>NW_024543060.1:90575000-91017500 GCF_018167655.1 Microtus oregoni | reverse complement strand
TATAGTGCTGAGGCTGAGAAGCGTTTTCTTTTTTGGAATTTTGTTTTTTGAGTCAAGATTTTGCCAGATAACCCAGGCTGGCCTGCAATTAATTCACTATGTAACCTAGGCTGGCCTTGAACTCATGATCCTCTTGCCTCAGCCTCTCAAATGCTGGGACTACAGGCATGACCCACCATGCCTGGGCACTCTGGTTTCTTTATAAAGGTATTTCTGAGGACAGGCAGATGCAGCTCAGGGCTAGAGCTCGTACTAGCACGTACAAGGTTTTGGGTTTATTCCGTAGTACTGCCCCTCCTGAAGCTATAGGGGTGAGTGTGCGTGTGTGTGTGTGTGTGTGTGTACACACACACACGTACACAGCACACACACACGCGCACACACACACACACGCACACACACACACGCACACGCACACACACATGCACACACGCACACACACATCACTTCTGAGGGCTTTTGAGGTTCTTGATTCCCCTCCTAATATACATCTCTTTCATTTTATGAGAAATGTTGCTGGCCCGGGAACGTGGGCCATTTACTGTAAACATTCTCCATGCCTGGCAAACCTGGTAAGGCCTGTGTCTCATTCTCAGGTTGGCTACAGGAAACATGTCTCTTGGGAAACTGAAGCTTCAAGAGTGTTTAAACATCAGAAGACGTCTGTTTGGCGATAAAAACATACTAGTTGGAGAAATTATGGAATTTTTAGCGGATCTGCTGTTTTTTGTCCTGGGAGATAAGGAAAAGTGAGTTTCTAGGGACTGCTTCAAGGAATGTGTCCTCCTCCCATTCCCCCAGGGTCTGGCGTGTGCCCTGACCTCTCTGGGGCATCCTGCCTCTTTGTCTCTAGTGGGGAATATGCCCTCCCTGAGGGCTATGCCCTGCTGTGTGTCAGGGCACCTGCCACAAGGCATTCTGGAAACTCTAGGCCTGCAGAGTGGCGGCCTCGGCAGAAGGAAAGGACACAGGGGCCCAGTGTGCTCACCGTGAGTGCTCCCCAGTGTCCCCGACAGGGCTTGTGAGTGGGTGCGTTTCCCTAGGGCTTCTGCGAGACCCTATCCCACTGTTCTGTGGCTCTGTGTGCTCAAGGCCGAGCCAGCCATGCCTCGGGTCATGCTCGCCTGCTGTCCCCAACTCCAGCCGCCTTGGAGATGTGGCTCCATCCTCAGCTCCACACATACCGAGGTGTAGAAGAGGACCCCAGTGTGAGCATGTACAGATCTCACTGTTTTTCCTGGCAGCGGGCTGGTGTAGGAAGAGTTTCTCTGCGGAGCCTGAGAGTCAACTGCAGACTTCCTGGGCCCCAGCCTTGTCCTTTCGTAGCAGAGCTAGCCCTTCCGAATATCCAGGGACGCTCTGTTCAGTTGTGAAGTCACCAGGTCTTGGGTTTGGAGCTCCTCTCTCCTCCCCTCCTTGTGTCCTGGCGTCCTTTCCCACCTCAGTCTGGCTTTCTCTAAGACCATTTCCCCTCCTCTCTCATCAGCGGATGAATGCAAATGAGGGCTTGGCTGCTCCTAGGTACGGTTGAGGAGAAGGTTTTATTGTAGACATGAGGGAGAGAACAGCCACAGGCACCTGGAAGGGCCTAGCCTGAACACGGCTAGCAGACTGAACCAGGCCAAGAGAGGAGAGAGGGCAAGACGGGGCACCAGGAGCTAAAAACGAGGGACCAAGAGGGCACAAAGCCAAAATGGCTGAGAAGATATAGGGAAGAGGAGCTGGGAAGGGAAGCTCAGGAGCTGGAGAGGTTTAGGGCAGGGGCCGGGATGAGATGTGGAGGATCCAGGACTCTTTAACACTTGCAGTGCTGGGAGATGTTGGGAGAATCTGGCAGCCAGTGCCTGCTTTGATAAGTTACTGGGCAGCTCAGCTAGCCTTTTGTCCTGGGTTTCTTTGAGGCCTAACAGTAATCTATAGTACCTGGGTAAAAACCAGCCCCTGCCCTTTCTAGCTGACATTTAAATGGGAAGACAAATCCACATAAGGGAGGGACCCCAGGGGTGAGGTGTGGGCTGTGTCTCACAGCTAGACTCGGACTTCGTCTCTGTTGCCGAGTAACTGTGCAGTTGGACAGGTGTTCACTGTCTGGGGATCTCATCCACTTGCCATTTGGTGAGGTAAGCAGAGGAATATCTCAGAGGGCTTGACGCTGGTCTAACTGCCTCCCTGTCTCGCTGCTTCACTGCGGCCTCCAGCGTCTATCTGGGCTGCGGTCATTGTGATCCGACCAGCTTCTTGGAGGTTTTCCAACATTACAGCCCAAAAGCCCTGGGCTAGGGGTGTAGCTCATGTCCAAGGGGGTGCGGATGAGCATGTGCGTGGCCATCTTTCTATCACCGTGACTGAGGGAATGTATGAAAGAGTCTTCAGTTGGGCTTGGGGTTCCAGAGGGGGGAGACAATGGTGGTGAGCAAAAGCGCAGCAGCCGAAGAGTTAATGGCTCACATCTCCATCCAAGAGTAGGAGAATGGCTCCAGCCTTTGAAACCTCAAAGCCCTCCCTCAGTGACACACCTCCTCCCGGAAGGCCACACCTCCTAATCCTTCTCACACAGTTCCACTGACTGGGGACCAAGTGCTCAAACATAGGAACCTATGGGGGCCGTTCTCATTCAAACCACCACAGAGGTCCTCGCTTTGATACCCAGCACTGCAATGATGATGATGATGATGATGATGATGATGGTGATGATGGTGATGGAGATAATGATGATGATGATGATGGTGGTGATGATGATGATGATGGTGGTAGTGATGGTGATGGTGGTGATGATGATGGTGGTAGTGATGATGATGATGATGGTGATGATGATGATGATGGTGATGATGATGGTGATGATGATGATGATGGTGATGATGATGATGGTGATGATGATGATGATGATGGTGATGATGGTGATGATGATGGTGGTGGTGGTGATGATGATGGTGATGATGATGATGATGATGGTGATGATGATGATGATGATTATTGGCGAGGATGAGGCTAAGTTGGGAGAATGCCTGCCTAATGTGCACTGAGGTTTTGGTTCAATCCGTACCAGATCTCTGCTGTGTGGAATGGTACATGGCCTACAATCCCAGAGCCCAGGAGGGGAGGCAGGTGTTCAAGATCATCCTTGGCTATATATGAAGTGTTGCTGTCGTGCTGAGACTCTGTCCAAAAAAAAAAAAAAAAAGAAAGAAAGAAAAAGGCCCACACTGTTACATGCGTGGATCCGGCTTCTTTTCCCACTCTCTCAACTAACTGTGAGAGGCTGACGGTCACTTCCACTCTTCCCTGCTCCCCCATCCTCAGGCCAGCATTTGGAGAATGTTTGTTGAATGAATACGTGTCCTGTTTGTTCAGTGTAAAACTTTAACTGGATTTCTGTTTTCTAGATCACAAAGGAAGCAAGTAACCGAATACTATAAACAAGTCATAAAAATCAAGGAGAGCTCAGACACCTTGGCCACCTGCAAGCTCGTCAGGAAGCAGCTGAGCTTAAGCCTCAGCGACACCTTGTGTAAACTGGGTAATTGCTCCCATCTGTTCAGGAAGTGGCAGCGTTTCCCCGAGTTGTCCGCATGATTGCTTGTCTTAAAAATGGCTTCATTGAGGCAATCTCTGCTCTATATACTTGCTTTTTAAAAACAAATTTAAAAATTATATTTATTTAGTGTGTGTGTGTGCGTGTGTGCATGCACATGTGTGTGTGTGCGTGTGCTGTGTGTGTGTGCGTGTGTGTGTGACAGCATGCATGTAGAAGTCAGAGGAAAACTTTAAGAATGAGTTCTCCCCTTCCACCATGTGTCTTCAGAGGACTGAATTCAGGTTGGCAGACTGGCAGCAAGAGCCTTTACTCACCATCTTAGTTACTTTTCTGTTGCTGCAAAGAGACCAAGGCAACCCACCAAAGAGAGCATTGATCAGAGGCTTGCTTCCAGCCCGTGACCACCGCGGTGGGGAGCCCTGCCCCAGACGGGCAAGCAGGACACTGGACTTGCATCTAAGAGCTTACATCTGATTCTCAGTTGGAGACAGAGAGAGACTGGGCCTGGTGTGGGCTTTGGAAACCTCGGAGCTCACCTCCAGTGACACATCTCCTGATTCTACCAGATCGTTCTAACAACTGGGTGCCAAGCCTTCAAACGTGAGCCTGGGAGACATTCTGGTTCAAACCACCGCAGCCACCAAGCCGTCTTACTGGTCAGGCACCTTCAGCTTTTGTTGTTGTCTATTTGCCTTCCCTTCACAGGTCTCCTAATACTCTTTTCCAGCCAGGGGTGGTGGTGCACCCTGCTGTCCCAGCATTTTCAAGAAGGGAACAGGAGGACTGAAGTTCACAGCGTGACACTACATGAGAGCTTGTCTCGGCCAACTAACCAGCAAGCGAGACCCAGGGCTAGGGCTGTAGTCCTTGCTTTGCCTTCGTGAGAATCCAGCTTTTATCTCCAACATGGCAAAGAGAAAGATGGTTTTCAATGCCATTTTTCATTCTTTGTTTAAAAAAAGCAGTAAAAAATGATTGCGCCATCTTGGTCACTGGCTGAAGAGAAAAAAAAAAAAAAACTTCCAAAATATCTATATGAGCTCAAAAGAATGTTTTCACGGAGAGATGTGTGTATGTGTGTGTGTGAGAACACACAGTTTCATGGATGGATTTAGGGATGTGTATGTGTGTGTGAACACACAGTTTTTTGGATGGATTTAGGGTGTGTGTGTGCATGTATGAACACACAGTTTCAGTGGATGGATTTAGGGATGTGTGTATTTGTGTGTGAACACACAGTTTTATGGATGAATTTAGCGGTGTGTGTGTGTCCATGAACAGTTTTTTGTTTATTTTCTGATAAAGCCTTCCAGGCTGAGATTTGTGAAGTATCTTTTCCAAAACCAAAAAACTACAGATGTGAAACATAGAGAAAATATTTGGAAAAGGAGTTGGAATGTCCTGTCTCATCTCTCCACACAGTCTGTTCTGGGATAGTCTGGGTCTGTAGCTTATGGTGGAAGTAAATGACATCATTTACTCCTAAAGTCAGCATCTGTAATAGCATCAGGTGCAGAGTCTTTGACTCCTGAAATAAGTCTATACAAAATGGCTCAAATTTGCAGCCTCTTTCCTGTAGACGGAAATTTCTGTCCTGCCTGGTCCTGCAGCCGTTCAGTCCCAAAGAAACACACAGAGGCTTATATTAATTATAAACTGTTTCGTCTATTAGCTCAGGCTCATTATTAACTAGATCTTACAACTTAAAATAACCCGTGATTCTTGTCTCTGTTTAGCCATGTGGCTTGGTACCTTTTCTCAGTAAGGTATTCTCATCTTGCTTCCTCTGCATCTGGCTGGTAACTGTGTCTCTCTGCCTTTTTTCTTCCTAGAATTCTCTTAGTCTGGTGGCCCTGCCTATGTTTCCTAGCTGGTTACTGGCCAATCAGCATTTTATTAAACCAATATGAGTGGCAAATCTTTACAGTGTACAAGAGCATCATCCCACAGCAATTTTCAGTGTGGTATAATCCAGTTTCTTTTTTTTCCCCAGCAATTAAAGAAATGCTTTTATTAGGTGTGAAGGAACACATAGCATGCCCATAGGGACACACAGCAAAGCAGAGAGGGGGTGGTACTCAGGGAGTCGAAGCTCAGCCTCTTTTTTAAGGCTGGGTGTTTTTAATGTCTCAGAAGAGTCTTCATCCCCTAACTTAGGGTTGTTCGGCTCAAAGAAAGACAGGCTGGCTGACTGTCGTGTAACATGTCCTGATCTGGCCTGGAACTTGTGTGGCCAGCTCCTCAGTAGGGACCCTATTGGTAGGAAAACGGCAATAAGGATTTTTTTTTTTTTAAATCTATTGGGCTTTTGTCTTAGGTAAGGAGGAGGAAGAAACCAGGCATCTTGGAACTTCACCATCCTTTACCTAATCTTGCCTCCTTTCTTGTCTCTGCCCCTCAGTGAGTCTAACTCCTACTGCCTCCTCTCCCTCTCAGGGGACACCCCAATGCTGTTAAGAGTTTTAGGGTACAGAATGCTCCAACTGCTTTGAGCTGACAGCAGGAGTGAGGGAGGAGCAGCAGTGAGAGTGCCTCAGAGGAGGGGGCCTCACTGATCCAGGAAGAAAGGTAGCCCCGTGGCGGCAGCAGGCATCCTTGGAGTGGGCTCTGCGCATGAGGACGAGGTAGCCTCTGTGCCACATGAAGAGGGACGCTCTTAGCTGTGCTGTAACTCCTACTGGGTGTTAGGAAATGGCCAGGGCAGTTTTTCCCTCACGAGAGGAAGAGGATAGGCAAGAAACTGTCCAAAGAACTCTCAGCAGCTTTGTCAGAGGCATCAGCAAGATTGATGGTTTGGCTTAAGAGTTTGAGACCCTTTTCATAGTTCCTTACCGTATAAAATTAATTATTTGCCTGTTTTTTTTTTTCTTCCAAAACAGTCTCAGACTCAGTCTATAGGTGAGGCTGACCTTGAACTCACTGAGATCTGCCTACCTCGGCCTCCTGAGCGCTGGGAGTGAAGGCCTGCGCCACCACCGCCCACCCCGTTTGCTGTTGCTGTCATCACTATTATTGTCTGCACCTTTTCCTAACAAAAGGATTGGTTCTCTATCACCTTGCATTTGTCAAACAAGCCCACACACGAGGGAGGAAATACCTTAGCTAATTCCCTTCTCTCTTTAGAAAAGCAAGTGCAGGGACTGAAAACATAGCTTACTAGAAGCTCCGGTCTCATCCCCAACCGTGCATAAACTCAGAGTGCTGGAGCACATCTGTAACCTGAAGTCCAAGGCCACCCTCAGTTCCTTAGTTGAGATCAGCCTGGACTTTGTGAGACTCTGCCTAAAAAATAAAAAGGAAAAGCAAGTACAGTTACTACAGGGATTTGACTGCTAATTACTTCTTACATTCTTTTGAAAAAGATTTTAAAATTGATTTTATACATAGAAGTGCTCTATTTGCATGTGCAACTTCACGCTAGAAGAGGGCACCAGATCCCACTATAGATGGCTGTGAGCCACCATATGGTTCCTGGGAGTTGAACTCAGGACCTCTGGAAGAGTAGCCAGTGCTCTTAACTGCTGAGCCATCTCTCTAGTACTACTTTTTATATTTCAGTTGTTATTTCAATTGTTCAGTTATTATTAATAATTCATTCAACAAATATTTACTGGGCCCTTTACCTGTCAGTCTCTGTTTTGGTTGCTGGGGAGACAGCAATGTACAAGACAGATGGGAACCAGCTGTGCCTTCAGCTGAGCTCACCTTATTAGAAAAGGCTGTCATATCACTAAGTATGCAATTGTTTAACTTAAATTTTGCAGTGCTACTTGGAGACCCCAGCTGACACAATGCTGTAGTAATATGGAACACCATAAACAGTCAGGAAAGTGTTATTCTGGGAAAATCCAAGCGTGCCAGGGGATCATGGGGGAATCATGAGTCCTCTGGTGGATGGGCCAGGCAGGGGATATCCCTCAGGAAGTGTGGCTGGAACAGAAGATGCAGGATGGGAAGTGGCTCAGTAAGGAAGGTCCAGGAGTGGACAGCATATCTGAGGCTATGGAACTAAAAAAGTCCCTATAGCTGGTGTGCAGGAGCAATGTGGGAGGGGTGTGAGTCTGACAGGTGCCTTCCTCTGAAGCCAGGGCAAGGATCTGTGATCTTACCGGCAGAACAACCGGAAGCCAGGGCAGTGAGTGTTAGGACGAGTCATCCCCTGGCAAAGCCTTCACCGAAATCTAACGTAACAGTCCTGAATTACACTTTGGGTCAGAACCACCGCAGAGCTCAAGGGCCCGTTCCCATCACTCTTGCCCTTCCGTGTGCATTTTTGACTTCTCAGACTGAGAATTCTCAGGGGCAGGGGAGCTGGCATTTATTCTGTCAGCATGCTCGCTGTATCGAGGGGTCATAGATACAGCAGGGACTGCTGGGTGTTTCACACAGTGTGTCCCGGGTTATTCCTTTGAGATGATGGTGCTGCTCCCAGCTAGCAATATTGAAAGAGACAAATCAAATCATTCTTTCCCCCACTGAAAACAGTCATCTTCAGTTGACCTTCTAGATTCTGTGTTAGTTTGTACATTAACAATGATAATTGCTAGCTCGAGTGTTTGGGCATCTTATTACAATAGGTCAACAAGTTGAATACCAGTTAATCTTCAACAGGGTATAAAAAAGGGGGCTTCCAGTAAGTTTTAATAATTAAGATTTATTTTATAATCACAATTTTTTTTTTTGCATGAGACTGTAAGGTTTAAATGTTAAAATGTCGCATCTGTAGGCAGAGGCGGGTCCTTCATCTTCCACCTCCAGATCACTTGCGCAAGGCATGTACTACTAAATTGAATCTCTTTTGTTCATTACTCCTGCACAGCTCCGGCTTCAAGTGTAAGCCTTAGCATAATAAAGCCATAGACCCCAGAGAAGTCAGCAGGCTTGCCAACTGCACCGGGAGTCCTTCTGTGAGCTCTGTTCCCAGCCCTCTCTGGCAGGAACACTTTGATCAATGCTGTAAATTCGCTATTGAGAAACCATTGCAGTGGGAGAAAAGAACCGAAATGAGCCCTTCATTTCCCATTGTGTCAGCCGAGCGCTCTGAACGGAGAGGTTTATTTTGGATGAAGAATGACAGACAGATGAACACAATGCTACCTCCTCCTCACTGGGCTTCTCTTTAAAAGGAAATGTCAGCCATCTCGGTCAGTGGGTGACTCCCAGTAGGGAAAGCCAGTCTCTTTCCTTCATCCAATTTCAGAATTCTCACCTCAGCCAGAACCCTCTGCTGACAGAAGTTGATCCTTTGATCCAAAAGTCAGTAACTCAGACAAACCTTAACTTTTAGTTTTAACTTAGGTAGAAATACCCACTCTTCCCCAAATCTCTAAAGGCTATGTACGATCTCTCTCCACTTTTAAGAGTGGACCCTTGGATTGGAAGTGGATTTCATCTTTCGGCCCCCAAATTCCAGTTTGGGTTTCTAAGGAGTGAGAGAGAACAAGCCTGGTTTAGTTCCTGTGCCAGATCCTCTGAGGCCGCCCCCTGATGTCCTTTCTTTTATGGTTGCCTTGCCTGCTCATACTTGGGAACAGTGGGTTGTTTCAGCAACTCACGGGATTGCAGCTTTCTAAAGCGTTTGGTCCAGTTTTCACAGAAAACAATTACTTTTGATGCCGAGGCTTATCTGTTACTTGGTACTTAATCAAATGACTCAATTAGAGTCATGAAGCAGGCTGACTCTGGAGCATGCTGGAGCCCAGCTGTGGGGGAGCAGGAGTGTGTCTGTGGAGGGGAAGAGCTGCTAGCTGCAGGCATTTAGTATGTCATGGGTGATAGACAGCAGAGCCTTGTAGAGGAAGTGAAGGACCCTGGTAAGGGTCTCCTCCCAGATGGACCACATAGATGGGACCCTTCCTGGGGATATTACTATTTTCTTGTGTGTATTTGTTGGCCTGGTGGCAGTGACCAGTACTTGGGAGGCAGAATCTCTTCGAGTTCGAGGCCAGCCTGCTCCACATTTCCAGGGCTACACAGAAAACCTGTCTCAAAAAAGCCAAAAGAAAAAAACAAAAAACAAAAAAAAAACAAAAACAAAAAAAAAAACCAAAAACCTTTGTCTCAAAAAAACCAAAAAAAAAAAAATTATTGATGTATTTGTGTGAGTGAGTGTGCCTATGCCTTGGGTCTGTAGGGGTCAGGGGACGGCTGGCAGGGGTCAGTTCCCTCCTCCGTCGTCATCTTGGTCTTGGGGATCGGACTCAGGTGATCAAGTGTGGTGGCGAATGTCTTTCCCCAGTGAGCCGTCTCTCGAGCTTGGTGTTGATTATTTTGGATCTCCTAAGGAATAGTAATGGAGAGTAGTGTTCTCCTTGCTTGGGGAGTTATGTTTGGAATCATGGGGACTGAGAATCCCAGCTGCACTATTTTCTGGACCTGTGGACATCACTGCCTCCATTTCCTTATTGTCGGAAAGGGCATAATCATGTGTGCCCATAGGGCTCTTCCAAGGATTTAATGAGATAAAACCACCAGCAGAAACAAGCAACTAGGTGTTAGGTTCCTTTCCCGCCCAGGGCAAGTTGGCTGTGGGAGAAGACCCAGAAATTCCTCAGTAATTCACATTCACTGGGTCACAAGGACTGACCAAGCTAACCCAGAGTTGGTCCCAGCTCCAGAGAAAGGTCTGGGGCTAGGCCAAGGCCGGGATGCCTGATCCTGGACATTCACCTGCTGACAGAGAGCATCAGGTTGTGTCAAAGGACACTGAGGTCAAAACCATAGCTATGGATCTGCCTTGGGTCCTGGGGGTCAGGAGTGGGCGTGGAAGAAGCCTGGGTGGTCGGCCGTGAAGGAGTCAAGCTGCTCCTATGACAGTGTAGTTCGGTGTCACCAACCAAGAGCTTCCTGGAGAAGGAACAGTGTCTGCAGGATCTGGAGGTGGGTGGCCAGAGCATCTCTTCCAGCGGGTCCTGGCTTAGCAGGTCCACAGGAAGCTCTCTGTTTCTCCATTTCCCCTTTAAGGCCAGCTGAAGTCCTCAGAATTCAGCCATCACAACTGAGAAACTCGAATGGGCACGCTACTGGTCTTGAGAGGGCGGCTGGAAGCATCGTAGGGAATCGTGGAGGAATTTGAAAGCAAGGACATGTCTGCAGAGGGCTAAGTAGACAACCCCCAGAAACTACAGGAAAAGCTGTAGGCGTGGCTTAGGAAATAGAGCCGCAGAGAGGTTGATTGCAAGTAGGAGTCAATGACGTCCATTACAATCCAGAGTGAAGGGGCCTTGTCAGGGGCAGGCTGGGTTGTTCCACCAGGAACCAGACCATGTCTAAGAGATAGCAGAATGGGCACACTGGACACCCACAGCACTGCTTACAGAGGCATAGGGAAGGGAGACTCTTTTTACTTCACACTTGGGTACGTTTTCGTGTTTGAGCCACAGGTATATGTGCACTGTGTAAAAGACTAACTGGAAAAGAAAGACATGTGATGACGGCATAGCTCATTTGCTGTGGGACAATGGTCTGGTACCCTGTAAAGATTTGCTACTTGTATTTTAATAAAACGCTGATTGGCCAGTAGCCAGGCAGGAAGTAGAGCAGGGTGACGAAAACAGGAGGGAAGAGGAAAGAATCAGTCTGCAGTTGTCACCCAGATGCAGAGGAAGCAAGATGAGAACACCTCACTGATAAAGGTACCAAGTCATGTGGCTAGCATAGACAAGAATTGTGGGCTAATTTCAGATGCAAGAAAGAGTTAATAAGAAGCCTGAGCTAATAGGCCAACCAGTTTATAATTAATGTAGACTTCTGTGTGTTTCTTTGGAACTGAACGTCTGTGGGACCGAGTGGGACAGAAACCTCTGTCAACATTTGTTGGACTAACAGACTGATGTGCCTGGTACTGGGCACAAGCTCCTGGTCACGTGTTGATGCTCGTGGATGTGAGGACATCCCCAGCAGTCCCTTTATCACATGTCCAGATCTGTGTCCTAATGGTACCAGCTTCACAAGGCAGGTGTGATCAAGAAAGTGTGTTGGGCACGTTTTCTAATGTAACCCTTGTCACCTAACCCAAGAAAAACACACTGGTAAGATTCGTTTTCACAGAACTTATGAGGCTGCAGTGTTGGTGTTTGTCTAATCTAGAGCTATGTAGATCTACAACTGTCAAAGGCTCAGTGAAGGTGTGTGTGTGTGTATGTGTGTGCATGTGTATGTGCGTGTGTGTATGTATGTGTGTGCGTGTGTGCATGCATGCGTGAGTGATGAGAATGGAATGCAGGGCCTGGTGCATGCTGGGCAAACACTCTACACTGAGCTGTTCTCCAGACTCCTGAGGGTTCAAGTTGCACTGACTGTCTCTTTAACTTGAGGCTTTGACCTGGTCCCATCTTCCCTTTCCTTCTCTTCCCCCTCTTCCTGTCTCTTCCTCCTCTCATGGCATCAACATGAATTTCTAAAGAGTGGAGGTCAGCCTCTGTCCCTTCTTTCCTGGCCCAATGTCCTCTCCTATGGTTTCTTCATACGAGACACAAGTGAAATGCTTTTGACAGGGTGTGTGACGACAGATGGCATTCTAATGCCGCCTTTACAAATGTTCTTCAGTCTCTTGTAAATGTATAAAGATGGTAATTAAAAATTCTAACGTCCCCTTTTCCCTCTGTCTACCCAGCAGGCCAACTGTTGTCAGGTGACTTCTCCCATCATGCCATGATGGAGGCAGTCGGCTATTTGTATAGGTCACTTGATTTAAGGGCAACTCACCTGGGGTCTTCCCACACTTCAGCCCAGGGAATACTGCAGTGAGTTCCTGTTCCATGTCTCAAAAAGAAGCCGACTTTCTGATTGTTTGTGTTAATCCACAGCTGCGTGACATGTTTTGGTCTTTTGCAGCCTTCTAGGGGAAATCCAGAAGTTCCGAGGCAGGCGGTGTTGGCCTCAAGGCACGAGCCAGCTGTTCCCTGACGGTGCCAGGAACTGCTCTTTATTCTGGGAAAACTTGTCTAAATTAAACTATCGCAGCGCTCAGAGCTCGGACACGGTGAACACCGCCCTGTGTATGAACGGCATAAGTAAGATGCAGGGAACTAACAGCACAGAGCCGGCACCTCCTCCGGTTTCAGATAAACCCAAATGTCCTCGTGGCAAAGGAAAGAAGACCTTGACTCCAATTCCCAGCACCTCTGCTGGGGAAAAGACCCAACAGAAGGTACAAAATACGCAAAATACTTGGACCACATGGAATAGTCCAAGAAAGCAAACTCCAAGGAGAAAGAAAGAGTGTCCCATGAAGACGTTATTTCCGGGTGAAAAGAATGGCTTAGTCAGACTTTCAAGGCAAAGGGTTTTCTCTGCTAAGTGCGAGAATGGAAAAAGCCTAATGACTGCAATCTACCGCCAACCCCCACGAGCACCTCTTAGTGCAAACAGCCCCTGGGATTCCATATCTGAGCTTGTATCAGAAAAATGGCTTTTCCACAGCCCACAGTACACCTGTACTCCTCAGAGGCCTCCTTTCCCAAGACGATCTCTAATAGAAGCAAAATGGTTGAAGGCCTCAAATGACACCGACAAAAAATAAAAACCATCTGGGCTCTTTTGTATTTAAGTCTTTCTCATTTCTCTTGAAGTTCTATATGTGTGCTTGTGGCACATGTGTGCACATGTTTGTGTGTAGGCCAGAGGTCAGTGCCGGTGTCTTCCTCAATCACTTTCCGCCTGATATTTTGAGACCAGATCTCACCGAATCTAGAGCTCACAGATTCTACTAGCCTGGCCGGTCAGTGAGCTCCAGGGATCCTACTGTCTCTGCTTTCCCTGTGGAGGTCATAGGAACAGGCTGTCACACCTGGCTTTTTATGGCGGTGTTGAACCTCAAACTCAGGTCCTGGTGTGCGCACAGCAAGCTCTTTACAGACTAAGCCACCTCCTTAGCATCTATTTTGGATTCTTTAATCAAGTATTTTCTTTTAAACACTTAGGAGTGGTCACTATCCACGTCTGGGGATTCAGTTTTCTTAGTCCCTTATAATGTTGTGTCTGATTTTAGTTAAAAAGAGCAGGTTCTAAGTGACCCAGATTTCTATGGGAAGTAGAACAATCTTGACTCCATAGTACTATATTCTAATATATATTATATATAGGCAACCTTACCAATTCTAGCTTTATTTTTGAATTTCTATGGTTTATCTGTTGTGAATTTAAATTTTTCCCATCTAAGCAAAATTGATGATTGTTGTCACCAAAACTTTTTATTGATACAATAAGAAAAAAACTAGAAATTGAAATGCTCTCTAGTCATAAAGCTTTAAGTATCAGAGCCCTTGGATTTGATACTATATCTATTTGAGCATTTTACTATCCTCCATTTTATCAGTGATTCGTCAAACATTAACCTGCAATAGTTAAGGATTACTTTCTAGCGACCCTTATCCCCACCGCCCAACAACATCGTTCCTAGGAAACTAACAGAAGAGGGGACTCAGCTATGTGGCTTTAGGTGAGCAACTTTACTTCTGCGGTGTCTCAATTTGACTATGTATAAAATGAGAGACATGGTGCTTATCTTTGAAGATAGCTGAGAAAACTGTAGAGATAAATTACCCTGGAAGCCTCATTGATGACTTTTTATTATTAGCCAGGAACTAGCTTAAGGGTCATCTTCCTCCGTGAACCACCTTACTCTCCCAGCGACGCTTTAGGAATCACGATTGTGCCCCACCTACTTCACATATGCCAGCTCGTCCCTCTGATTTACCTCCTACTCAGTGGTCACCGTGGGGGTAGTTTGGGAATTCCCAGGGCTCAGTGTGTTTCAGGCAGGTCTCGGGTGGACGGCAGTCAATCCTGCAGGAGCCACGTCTGACTCAGGGCACACAGAAATGGCGCCTGGTGGGGCGGCTGCTGTTTATTGGCTTTTAGTGGGAGCTACAAGGCATGGAACAAGTGCGGTTAAGCAGGTAAGCTGAGCAGCCACCAAGCGTGTGTTGTGAGCGTGGGCAGGAGCCTGGAATCTTGACCAGAGGGCCTCTTGGAGGTGGGAATCCGGCTTTCCAGAGGCCGTGCACCGAAAAGGGAAATTTGAGTGTGCTTTATACTTGCAATTTTCAGGGATGGGATCTTGCAGGCGATTTTAGACTTTGTGTGGGACCTCGGCAGGTTTAGATGGGCTTCAGGACGTCTCAGACAAGTACCTGAGATCCAGAAGACCTGCAGATGCCGTTGATACGGAGTGAGGTCACCTTCCAGAGGCTGGGACCCGGACAGGAGTGCCTAGTGAGGGGTGCCTATCAGTGAAACCATAATCGCCACGGAAGGCAAGAGGAAGGAAGCACGGAGTCCTGCTGGCGGCGATAGGGTCGGAGACGAATCATCCTAGTCCATGCGGTCTCAAGTGCCACTGCCCTGCCACCCCCACGCCTCGCGGGGTCAGGAAGTGACCGCAGCAGACCGGGAGCCGAGCCCAGGCATCTAAGGCCCCGCCCACCCCGTTTCCTCAAGGCTCCGCCCCTGACTCCGCCTCTGACTCAATCACGGAAGGTCCCACTCAGTCCCGGCCTCCCCCCCCCCCCCCGTCCAGCCAGGCCCCGCCCCTGTCTCAGCCTCAGGCCCCACCCACCCCGCGGCTCCAAGCCCAGCCCCTGACCCCGCCTCCTTATAGACCCCGCCCACGTCTCCAGGCCCTGCCTCCGACTCCGCCTAGGTCCCGCCCCTCAGAGGCTGGTTCCTGGGCCTGGAGGCTGGTTGCACAGAGACAGGCATCGCGGACTCGCGTCCGGTAATCCTCCCGACGCTGGCCGTCCGTGCCTCCGGCAGTTCGGAGCCGGCATGGCCACAGTGGCTGCGGTGGCCCGCGGGGCGAGGGCGGCGGCGGCGGGGCTGCGGAGCAGCGGCGGAGCTGCAGCTCGGGGACGGCCGCGCACGGGCTGTGCTCGGCGCCTGTGCACCGCCCCGGCCGCCGTGGACATGAAACGCTACCTGTGGGCGCGCTACCACGAGGCGAAGAGGAGCACGGACGGTGAGTCAGTGCGAGACCCAGCCTGCACCGCCCGCTCGGGGACCCTCGGGCCCCGCACCCTATCTCTGCCGCGCGGCTCCCGCGGAGACGGAGTCCAGAACTTGGCAACTCTTGCTTCGCTGTCATTCCCATGCCTGGAAAGCTGTTTCATACCTGGGGATTGCTCAGCCAGGAGTGGGCCTCGGAAGTGCTCTGGGCAGCCGCGAGAGTTCCAAGGGCGTCAGTCGGAAAATGTTATCCCAAACACCGTTAGGTGTTGTCATTCACCCTGGGAATGGTAGTGGCAGCCCAGCCAGCAGCCACGCTGTCCTAGACAGGCTCCGGCGCACGCGGCTGGGTCAGGAGGCTGAGCCGGTTTCCTTGGTGCAGCGGGATGGAGTAGGGTGAAACGTTCTGTTTGAAGTGGGTGTGGGGGTCTGGTTATCCACGGCCCTCTGCGAGGGGGAGAGGGTACTTGTGGCCAAGTGAGCCGAGAAGAAGCTCCAGTAGGAAGCGGGGAGGAATGGAGAGAGGAACCAGACTATACTAGAGTCAGGCATTGATAACGTCCCTCATCTCCTGCAGCCTCCGGAGGAGGGGGTCGCGTCCTTTGTGTAGATGGCAAAGGAGAGATCTGAGCGCAAGAAAGGGATCTGACCGAAGACTGGTTTTGACCCAGAGTCGGGAATCTATTGTCCCGTCTCTTGCTATGTGTTTCTTCCCAGCTGGCGATTATTTGGAACCTGGAGTCAAGGGGCAGTGAGCCGTAGACACTGAAGCTATCAGAGGAGACTCAGGATTTAATATATTGATTCTTTCGCAGGGAGGCGGTTGGGGAGGATGGCCCGGGGAGGGTTGGTGAAGGTACATTTTGTAGGATTTCTAAGATTCGTTTGCATCTTTTGGCCAGAGGTCAGTTCAAGCGAAACAAAACCCACTTGGAATAATTTTCCAGCGTGTCAGCGATGCAGACTTCTATGGAAGAGTGGCTTATTGTTTCTGGTTTTTCCTTTGCCAAGAGTTGGATTTCGAAGCTGTTATGTGGTGCGGCCGGAAAGATTTGCTTTGGAGTGGTTAGGATTTACAGATCTTAGAGATAGAAGAAATGGAGAAGATCGTCTAGGCCAGGCAAGTTCTTGGAGATGGGCCTTAAAGTCCCCTGCGTTATCCTCCCAGGTGGGGGCCACTATTCCTGGCAAGTTTGTTCTTTTCTCCTTGCCTCTCACCCTTCCTGCTTTTGGATGCTCAGCAGATAGTAGCCGCTGTAGGGGGTGGAGGAGGTGACTTAGGTACTACAGGTACACGGTGCACACACAGGTCCCCTCACTAGGAGTACACACACGGTGTGCAGGTCCCCTCACTGCGAGCCCTCTCACTGCGGGTACACGGTGCGCAGGTCCCTTCTCCGTGCCCACAGCACATTCACAAATAGTTCCTCTGTCGCCCCTGAAAACTCAGGGACTTTTAAGTTTGGCTCTGACTTCTTTGTCTCATTTGGGTACTCAGCTTCCCTACCCTCCTCCAGCTGGTGTCTGTGACCTTTCAGTGGGCATGTGTTAAGTACCCAGCAGCCGACTTTAAGGTTATTGATTCTCAGGTTCCTGAGTCTGGGCGGGGGGTCCAGCATCTGTTCACCTGCCTGACTGTGCCAAGATGTGGACCAGGCCATGGATGTGAAGTCTAGAGGGAGGGATAAGTGACAGCCGCTGACAGGGCAGATGAGGGCCTATGGGGATGCAAGAGCCCCTCCCCCTCCTCAGTTATCCCCTCAGGAGAGAGTTTTACCTTTCCACTTCCTGATTCTGACAAAAGAATTTCATTTTCTGGCCACTTGATCCCTTTCAGTAATCCAGACAGTTCCTTCAGGTACAATCACTCAGATGCCTGCCCGGCAAGGGCTGTGGCTTTTAGGCTTTGTTTTAATGCCTTCTACCCCAGTCTTTTCTTTCCATTTTAATTGAAATTTGTTAAAAAAAAAACAAAACATTTTTCAGATCAGTTTTGGATATACAGAGAAACCTGTAGTTCCTATAAAGCCGGCAGCTGTTTTCCCAGCCCTTTTTGTCTCTTCCCCTCTTCCTGGAAGTCAGTTCGGAAAGTTCTTTGGAATGTCACAGCATAAGCCCTAGCAAGACTCTAGATGCTGGTCTTCAGCAGGATGCAGAGGGGTGGCTTTACCCCTGGGGACACCTGGTTAGGTCTGGAGATCATTTTATTTCTCACTGGGGGTAGGGGTAGTGGTGGGTGGCGACCAACACAATATTTTCATAATAAATAGCTATGTGGCTTCAAGCATCAGTGGTGCTGGACTTAAGGTTCCCTGGATTAGTGTTCTGAGAAACCACTGTTGTGACTGTCCTGCCAAGGGCTGCATGTATTTGTGTGAGGTCTGTTCCTGTTGACTGTGTATTGTATTTCGGTGGAAGTCTAGACTTCTCAGTGTGTTCAGGTAATTGGCCTGTTTTCTTGTCTCCAGAACAGAGGTGGTCTTCCCTCAGAGAGGCAGCTCCAATTTTGGGTTTGGATAACTTGTGGGTTTGTTATTTTCCTTCCTTCCTTCCTTCCTTCCCTCCCTCCCTCCCTCCCTCCCTCCTTCCTTCCTTCCTTCCGTCCCTCCTTCCTTCCCTCCTTCTTTCCTTCCATCTTTCCTTCCTTTCTCCTTCTTTCTTCCCTCCCTCCCTCCTCTCCCTTCCTCTCACCCTTCCCTCCCTCCCTTCCCTTCCTAAGGAGTTAATCAAAGAGCAGGGCTGGTTAGAATACTTGCCCCCTTGGCGAGACTGTAGTTGAAGAAGATAAACAGGCAGCAAAGTTGGGGATTACTGTGAAGTGATAGAAGCTATATTCAGAGACACAGAAGGGCTTATTCACAGTTCTGGGTTGAAAGAGTTTGATAATCCATCAGAAATTAGGTATTTGTGGGGATTGGGGAGCCAGTTCAGTTGAGTGCTTCTGCACAAGCATGGGGCCCTGAGTTCTAATCCCCAGAACCCACAGAAGCTGGGCATGGTGGCATCTCACTGTACCGCCAGCTAGCAGGAGAGACAGACAGGAGGGTTTCTGGGGCTTGCTGGCCAGACAGGTGTGCAGGAAAAAGCCCAAACAGAAAACCCAGAGAGCTCCAGGTTCAGTGAGAGACCCTGTCTGAAGGCAGTAAGGCGGTGACAGAACAGGGCACTTGACGTGCCCCTTTGGCCTCTGCACGAGTACACATGGGGCATGCACCACAGACACATGCACACAGACATACACCATACACATGTACACACGCACAATTTCGGTACTTAGCAGGGACTACAGATGCAAGCAGAACCGGTCCAAAATAAACATAAGACACAGAGATAATTCTCACCATATATAAGGTGCTATATTATAACTAATGACACACACATTCCTCCAGGAGCTGCTGCAGGTGAAGAACTTACAAGACTAACATCTTGTTAGTTTAGACTAGCATCTCTAGGACTGTGCCTTACAATCTTCTGAGAATACAGCTGTTAAAATGGAGGAAAAAAAAATCCACACACCAGTTTGTTTTTTTTTTTTATAGCAGGGCTTTTCAGTTCTAGCTTTAGAAGCAACAGAGCCTTTAAAAGCCACAAGTTTCCAAGAAAAAAAGATGTTGATATTTTGCTTCCTGAATAAATTTGATCTTGAAGCCCCAGTTTTGCATTAGTAGCTCCATTTTGGGGGTTCTGTACTTTGGAATCTCTAATAATATGTTTAGTAAGAATGCATGTTACGAATGTGCTTTCTTTACGCAGTTAGGAATGGCAGACAGTAGAGTCAGGAGCCCGTAGGAATCTGGAGACTCCTTGTACTCTGTCTTTGGATAAACAGACTCATTTGCACTCCTAAATCACACTTCCTGGGCAGTTGTACACACACAGGATATTTCATGTGTGATCTCATTGGTTTCCTGGGTCGTCTCACCCCAAGTCCCGGTGCTGGTTTGGTTTTCTGTTATTCTTACCATGTGGAAAGACTCACACCGTGGGTGAGAGCTGGTGGCAGAGCCAGCACAGGGACCGGTCTAGACTGAGCTTGTCCCTAGCTGGGTTGTGGATGCTGGATCCAGCCCAGGACCTTGTTCATGTTACAGAAGCATTCTGCCAAGTGGACTGCATTTCCAGACCAGGAATGTCTGCAGACTAGCTTCTCTGGCTGTCGGTGCCACCAAGGCAGAGAAGTGCCGATTTGTTTGTTTGTTAGCCCTGGACCAGGCTGGCCTTGAACTCACAGAACTCTCCCTGTCTCTGCCTCTCAAGTGTTGGAATTGAAGGCGTGCGCCACCACCACATGAAATATTGATTTTTAGAATTTAATTTTTTTGTCCTCCAAGGCTGTTAGCGGAATTACCAGTTGATCTCCCTAAGCATTTTCTCTTCTCCTCTATACTCCTCAGGATGTATATTCCTTGGTGAAAGAAGCAAATTCACTCCAGGTTTTTTTTTTTTTTCTGGGTCTCTTGTAGCCTAGACCAGCTCTGAACTATCTGTAGAGTCGAGAATGACTTCTGAACTCCTGATTTTGCTGTCTCCTCTAAGTGCTTGGGACTAACTTTGTGCATTCCAGGCAAGCACTCTCAACTGAGTCCCATTCCCAGCCCAATTCTATGGAGATCACTCAGTCTTGACGCTCAGCAGCAAAAGCCAGGCGGCAGCCGCATCCTTAAGTGGAAGAGATGGCCCAGCAGTTAAAGAGCTTGCTTAGTAAGCCTGAGGACACGGTTTGGGTCCCCAAAACCCCCTGTAAAGGCAGGGTGTGTAGCAAGACTTTACAATTCCAAGAAAACGGAGGTGGGGTTCTTAAAGCCACATGGCATAAGCTGCCCTCAAACTCACGATCCTCCATTTGCCTGCCTGTATGTGTGTGTACCATGTGTTTGTCTGGTGCTGGCTAAGGCCACAAGAAGGCCTCCAATTCCCAGGAATTGGAGGTTAGATGGCTGTGAGCTGCCATGTGGGTACTGGGAACCAAATCCTGGTCTTCTGCTAGAGCAGTCTATGCCCCTGACCACAGAACAACTTCTCCAGTCCCTTAGTGACTGGTGACCATCATTTGCGAGGTAGAGAGGTAGCTATATCCTAACTTTTTGCTTCCAGAACTTTTTGTAAACTTAAAATTCCTTTAGAGAAAAGTTTTTTTCAGGGGTTCCGTGTGTAGTTGGCATGTTTGAGGCCTTGGGTTGAGTACCTTGCACCAATATCTCCTCCCTCCCCCCAAATAAAACAAAACCTACAACACTTCTTAAAGATCCTGGAAGCTTTGTTTATATGGAGTTATAGGCATATTGAAATTAAGTGTACCTAGTGATTTGTTTAATGCGACAATAAATTGCTACCTGTTAATATAAATGGCTTTTTATTTTTTGGTTTGTCGGGGCAGGGTTTCTGTGTAGCCCTGGCTGTCCTGACACTCACTCTGTAGGCCAGGCAGGCCTCTGTTTTGATAGATTTTCTTTTATTCTCGCCCTATAAAGCACAGCGTCCGCTCTACGCTCTACGGTACTACGCCTGTGGCGCCCGTGCCACTACAGGTCGGAACGCGAGCCAGGAACTATGCTGGAGACTTAAAAACACGCGCGCAGAGACAGGCAGAGAGAGACAGGGACACGGGTCATCCTTGATACAGGAGTGCCAACTTTGTTGTGCTCCAGGGAAGCTTATATAGGGATCCTTAACTGATAGCCACGCCCAGCTCTGGGGATCTTTCAGCTGCAGGCCTCACGTGAACCCATCCATGCCCCTGCCATCAGGGTCTCGTGCTCCGAGCAGCTGCGGGCACAGGTGTTTTGCTCTGTTCACTCCAGCAGGCGAAGGGTCTGAGGCAGGCAAAGAAAGTCAAGGGGCCAGGGGTCTTAATCCCCCAACATCGCCCCACATCGGAACACCAAAATGTTGTTGTTTTACTCTTTTGGCTTTTTTGGAGGTCCTGCCACCCAGCTCTCAAATAAATCACACACGGAGGCTTATTCTTACCTATAAATGCCCAGCCTTAGCTTGGCTTGTTTCTAGTCAGCTTTGATGGAGGAAGGTCATTGGTTAAATAAAAAGAAACTGCTTGGCCCTCATTGGTTAGAGATAGGTGGGAGGAGTAAACAGAACAGAACGCTGGGAGGAAGAGGAAGTGAGCTCAGACTCCACAGCTCTCCTCTCGGGAGCAGATGCCTCAGAGAGACGCCATGCCCTGCTCCCAGGCAGACGCATGCTATGAAGCTCCGACCCAGGATGGACATAGGCTAGAATCTTCCCAGTAAGACCAGTGCTACAGTTTATTAGAAATGGGTTGATCGGGATATCAGAATTAGCCAGTAAGGGCTAGATAGAAATGGGCCACGCAGTGATTAAATGAATATAGTTTGTGTGTTGTTATTTCGGGCATAAGCTAGCCATGTGGGCAGCCGGGGTGCTGAGGACGCGGCCCCGCCACTCTTATTACTACACAGCTTTTCTTAAATTATCCCCCTATCTTTTGCCTCTGGGCTTTTATCTTTATCCTACATACCTTTTTTAAGTCTTACTCCATGGCTTGCCGTGTATCTGGGTGGCTGGTCCCTGGAGTCTTCCTTCTCTCGTCCCTTCTTTCTTTCCTCCCAGATTTCTCCTTCTGTTTACTTTCTCTACCTGCCAGCCCTGCCTGTCTTTTCTCCTGCCTGGTTATTGGCTGTTCAGCTCTTTATTAGACCATCAGGTGCTTCAGAGGCAAAGAATCAAAGCTTCATAGAGTTAAACAAACACAACATAAAAGACGGCAGCATATCTTTGCATCATTAAAACGAATGTTCCAGAGCATAAACAAATGTAACGCATCTTAAAATAATATTCTACAACAGGCCTCGAACTCAGAGCTCCTCCTGCCTCCTGAGTGTTGGGATTAAAGGTATGTGCCACCACCGCCCTGCCTGGCTTCTTTGGTTAGAAAATGTTTTTCCAAAATAAAAAAGTTTAGGATATCAGCATAGCTTCATATTTTGCGAGTTTCTGTCTGTGCATGTAGATGAATACAGGAGTTCTGGATTCTCCGGTTGCTTCTGCATTTAGCCTGCTGTAGTGCAGACGTCACGCAGCCTCTGGGAAATGCCACCATTTGCCGAGGCTGGAGAGGGTGAAGGCAGCAGCCTCTGGCCTTGGCTCTTGTCCCCAGTCATAGTCTGCACATTGCAGGGCTAACATTTGTGTTCTGACAGCTCCAGGGCTAAAGCCAAGCTGGTAGCAAGGCTGCCATCTCCTCTTCTGGCTCAGGGAAGAATATATCCCTGCCCTTTTAGCTTCTGGAAGCTTCTGGTCTTCTATCCCACCCCTCCTCCACCTTTTGAGTTTGTGAGACAGGGTTTCTTTTTGTAGCCCTGGCTACAAGTCCTAGAAGTCTCTCTGTAAACCAGGATGACCTCGAACTCAGAAATCTGCCTGCCTCTACCTACTGAGTGCTGGGATCAAAGGTGTGAACCATCACCGCCCAGGAATTCTGGTGTTCTTTGTAGTCCTTTTCATTTTGAAAATCGGTAAAGGCTGACTCCAGCCAGGCTTCCATTTCCTCATACGTGAAGTCTGTAATTACAGTAGGGCCCACCTGGGCAGCCAAGGATGCTCTTTGAAGTGCAGCCCTGCCTCCTCTCCTCTTTGAGTCACAGGGATCGCTGCTGCGGGACAACTTAATTAGCCGTTGTTTTTCTGCTACAATTTAGTGTTATGAGACGTTTTCGAGGCAGGGCAGAAAGATGAAAACCCTCAACTCAGGCGTTTGATGCCTTTTCCCAGCAGCGAAGCAATATAGTTCCAGTACAGCTTGAGACCTTTCACCTTGTCTCCAAACCTGCAGCTCTCTAGAGAACTTGCCAGGAATGGCATTGGCAGTAAAAACACCTCCCGAACCCTTTGCACAGTTGCACTGGCCCCTCACTTTTCCTACTCAGCTTCCGAGTTCACCCCAGGCTTCTCCAGAGCCACTTCAGTGCCAAAGATAAGGTTCCTCATATCAGCTGGGATATTTTCAAGCATACCATACCTGTTTGGCGGGTTTTCTCGCAATGACTCTGGCTTTTTTTTTTCTTTTTTCATGACTGTCTGACTGCCTTAAAGGGCCAGGCTGCCCACCGTGCAATCGACTGGACAGGAAGGGGTGTTGCACATAGTGAGCATAAGTCGGTGCACTAAGGCTCCCAGAAAATGTTGCTGAATGTTGCAAAGACTTCTGTACTTCTACAGGCTCCTTCCATGAGTGTGTAGGCTCCTTCTGTGACTCTGCTTAGCACATGGCGCTGGCTGCTCACTCTGCCCCTCTTGGATCTGTGAGAGCTGAGCCTTAGGTCCATGGGCACCGCCCAGGAGCTACGATTATCTGCCCCAGCTCTGGCAAGTTGCCGGGCTGAGCTTGGCACCAGCAGAAGCAGTGGCGCTGGCTGGTGTGACCTCTCCGTCTATCGGAGCACCAAATGTATCCGACCTAGCTCCCAAATAATGTCAGAGGCTTCTTATTAATTATGAATGCTTGGCCTTAGCTTAGGCTTGTTCCCACCCACCTCTTAATTAAATTAACCCATTTATATTAATCTACGTTCTGTCATATGGCTTGTTTCCTCTCTTCCATACTGTACATCTGACCTGCTCTGCATCCGAGCACCTCATATTCTTCCCAGAGTTCCTTTCTCTCCCTGGAAGTCCTGCCTACCTCTCCTGCCTAGCTATTGGCCACTTAGCTCTTTATTAAACCAATCAGAAGGTGCCCGGACAGAGATATAGCTTCACAGTGTACAAAAAGATCATCCCACAACAGAGTAGGAAAAAGAACGGATAGAAGTTTATAAAGAACTTACTGTGTTGGCATTTGTGTACACTTAGTGGTTTGCTAACCTGACTCCGGCCCTGCTCCTTTATCTTGGTTGCTCTTGGGTCCCCTGCAGATTAGGAATTTCCCACTTGGAATGCCCATGGCCCAAGTTCATGGAGACCGTGATGGCGAGGTTCCTCCGTGTGTGACCTAGGAAAGGTACTACCATTCAGTCCTTTTCTGTCTGCCTTGTACCCTAGCCACAAGCCTGCCATGTGTTTTCATCTTTGGGTATCTTTGGCTCTGTTTTCTTCTAAGAAGCTCTGCCCCTTGAAGCTAAGTATCTTTGCTCTTGAACAGTTAAGTTTAGTTTTTATTAAATGACTTACCTTAAGATTAAGTTGTCATCAAACCATTATATTTAATCTTATTTCAATGCAGTTGTATGTGGTTTTGTTTCTGGAACTTGAGGAAGTGTGATGTGTTTCTAGGGAGCAGTGGGAATTACCGATATTACAGAGTAATAAGGAACAATTTTAACTTTCAGTGGGAGTAGTATAAATGTCATGAGCATTAGCAGTTTTTTAGATGAGTAATTCTGTTTGTCATGGATTGCTTGTCCCTGGAGATGATGCAAAATCCTGGTGGAAAAGGAAAATTTTCTCTGTAGATTAATAGAATATTAGTAACGTCTTCATTGTCCCCCCTCCCATAGCCAGCCCTTTGTATCCCTCCCTTGTCAGTGTGGTGTGCGCTGATTTCAGCCACCGACAACCCATGCTTTATAGCTAACGACTCTTGTCTCATTCCCTGTCTAGTGCTGACACACAGGAGCTCTGTAGGTGCTAAAAACCCTGTAAGGTTCGCAAGTAGGAAAACCAGGTTATAAAAAAACCACTGCTTATTGGATGACCTCATTTGCACAACGCTCCAGAGATGAGTGTTGAAATCTGACCGCAAAATTCAGCAGGGGCAGAGGGAGGGAGAGCTGCGGCCTCCGGGGTTGAGGGGCTGCTCCTTATCTCTTTGGACTTCTGTGCTGGATATGGTTTCACCTCAGTAAAGCTATGAAGTGAAAGCAGAGCTCCAGAAAGGCTTCAGGCCTGGTTTGCTCATTCTGAGGCAAGTACCCATGCCAAGAGGTGGGCGGGACCGTGAGTCAGGTGTCTTGCCTTGGATCAGCAACTGCAGCTGCTGGGGCTGTGGCGGTGGCCTGGAAGGAGCTGGAATTTGTGTGTGTGACCCTGTTTCTTATAAGGGCTGAGATGCACTAGCAGGGTTAGTGAAAGAAACAGCCCACCCTCTACAGTATGCTTGTTGGGTGATTTTTGTCTAGTTGTAATCTAACCTAAGTCTGGTGGTTTGGATGTAATTGCCCCCACCCCATCACAAAGGGAGTGGCACTATTAGGAGTAGCCTTGTTGAAATTTGTGTGGCCTTTCTGAAGTAGGTGTGGCCTTGTTGGAGTAGGCGTGGCCTTGTTGAAGTAGGTGTGGCCTTGTTGGAGGAAGTGTGCCACTGCTGGAGGTGGGCTTTGAGGTCTTTTTGCCCCAGCTTTGCTCAGTGTGACACAGAGACCACTTCCTGTTGCCTCTTGATCAAATGTAGCCAGCACCATGTCTGCCTGCACACTGCCATGCTCCCCGCCATGATGATAATGGACTGAACCACTCAAACTGTGAGCTACCCCAATTAAACGTTGCCATGGTCATGGTGTCTCTTCACAGCAATAGAAACCCTAACTAAGACACTGAGTGTTCTCAGGCTACAAGAGATGTAGGCCAGGCTGAGCTTTAATAGGTTAAATGTATTAAGTGCTCCTGGCCCTCTAGGAGGGCCAATCCTGGGGGTTGATCCCAAACCTTGTTATAAACCTTATAAGTGGTTTGAAGATACCCTACCAGTGAGCCAAATGCATTCAACTATGATATTTTTAACTTATCTTGGGCTATAGGATGTTCTCCTTTTATAAGCCAAGGAACATCTATCATAAATCTTTGGTTGATTTATGAATATAGAAACATATTGTGGGCCAGACTTGGTGACTCATGCCTTTAATCCCAGCACTCTGTGTGAGGCCAGCCTGGTATGTACTAGTAAGGTCCAGTTCAGTCAGGGCTACATGGAAAGACATTTTCTAAAACAACTAAAACCCAAAATAAAAAATAAAATCTTTGAAATAACTGTGCATTAATTCCTTTAAAATACTATGACCAAGGTAACTTACAGGAAAAAGAGTTTATTTTGACTTAGAGGGATAAGAATGCATCTTAAAGGGGAGGCATGGCCAAGGCAACAGGAACAAGAAGCCAAGAGATCACATCTCAACCACAAGCACAAAGCAGAGAAAGAGACTGGAAGCCTTGAATATCAAAGCCCACCTTAGTGACTTTCTCCAGCAAGTCCGTGATCCTAAACCTCTTCAACTAGCGTCACTGACGGGAGGGGAGGGGGATGAAGTATGCAAATATGCCAGCCTGTGGGGGGCGCTCCATTCAAGCCCCAGCACACTGCCTACCACAGAATATGATGGGCCCTGAACTGCTAATCTTACACCACCCCTGTGTCCCTCCTCTGTAGATGGGCATAGTAGCTAGAGCCCTGAAGTAAGTGCGGCCCATGGCCTTGACTTCACACAGTGGCTCCCACGAGGAAAACCTGGTCCTCTGGACGCAGTGGCAGTCCGCAGAGAGCCAGGTGGTATATTGGGAAAGTAAGAGACTCCGTCTGCTTTTTGTAACTGGTAAAATTCACTAGGAGAAAAGGTTCTGTTTCTTCTGCAAGGCTTTTTGAGTTTATATATTCTTTTCCTGTCCCTCCTCCCCAGAAAGATCTTAAATCTGGCATATGACCAAAATAATAATAATAACAAAAAAGCATAGCTGAATAACTTTGTTTTATGTGTGGTGCTAAGGTCAAACCTCGATGCCAGGTAAACAGTGAGACAATGAGTTATCGTCTTGGCCCTTTAACATTTGAGACAGGCTCTTTCTCCGGAATTCTCCATCCAGTGCTGGAATTACAAACATGCAATACCATGCCTGGCATAACTAAATAATTTGTATAAATTTATTCATAAATAAAGTGAAATAACATTCCATCAGGAAAATGTCATCGCCTGTTCTGGGATTGTGGCTCCTGCTCATTTGAACTTGAGAGTTGTCCACTGGGCTCCAGCCCCCGTTTGGTCATGTCTTACTAACAACGTGCTTTGGGCTCCTGAGCTCAGTGTCTGAGATGAGCCTGTCTCCCCAGTTTGTGCCTTACTAGAATCACTGTAACAATATCGTCACATGTGCATCTTTATCCGCATCTCTGAGGGTTTCCCTAGCAGAGATTTCCTGGAAAGCGAGAGTGCAGGTCGAAGGGTACGGCGTTCTTGGTGCTGATGGTTGGCTTTCTGCCAGAGAGTTCGCCGGGCACCGATTTCTGTGCTGAAACTGCCTGGAGCCAGTCCCTAGTCCCCAGCACCAACACCAGCACCGTCTCTGCCTCCTTTGTTACCGAAAGCAGAGTACTTCCAGACAGCACTAGGAATAAGAGCATCCTAGACCAGAGGTTCTCAACCTTCCCAATGATGCAACCCTTTAATGCAGTTCCTCATGTTGTGGTGACCCCAACCATAGAATTACTTCCGTTGTTATTTCATAACTGTACTTTTGCTACTGTTATAAATCATAATGTAAATATCTGATATGCAGGATATCTGAAATGCGACCCCTGGGAAATGGTTATTTGACTTCCCAAAGGGGTTGCAGCCCACAGATTGAGAACCACTGCCCTAGATGAGAGGAAAATGATGTCTTATTATTATTATTATTTGCTAAGGACTACCTGCTTACCGTTGAAAAACATGTATGTGAGCCAACACAGTAGACCATGTGCGTGTGCCCGTCAGAGAGCGCAGTTGTTAACTGCCCAGATGTTTTCATTTACCCTTTTAAAGATGGGGTGGCTGAACACTTGTCGATTAGCTGTTTAACGTCTTTTCTGGGAATTTTAAACGTTATTAAGGACATTTCTGTTTGATTTTTTTCCTAGTATGCCCCTAGTTTGTAAATCTGTCGATACTTTGCTTTTCAACACACTCTTTGGATTTTAAAAAAATTGATACTTGGAAAGTTATGTGCTTTTCATAAATTTTATACCTTTTAATATTTAACATGTTTTTTTTTTAAAACTCTGTTTCACATGGCATATGGTTTGCTACATTCTGTGTGAGAACAACTTTCTCAACATTCTCTCCATGTAGCACGCATAGAAAGGCAGACTTTGAGCTGGAGAGATGGCTCAGAGGTTAAGAGCGCTTGCAGAGGACCTGGGTTCAGTTCCTAGCCCAGTCGTCTATAATGAGATCTGGTATGGCGTGCAGGCATACAATATATATATTAAAAAAAGAAAGGCAGACTTTGACACGGTCTTAACAGTGTGTGGAAGAGCCACGCGCACCCAGCCCGCGGGTGTTGGTATGGGAGGGAAGTTTAAGGTTGGAGAGGTGGGGATACCTTTAATGCAGACCTGAAGTTTAAGCACTTAAGGCAGTAAGAACTTTGAGCAGCTGAATATCCTTGAAAAGCAATTAAAAACTTCAGCTGACTTAGTTTAAGCAAAAAAAAAAAATATATTTTTGAGGAGAAGCTGAGTTACGGTGCTTTCCATGTGCACGAAATTCCTGGCACCACAAAGATAAAATGAACCAAGAGAAGACATTTTATGGGCTGTGTCATGAAAATGTCACAAGGCTGTGGTCCTGGCACTGAAGTAATGCCACTGGGTACTTCCCCTCACCCCCTCCCCGCTTCTTACCTTGACAGCTCCTTGGTAGGGATCCCTTGTTCCTCCAGATTTATGTTTCCTCAGGCCAGACTTGGAAGAAAAAACAAAACCAAAACAAAACAATGGTTCTTCTTCGAAATTACTGAACAGACCCAGAAATGCCCCTGCCTGGCAGGGGGAAATACAAGACAGTGGTCAGGGGTTGTCCTGTGCCTACTCCGAGCTCCTCACTGTGTTGGGCCGCTCCTGTATGTTCCCCCTGGAGTCCGGAACCAGACAGACCTCACAAGCCCTGTGTGCTCAGTGCGTCTGGAGGTCCTGGTCAGCTGTTCTTATGGACATCTCGTCTAGTGTTCACTTCTCATCGATGCCGAGTCCTTAGGTCAGCCCACTCCCGTGTGGTGGCTTGGCCTTCCCCCTGTCACATCTGCCACAGGCTGCATTGGAAGTGATGGGTACCACTGTGCCTCCTCAGGAACTGGTGGGCAGAGCTGGCCGGAATCAGGAATGGAAGAGAAAGGGAGGAAATTAGTACTCTGCCCCCCCCCCCCGCCCCAGTGCTTGGAAAGAGGGCCTGACTGGACAGGCGCAGGTTGGAGACGGTGAAACCACACTGGCTGAGCACCAAGAACCGGAGCCCACAGCATTGCTTAGCCCGGCTGTCACAGGACCCTCATTTGTCAGCTCCCCTTTCTAGCACATTCCTGCTTGGTACCCGGACACTGCCAGGAGGAAGTAACTTGCTTGTTTCTCTCTCTCCCTCTCTCGCTTACTCCTGTTACATGCACTTGAGACGTGTTTGACACATGTGTGTGTGTGCTTGCCCGAGAAGACCCGAGGTCAGCATCCAGAGATCTTCCTTGATCTCTTTTGGCCTTAAATTTTGAGGCAGCGTCTCTCCCTGAACCCAGAACATGTTGGTCCAGATAGACTAGCCATGACTTTTCAGGATCCACTTCTCTTTCTGTCTGCGCGCCATGCTGGGGTTTCAAACACCCACACCGCCACTTCCATCTTTTTACATGAGTACCAGGGAGTCAGGCTTCCTGCTGGCATGGCAGGTACTTTGACTGACTGGGGCATCTCCCCAATACCCACTCGGTTGACCTTTACGACTCTCTCGGCACCGCCCAATGGCTGAGTGACAGTCACTGCGCCTTTCAGATCTGTGAGGAAATCCCTTGATACAACCCCGGCCATAGTAGATTTCTACTTGACACACACTCCACATCTACTCGGAGACAGCAATAGCTTTGCCTGACTGGACGCCTTTTATTAATGGAGAGTCATTTAGCATTTGTGCATATAAAGGGGGGCAAGCAAGGTTGGCTAAAGTTGACTTCCCCAGCTCAGATCTTTACGGAGTTTAAAACAGTTGCTTGAATAGAGGGAAGATATTGGACTTTCCTAAATTTTGCCTTCATTCATTTTCTTTTCCTGTCAGCAGTAAAAATAGAATTTAGTCAAGGAATGCTATTCTGAGGGGGTCTTCAAAAAGCAAGTCAAGCCGGGCCATGGTGGTGCATGTCTCTAATTCTAGCACTTGGGAGGCAGAGGCAGGCGGATCTCTGTGAGTCTGAGGCCAGCCTGGTCTACAAGAGTTAGTTCCAGGACAGGCCCCAAAGCTACAGAGAAACCCTGTCTCGAAAAACAGATACAAAAGCAAATCAGAAGAACAGCGAAACCGTATGGAAGTTTGTCAGTGCACCATGGACTGCAGTGGACTGGAGATGGCATTTGTGCTGCTGAGCCTCGTGGCCTGAGGTAGATTCCGGGGGGGCCACTGGCGGAAGAAGGGAACCAACCGCACTAGTCACTCTCTGACCTCGACGCAGGTGCTGCTGGGTAAATGTAACAATAAGGAAAAGGAGAGGGGAGGAGATCATGGGTATGACACCTTGGGTGAACCCGAGGGCATTATGTGAAGGACAGATGCTGAGGACCCAGGCAGACTCTTGGTGACATGGTGGGGTGGTGCTGGAGGTGGGGGTGGGGTGTGACCCAGTGAGTGTAGTGTTTCTTAGCTCTGGAGCTGGATGGTCGTGATGGGAACCCAGGAGTGAATGTACTTAAAGCTACCCAACCACACTTAATAATTAGGATATAAATTTTGTTTGAGTGCTATTTTACCATAATACAGCAAGAAACCACAAGCCCAAATCAAAACAGAATGCCTGTAACAACAAAAATTTCTTCCTCCTTCCCCTCCTCCTCGTTCCTTCTTTCTTCTTTCTTCTTTGATCGGGTTCCTCCACTGTGTAGTTCAGGCTACCTCAGCTCCCGGAGCGTTGGTATTGCCATCAGCTGTTTCCCAGTGCTTTGTGGAAATGATTAGCAGATAGAGATCCAGAAGCCACCTAGTGTGCTGGGGCCTCTGAATATCCCACATTGTCTGCTGGGGGACACAGCTTCCAGCTCATGGTGGCTCGTGGCTTCAGAGCTGCCTCTCCACTCCCCAGCACTGGTTGTTCATCTTGCTGTTCTCTTGTATGTAAAAGGGAATTCACTTCCTAAATCCACACCAGCTCCTGTTACTATTTAGTTTGCTTTTTGGTTTAGGCTTTCTTTGAGACAAAGTTTCTCTGTGTAACAGCCCTAGAACTCACCCTATAGACCACCCAGGCTGGCCTCAAACTCACAGAGATCCGCCTGCCTCTGCCTCAGGAGTGCTGGGACTAAAGGCATGCACCACCATCATCCGGCTTCTGTTTCTACTTTTGCAGAGTTAGTTCCATGACTAGGAGGGCCATTGTATTCGTGACATCACGTTTTTGGTGACATAAAGAGGACCTGAGATCCCTTTAGGTTTCTGATGCTTTGCCTTGTGCCTGTGTTGAAGACAGCATATGCCACAGCCAGGTGTTGAGTGGTGGCACTTGTGTGGTGTCCAGCCCTGGGGAGCCTTGGGCAGCTCTCTTCCGAGCTGACCTGTGGGGATTTCCCCCTGCACTAAGGGACCATTTCAGGTTGTGAAAAGCGGATGGGCTTCCTTGCCAGGGCTTTTTATAAATACAAGTCTTGATTAAAGCCGGCTGTTGGAGCTTCCCACTCAAAGGTCATTTGTGAAAGGGGAGCTTTCGGTTCCTTCATAAGCAAACCTGCTTTACCTATGTCATCTGGATGAGCCTGTCACACTCAGAAAATAGCAGCGCCCAGAGCGGCCCTGGACGCTGCCCTCCTGGCGGGAGTGCTTGTGATCTGTCGCCTCCTGTTTTCTTCAAAGGCCACTTTATTTGCTCTCCTCAGACCGGGGCCACATTTGTGAATGAAAGAGCCACCTCTGTCACCCTGAAACCCAAGACAGTTGCCTTGTTGTTTTTGATGAGGGACACTAATGAAAACGTGTTGTTTGTGGGGGACCACGTGTGAAATGCAGCGTGAGCAAAATCTGCATTCATAGTCACTGGCCTGGAGACCCGTGGGGTGTAAAGACTTGGGGGTTACCATCTGGCACTGTTTGCAGGTCTGTGAGGTGTTTCTAACTTCTGCTGGGTTTCCCAAGGGGTTTAACTCCCTGGGCTGTAGCTGGGATTCTGCCCTAGTGGAGGATCTGGTCCCATGACGGGAGCCATTGCCAGGTAAGGTGAGCACCTCTTGACCACCTGGGTGGCCCCTGGTAGCTACTGTGCTGCTGTTCATAGAAAGAATAGTGGGTGGGCTCCACTTTATTTAGTTATGTTTTCTTTTTTAAAAATATTGACTTTGGGGGGCTGGTAGGAGCAGACACACCCCTGCAGAGTCAGATAACTCGTAGGAGTAAGTTCTCTCCTTCTGCCACGTGGGTTCCAGGGATCACACGCAAGTCTTCAGGGCTTTGGCAAGGGTTCCTATCTGCTGAGCCACCTGGCCAGTCCTCCTGTTTATTTTAGAAGAACATGCACCGTCACCATTGCAGCCAGATCCCCGTGATCTGGGGGCAGGGAGTTAAAAACCCAGATTCTGGAGCCAGACTTCTCAGGTTAAATGCTTGTCTTATTGTTGGGTGGTTGTGTGCCCTTCAGGAAATTATGGGTTCTCTGTACCTCCATCATAGCCATGTAAAATGGAGATAATGCATATGCATGCCATGGGATAGCTAAAAGGATTAAATGGAGCAAGTCTTTGGGGTTGCATACAGGACATGCCGACAAGCACTGGCTGCCGGCTGTAGCACAGTGGTGTGCGCTCATGATCCCAGCTGTTTTGGAGGATCCAGCTGGAGGACCACTTGAGCCTGGGGCTTTGGAACCAGCCTGTGTGATGTAGTGAGTCAACAGCTGTTATGACAGACTTGTCCTGAGTCATGGAATCCAGACAGGCTGAATTTGGTGTGATCGTGTGGTGGTTTTGCCCTCAGCTCCAGAGAGCCGCTGCCTCCAGCGCTTGGTGCCCTGTGAGCTGGTTCAAGCAGAATCTGATCCATAAGATGGTAGAAGGTGGAAGAATACAATCGCATATCCTCTTAGCAGTATAGGACTGTTTGTGCTTGTCCCAAGGTTAGTTCTGGAGGCCCCTGTCCAGTAACTGCTAGTACTGGCTACCTGGATTAGTGTATGTCCTTTTTGTCTCTTATAACACACTGCGCAGTGTCTGGTCCGCAGTGCCCCTGAAGATCCCTCAGGGAGCCCCGGAGCCCGAGATCTCACTGGTCGGTTGATTTCCCCAGCGCCATCAGACCACAGAGCTATTGCCTGCTGCACCGCAGCAGCGTCTAAGTACATCTGATGACCTTGAGATGCTTGAGATGTGTTCTGTCTCCTGTCATTTGGGGTGGGAATGAAAGCAATCACATTCTCCATTACGCGCTGTGAAAGGCACCGACATGGCCGCAGGATGCCGTCTTCAGACTTCTGTGGTGTCTGGAAATGAGGTCATGAGGGTGGAGCTCCGTGTGGACATGGCTTTTGGCACTATCGACTTCCGTTCTCCTGCCTTCTGAATCTACTCTTGTTAACAATCCTAGGTGGTAATGATCCAGGGCTAAAGGTGAATTATGTTCTAGGGGCATAAAAATAGGAAAGTATCCCGACATAATGCAGAAATAAAGTCACTGACATTCTCTCCTTCATCTTAAGATTATTTTTTTCCGTGCTGGGGACCAAATGGCCTTGTGCATGCGGAGCAAACACTCTGCCACTGGTCCACAGCCCCGGCCTCGCAGCTTGGACTGTGGTAAGGGTCTGTTTGAACTCGACATTGTAATGTAGAAAGAACCTTCAAAATCCCTTCAGGGAAGAGTAAAAGAGATGTAATAGCAGCCCCTCAGATGGAGAGACCTTCCACAGAAAGACTGCAGAACTGCTTTTGTGTCCAGTGGACCCCAAGGGTATGTGGGGTGATCCCACCTCTGATAAGCCAGCTGAAGAAAGTCACGTGCTCACCACAAAGGTGTTATTATTAATGGGAAAAAATTAAACGAGTCAGGTGTTGGGATCAGTTATGGCATACCCATGTAATGCGTATATTGAGGTTTTATGAAGCAGCATAAGGTCATATTCTCAGAGTCTGCAATACTGTGAGCTTGTGATTGAATATGAACTATGGAGACTGCCATACAGGCTTGTGTGTGCAGCAAGGTCAGCCTTATAGGATATAGATGGAAAAACACTGGTAGCTAATACATTGAATGCTAGTTTTCTTTTCTCTCTCTTTCTCCTCCCCCCCCCTCTCTCTCTCTCTCTTTCTCTCTCTCTCTCTGTTTCTCCCTCCCTCCCTTCTCCCCCCCTCTGATAGTGAGATGTATTTAAATTCCATGATGTATACTTATACAACTGCAACCAGCATACATTAAAAAAAAAAAGCCAATCTCTTGGGACATTAAAGCACATGCTCTTTCTCAGTCACAGTTACATCGAGATGTGAATGTTGCTACCTCTGAGCTCAATGAACACTCCCAGAACCCCCACCCATGGCTTTTGGCATATTCATAAAAGGCCTTCTGCTATGGCCATTATCACAATCAAATTGAGAATATTTTCACCACTGGAAAGACATCCTGCACCCAGCAACAGTCGCTTCCTCACCTATGTGACACAGCCACTAAGCTGCCCTCTGTGCCCACGACCTACCTTTCCCTGCTCCTTCTCCCCTTCTCTGAAGCGCTTTCCTGATGAGCTGTGTCCCCGGCCTTGGATCTGCCTGTTCTGGACATCACATGAGTGTGTAAACTGCCCCTTTGGTTTAGAAGCCCTTCGGCTCTTACCTCTGCCGTGAGATGACGGATTCTGTTTTGCTTCTAGAATTGGTTCCTTCCATCATGAACAACTTGCTGAACCCAGATGCCATTTTCTCCAACAATGAGATGAGCCTCTCGGACATCGAGATTTACGGCTTTGATTATGATTACACCCTGGTGTTCTACTCCAAGCACCTCCACACGCTCATCTTCAACGCCGCACGGGACCTGCTCATCAATGAACACAGGGTAAGGCCACAGAGACCTTCCTGTCCTCTTTCCCTTTGACCCCTTCGAGTCAACAGCCCCGTGCCGTCATGCCAAGGCCCTGCACTTGTTCAGAAGTCCTGTGGTGAGTGGCTGCAGGGGAATGGGCAGTTTCTGGTCCATTCCAGTTTCCAAGTGACTCTTACTTCTCTAGAACCTGGCTGTATGTATGTGTGCACATGTGTGTATGCATGCATGCATGAGTGCTCGTGAATGTGCAAGCGCATGGGTGTGTGCAAGTGTGTATACAGGTGGGAGTCAGAACAGCCTTGTGTGTCTTCCTCAGGAGTGTTGCCCATCTCTCTTAAGACGGCCTCTGATTGGCCAGGAGCTTACCAATTAGGCTAGACTATCAGTCAGCAAGCTCCACCCCTCCAGTTCTGGAATCAGGAGCATGCCCTTTAAACCCCTATACTACCCGAGAAATGTGGCTGTGATCTCTGTCTCCCCAGGGCTTTGCTGTGATTTGGGAGCTCCCTGTGTGCTGAGCGTTCTGTCCTTGGTGGTGGTCACTGTCGAGCTCTTCTGCCCATGCGTTCCCTCCCCACCATCTGTTCCCCCCCCCCCATCCCCCATGCTTCATCTCTGGCTTTTATGAGCCACGGCCCGCTGGGGATGCAGGAAGGGTAAGGGGGTGACACAGACATTGTTCCAGAGGGAGTGGGATGGAGCCATCTGATAGACCTCCTGAGGACTCCAGAGCAGAGGGTTAAAGAGGCACAGCCAATAGTGGGATTAGCTTTTTCAGGGAGTGCTGGGGGAAACAACCAAAGGGGTGTGATTTTGGTCTGGTTGGCCAGTAGAGGTGGCCTGGGGTGCAGTGAGTAACCTGGAAACTGAGGTTGTGAAATCTGCAGTTTGTCCCCTCTCAGATGTGACAAAGTGTGACCAGTGTGGAGAAACCATCGCCCTGGTACTAGATGGGAGGGGCCTAAGTCCCCTTTGTCTAGGTCCTGGCATTGGGCACAGTCTCTTTGTACTTGTGTTTCTCAGTGGATTTACGCAGTTATGCTGTCCTGATCCATGATGTAGAAAGGGCAAAAATGCCCTAGTCTTGTCACTAAGCCCAAGTGGGAACTTTCTTCTGTTTTTACACTTTTTGTCATCCACATTTCTTCGTCTGTTCTCCTCCAAGGGGAACAGGCCCTGAGTAGCCAGGTAGCTCTGCCCCACCTTCCACCTGCCACTGTCCCTCAGCAGGCACCAGGGGGTGGCTCCGCATGGTGCTGCCTTTGTGCTGCCCAGCTGTGGTGTGCTCCGAGCTCACTGTCGCCTGGTACACGGGATCCTGTCCTAACTTCCTGTCGGTACTGTCCCCCACTTCTGGCTAAACGCTGAGAGCTCGTGGTCTCCAGACGAATGCTTGGTAGCCTCCTCCTTGGTCCAAGTCCATCTATCCACTGCATCTCTGGACTTGGCTTCCTGTAGAAAATAGGTTTAAGAACAGCACCTCCCGCGGGGTTTTGCTGTGGTCACTAAGTGTGAGCTGTGTTACAGATGTTTGGTGTCTATAAGGCACCCAGCATGAACTAGGGCCAGTGTCGTTGTTTCTCTCCACAGCCCGCCTGCTTCTGTTCTCTGCCTTAGAGACCACAGGGGCAGGATGCACAATAGATCTGTCCAGTTGGGAACTTCCTCTCTACCTCTCCATGATGCCCTTCGGAGCTCTCATCCATTTCTGCCTTGGGGTTTTTGTTGTGGTTAGCCGTTCAGAGAGCTGCTGTTAGCCACAGAAGTGGAACACAGCCAGGCTCCAGGTCAGTAGGGATTACCCATGGGTACCCAAGTGCCCATGAGGGATGTCACCAGGCTGTCCTGTACAGGGCAACTTTGGACTTTATCAGGATGCTCACGTTCTTCCTGAAGCCATTGTCCTGCGGGGGCTTTTCTGTCTGTCTTCGAGGCCATCGACTATTCTGTTACTATGGAAAGGCGGTGTCCAGCCAGCTTGTTGAGCTTCTGAGTTGGTAGCTGCTGCTGTAACAGGGGAGCGGTAAAGCTTCTAGGAGAGGGGCCTTCCTGGTTGGTTTTTTATCACCTTGACACAGCTGGAGTTATCAGGGAAGAGGAAACTCGTTAGAGAGAATGCCTCTATGAGATTGCCTGTGGCAAAGTCTGTAGGGCTTTTCTTGATTTTTGGTTGATGCTGGCTTATTGATTTGAGTTCTACCTCTGGGCATGTGGTCCTGGGTGCTATAACAAAACAGGCTGAGCAAGCTATGGGGAGCAAGCCAGTAAGCAGCACTCTCATGGCCTTTGTTCTGTTTTGGCCTTGAGCTCCTGCCCTGACTTCCCTCAGCAATGGAGCACGGACTGAGAGTTACAAGAACCCTTTCCTCTCCACGTTGCTTTTGGTCATGGTGTTTTATGTAGCAGGAGAAACCCCAACTAAGACAGGGTGCTGGGCTGATTCAGAATAGATTAAGTCGGTTAGGGTGGACCTGAAGGTGGCACAGATAGATCCAGGTCCCAGTGCTGGCTCAGCCACTGTGCTGCTTCCTGACCCTGAGTACATCTTCCTGGCCCCGCCCCAGGCTGGCGGAGGCTCAGAGGCTCTGCAGTTTTGGCCTTCAGTCATTGAGTAGAGCCATGTCCCCGTGGCTGCGTTAGTGTGGGCTTTGGTGAATATCTCAATAAATACGCGAACTGTACATGGTGTTCAGAAGAGAAATATCAGGTTGGGGATTTCTTGGCAGGCGCACAGGTGTAAGATAAATGAGCCCAAATGTGACATTCAAGTCACTGCCGGTGCAGGCTGACTTGAAACTTGCCATGCGCCTTCAGGCAGGTGGTGCCTGGCGGTTCCAGGAAGCCGGCAGCCGTGTGGCTTGGCAGGCTCCCTGGGGTGATGCTTGTCCTGCTTTTATTTCTGCAAAATGGACGCGGCAGCACCTACAGGCAGAAGCTGGCAGAAGGGTGCTCTCAGGTCTGGGTCGAGGGGAGAAGGTACCTGGATTCTCATGCAGTGTAGAGGAGGGACTGGCATTTTTGTATAATGTGAGCAAGAGTATGCAGTTAAGGAAGAGCAGAGACCAGGCTGTCTGTCTCCAAAGGCTTCGTGTGTTCTCAGAACAGTATAAGTGGATGGGGCCACAGGCTGAGAAAGTCCCCTGGGACAGCGGCTGTGGGGTTCCCCAGCCAGCACAGTTGGGTGAGAACAGTAGCAATAGTCAGTAGTATGGAGGCTTCCCCCAAAGACCTCATTTGGATGCCAAGGTCATGGTAACGTGAAGTTGATAGAAATAAGGAAGGGAGGGTTTATTTCGACTTACAGTTTGAGGGCCCAGTCCATTGTGGCAGAGAAATCTTGAAGCAGGACCGAGAGGACTTGTTTAATATTAATTATAAATGCTCAGTCGATAGCTCAGGTTTGTTACTAGCTCTTACACTTAAATTAACCCGTATTTCTTAGCTATGCTTTGCCACGTGGCTTGGTACCTTTTCTCAGTACGGCATGCCCATCTGTGTCTGCTCGCCACTCCAGACTCCACCCTCCTTCCTACCAGCGTCCTCCTAGTCTGGCTCTCCTGCCTGACCTTATCCTATTCTTTATTAAACCAATCACAGCGACATTTATTCACACAGTGTAAAGGACTGTTCCACATGCCCAGTTCACTTAATTTTCATATAGCACCGTGGATGGTGCTGCCCTTATCTAGGATGGTCTCAGCTCCTTGTGAGCCCAATCTAGAAGTCCCTCGGATGTGCCCAGAGGTTTGTCTCCATGAAGATACCAGATCCTGTGAGGCTGACAGTTAGGGTTGGCCTTGCAGGGCTCCACGTGATGGTGTGCAAGTGGGATCAAGGGTCTGATCTCAACCTGGACCAATGGAGCCCAGGGCAGGATGGAGAAACAGAGGGCCAAGCTGGCCTATCCCTATGGGTATCACTTTCTCACCAAAGTGTTAACGACTCCCAGGCCATCGTACAGGGCCGATCTGTGCTGTCCTGAACTTACTGCCCTGCCCTTCTTTCCTGTTTTATTTTAAGCCAGGGACTGAGGTAGCCCAAGCTAGCCTTGAACTCCATGTGTAGCTGAGAATAACTTTGAACTCTTTACCCTTCTGCCCCACTTCCTAAGTGCTTCGATCCCAGGACTGTATCCCCACACGTGTCTTCTTCTTTCATATTTCACTCATCACGTGTCCTCTGTCCCCTCAGTACCCCGCGGAGATCAGGAAGTACGAGTATGACCCAAACTTCGCCATCCGTGGGCTCCATTATGATGTCCAGCGGGTGAGTCTGATCTCCTGGTTTTCTGCAGTTTTAAGGTGTTGGAAGCAAAGAGCTGCTTAATAAAACCCCTAGTGCTTTCCATGGTAGATGGGTCGGAATGCAGTTCTTCGGGGCTGCAGGATGAAATTATTCAAATATATTTGGTGGAGCCAATCAGAAGAGGGAGGCGTTAGGAAGGCGTGTGTCTCAGGCGCCGGTGGGGAATGCGGGTTAATGCTGGTAGGGGGCAGCTGCCATACTTTATTCCTTTCTCTTTTCTCATTGCCGTTTCCTTCAAACGCACCTCAGTTAATACGCAAGGCTCTTAGAAACCATGCATGCAGTGTTTCTCTACCTCTGAGTCCCGACCCCTTTGGGGGTTGACAACCCTTTCCCAGGGGTCGCCTAGGACCACAGGAAAACACAGATATTTACATCACAACTCATAACAGTAGCAAAATTACAGTTGCGAAGTAACAACGAAAATAAATTTATGGTTGGTGGCCTCCACAACATGAAGAACTGTTTTAAAGGTTGAGAATCCTCCTAATGCTCATGTTAGGGAAACGCAATATTGATAGGATTTATAACGGCCCTTGCTCTGTTCATCTTGTATGCAAATTGTTGTTCACATGTGTGCACATGTTTGTTTTTAAAGGCAGTGTTGATGAAGATCGATGCTTTTCATTACATCCAGATGGGAACCGTCTACAGGTAAGAGGAAGTGGCCTCTCGCTCCCAGGTGTAACCCAGGGGCTTTGCATTTCAGGCTCCGTTCACTGACCAGGGATGAGGGAAGTGGCCGTGAGTAACTCATTCAGGAATACACGCCGAGGCCTGGCTCGTGTTTGTCTGTAGGGACGCCCTCAGGAGCTGAGGGTGGGTGAGAAGCCACACGGGTGTGGGTGGCAGAGCATCTCATTCTCTCTGTGACTATTAGGGAGCCCAATATTGGCTCTTTTTCTTCTTTTTTTAGAACTCATAGAAGCACTTTGTTAGGTAGAAGGAATCTCTGACTTAAAATGAAGGGTTTTGGCTGTCAATAGTTTTCTTATTGGGGAGGGGTTCAGGGAGTGGTCGGTCTGGTCTTAGTGTGTGTCTTATTCTTTAAGAGGCACGCATGCTATAGTTTAGACTGTTGTCTCATAAACTCTGTCAGAGTAAAGCAGGCCTGCAGGTAGACTCGAGCACCAGTGAAGGCGCCAGGCCCAGCAGCAGCCCTGTCCCCCTCCGCCCCAGCACTGTGGGCTCTTTAGAACTGTAGGTCCTTCAGTGTGTGTGTGTGTATCCACGCTTGTGCATAGAATTCCTAGACGGCGTGGCCATGTTTGTTGATTTGTTAGATACGGACACTGCCCTGCTGTGGCAGGTGAGGGTTTGGCTTTCGGGCACTCTGTCCCTGTCTGCTCTGGTCACGGTCTCCTGCCCTCGTTGGACCTCAGTTGTTACAGTAGTCTTCCTCGTGTGGCTTCATAGGCAGAAACATGTACCTCAGTTTCCTTCTTTGTTCAGGGTTTGCTTTGAGCCTACCCTGGTACTCGTTCTGTAGCCCAGGCTGGCCTTGAACTCACAGAGACCCACTTGACTCTGCCTCTGGAGCGTTGGGATTAAAGGCACGCGCCACCACTGCCTGGCTTATTTGCTTCATTTTGACCCAGATACCTCTGCTTTTTCAAAATGTCTTGTGCCAAACACGGTTATTTTCCAATAATTCAATTTTTTTTCTTGTTTAAAAAATGGACTCTGCCCTCTTGTTCTTCCCCAGTGTGGGTGCTTGTCTCGGGACAGGCTTTGTGAGGGGACAACTCTGTGGAGCTGGTCCCGGGGTTCAACCCAGAGCAGCCATCCCAGAAGCCACCAGTGTTCTGAAAATCCTCACCAGATCGTCCCTTTTGTCCCCACATCTGTACGTCCTTCCTGGCCTCAAGCACAGCGTCCCCTCACTCCTGGCCCTCATGGGCGTTCCCCAATGTTGTTCGCCCGCACAGATATCACTCTCAACAGCCCCTGTCTCGGACCCTGAGGGCTGCCTGTGCTTGTAGACTGCCCTAGACTGCATCTACACAGGTTCTTAAGTGCCTGGATTTAAGACTCTTAGTCGCAAGTAACTGAAAACCAACACAGATGCGTTACTGTGTTCTCAACCAGCATCAGCTTGCATCCCACAGCCTCAGGTCTGGAGAGTGGAGGAGCTTCCTGTCCTTCACACAGGGTGGGCCCTGTGCCCCAAGTGACCTCGGGTGATGGGAGTGGGTGAGCTGGGTGAAAACAGCAGGAAGTCTCTGCTCTGCTTTCCCCAGAACAGCGTTGGCCGGCCTCATGCTCCTCTCCCCACTCCTTGGCTTCCCATTCCTGCCAGCACCCATGGCCCGCTGCTGCCTGTCCTGTTTCCCCCTCCCAGCCTGAAGTGGTCCTGTTCTTTCCTTGCTCCTTCCCAGGTCCTTCCCATCCCGTCCTGACCCCCACCCATCCACTCCTGTTATCCCCTTTGTTTGTGTGTCCCTGGCCTTTGTGTAAGGGCCAGATGTCAGGGCTCAGCAGGGGGAACCAGGTGAGGTGTTTAAGAAGGGACCCTCAGGTGCAAGTTCCAGCACACTCTCTGCCACCAGAGCAGAGTGAGTCTCCAGGGTGCCATGTCGTGTGCCTGTCTCGGGGGTCACACTGACTTTCCCACGTGAACCCCAGCTCTGCTGCCCTACCTCATGGGTCTCAGCAAGGCTCTGGGAGCCTTGGTGTCTCTGTAAACTGGCCAGCCCCAGAGCCTGTAGTGTAGCTGGTTTTGAAGTGTGCTAGAAGTGCCCCAGGACAGGCAGGCAAACGCGCCGCACCTCGGTCCCTCAACCAGGTGAGAACCGTGGGGGAAGAAAGCAGCGGCTCCAGTCTTGTTCAGTTCTGACCTCTGCCGCAGGTCACACCCTTGGGCTTGACTTTCAGCAGCGGTGTTGACTTCTCAAGGGCAAGGCCGGTGTGTGTGTGTGTGTGTGTGTGCTTGTGACTAACTAACCCTCACCTCATCGAATCCCCTGTGTGTGTGTGGGTGTGTGGGCGACCCTCACCTCAACAGATTCCCCCCCATGATTTTGCCTGCTGGGGTTTGTGTGTGCACGTGCGTGCATGTGCACAGATGCGTGTGTGTAACCTACCTTCACCTCATCGGATCCCCTCTTGGTTTTGCCTGCTTTCTTTCCTTGTGTGGTTCTGTCGGTGGCTGTTATCCAAGGTCAGTCTAGAATGACCTGGTTTGTTACAAGGTCTTATCTGATTGCTGGAGCACAGCGTGGTTTTGTTTTGTTTTTGTTCTCAAAGGCCAGGAGTTGTGACAGGTCAGCCAGGCAAAATGTCAGTGAGTGCACTCCGTGCGTTTAGCCCTAATGTGGAGACTGGCAGACATCACACGTCAAAGCACAGACTGCACCATGAGCCTCTTAAGGTCGGGTTGCTTTGCACCTCATCAGCCCGTTGGCACTTCTGCTGATTGACTTGCCCCTGTGGAAGGCAGCGAGGCCTTCTGCTGTTTCCTAATTACCAGTTCTGTTTCTCAAGTGCTCACCCCTGGAGAAGGGCGGAAGAGCAGCCTTCTGAGATGGGCAGCTCTGGCTGAGTGGGTGACGTTTCCCCTGGATATGCAGGAACTGGACTGATTTGCAAGTTCCAGGTCAGGCCTAGAGTGGATGTGTGCAGAGGGGAGCGGGCATTCCGTGTCACCTGGCGCTCCTCTCCCTGAGCTTCCTGCTGCAGGGCATGCATGTAATCCACTTGGCCTCTTGCGTGACTTTTTCCACCTCAGCACTCAGTGTTGGGGACAGTCATGGAGGAAGAAGATGAGTTAGAGACAGAAACAAGCTTTCTCTGCTCAGATGTGTGAAAAATCGCCACCTGAAGCAATTCCTTGGGGGGGGGGGGTTGAAAGCCATGGAGAGCGGATTTAACCCTGATGCGATGCTTTCTGCCTGGATAACTTGGAGGGAGGCATGTAACCATTCCTGTGGGAAGAGCAGTAACTCCTAGGACAGGTGACAGGTAGCTGGGTGCCCAGGTGAAATCCCGCTCGGCGTGTTGGAGATGTCATGTAGGATTAGTTATTGCTGTAAATCTGGATCCTGTTTCCGACAGAAGCCTGGCAGTAGCATCCTGTCTGCTGGTCGTAGCTGCTACTGTGTCCTGTGTCATATTTTGCCTCCAGCAGGCCTCCTGCCATAGTGGAAAAACCCCATCAGTGTGCGGAAGTCAGACGTTGCTCTCTCCAGTCGAACCCTGTAACGACACCACCTGTGTTTTTTCAGAGGCCTCAGTGTTGTCCCTGATGAGGAAGTCATAGACATGTATGAGGGATCCCATGTGCCCTTGGAGCAGATGAGTGACTTTTACGGAAAGGTAAGGACAGCTGCTGGGTCGTCAGAAGCAGCCGCCTTTCCCCTTTGGTCGGCAGTTTTATGGCTGGAGAAACGTCTTAGGGAGGAAGGACTTAGCTGGGCTTCTGGATTCGGAGGTCACGGCTCTGATGCTCCCAGGTCTGCAGTGAGGCACAGCGTTATTTAGAAGGGTGGGGTGGAGGAAAGGGGGAAGAAGAAAGAGGGAGAAAGGTAAGGGTTTGGGGGCTGAGCTACATCTGCTTCCTACAGCTGGGCCCTGCGTCTTACTAGTCAGTCAGTGTGAGTTGGTCATGAGATGACCTGCGGATGAAATTAGCAGCCTCTGACCCAATTGCTTCTCAATAGCACCACCTGGAAAGAGCCAAGCCTTGTGCACAGGTGCTTTGGGGAGGGGGGGTGCTTGTAGCTAAAGAAACTTAATGTTTGGGCTCGCCTGGTGTGTGTGTGATTGATGGGACCCTGAGATCGGGTCTGGAGAGAGTGTAGAGTGTAGATCAGAGAGAGAGAGAGAGAGAGAGAGCCACTGTTGGCTCTTGACGATCCCCTCTGGTGGAGGCTCTGTCTTCTCAGTCACCCCATTTGTCCCCATATCCCTGCAAGCGTGGCTCCACGTTATGGTGTGAGTCCCTAGGGGTTGCCTAGGAGCAGCTGTGGTCGTCCTGAGGCCCGGCTGAAGCATTCTGAGACTGAGGTCTGCTCAGCTGCCTTTGCTGGGCATGATCCGGGCTTTTCTCACCTCCTGGGAGGGAAGAGGAGGGAGAGCAGAAGAGAAGGAGGGAGGGAAGAGAAGGGAGAGCAGGAGGAAGGGAGGGAGGGAGAATCACCCCTGGAGGCCCAGGAACAAGGGAGCACTTTAGGTGCTCACCGTTGAAGCTCCCCCATGTGCAGGGGGAGCCGAGTGCAGATCGCTGGGACCCCCTGGCCTCCGGGCAGCCTCTCGCTGCTTGTCACCACGTGAGATGGGGTCTGCATCGCTCAGCCTGCCTTCTGCCCGCAGAGTTCTCACGGGAACACCATGAAGCAGTTCATGGATATCTTCTCACTGCCCGAGATGACCCTGCTGTCGTGTGTGAATGAGCACTTCCTGAAGAACAACATTGACTACGAGCCCGTGCACCTGTACAAAGATGTCAAGGTGAGGGCAGAGGGCAGGAGCTCAGGGCAGTGGCTCTGTGTCTTTCTGGAGAAGGCCAGTTGCGTCTGGGTGGGGAGTTTGGGTGGTACTTCTCTGGGGTCACCAGTCTCTGTGATTGACTGTGGCTGTCATAAAGGGACAGGGCTGCTTCAGAATAACCAGGACAGCATGCTCTAACACAGATGGTGCCTGCCAGGACCTGGACTTTGAATCCCCTGAGCCTGTCTCCTCTTAAGACAGAAGAGGCCACTGTCCATGCCCCGTGCTTCAGCTGTGAGGCTGCCATCACCCAGAGGGAGCCCTTTTAAAATCTTTTCAAATGCCAGGTCATTGCACACCCTTAGGGGATACAGTGTGCTTTGGTGTACACCGTGTTTCACGAGGATGTATTGGGGTGAGGAGAGCCGGAGGGATTGGTTAACAGGGCATCTTTTCCTCATATCCACAAAGGCTCCACATGACTCACCGAGGCCTGCAGAAGCCGTTTCAGAATCCCACTGGAGGGCAACAGACAGATACAAACACTCAGATTCATATGTACATGTTCTATAAGTTTGTGTTCACAGTTACCTATTTATAGAACTCTATGTATTAATCTGTGTCAGTTTCTCAGTAACTAAAAATATGTTTATATATTATTGACAGATAATAATAGGCCCTGATAGGAGGGTTTTGCATTAGCTTATTACATCTTTGTGTTTGGTACCCGGAGGTGTTACTATTATCATCACTCCCGATGTAAAGACACGGAGGCACCGAGAACCTGAATGTCCTGGGTCACACAGTTAGTTAATGGCAGGGCCTAGATTTTTAACCCAGACAGTTTAGCTTGCGTTAACCCATCGTCTTCTGTGTTGTGTAGACTTAGAACAGGCTTACGCTGAAGGTAGCTGAGATTCAGAGTGTAGCTCAGAGTGGCCCACTCTGACAGAAGCACGCTAACAGTGGCAGGCATACACCCCTGCTCCAGGAACCAGAAGGTTCCCTGGGCCCTTCAGGAGTCCACAAAGGGCCTGCTGCACGGTCTCCACCCGGCAAGCGGAACCTTCAGTGACACCGGGCAAGGCCATGCTGGCACAGCCCTGAGCCTACAATGGAGTTTTTGTCTTCCTCTTTCTTGTTAGACCTGCTGCTGCCCGGTGACAGTGACGGGGCAGCTTCTAGCCCTACTGGTGGCATCCAGAGAGGAGGTCCTGCCTTAGAACTGTTTGCATCTATTGTTGCAGGCCAGGGCCCCCTTCCTGCAGAGGCTGTCTGCCATCGATCTGTTTGCCATCCTGCATGTAAACTACTCTTTGTCACGTGGGACTTCATTCAGAATCACACAAATGACCTCTTTAAAGAGAGGCTTTTTGAACTTGCATTGGCAGCAGCCCCTGCCACCGTGGGAACACAGCTTTTCCTAAAGTCCTACCTGGGCTCAATGGGCTGGTGTTGAGATAGGTAGCATGTGGGGCGGCAGGCTCTTAAGACGGAGGTGAGGGCCGATGCTGCCCCACGGGGGCCGACTCCAGCTCCCCTTTCACTGATGACAAATCTGCCTTTGACAGGACTCCATACGGGATGTCCACATCAAGGGAATCATGTACCGGGCCATTGAAGCGGACATTGGTACGTACTCAGCTGCCCTCGCTGTACTGCTGTGTGGGCTTTTAAACTTCATGCCCTAGGGGCTGGACAGGGACCACAGGCATATCCTGGGTGTTGTCTAAGGACTCTGATTCTGGCAGTGAAGGTGTCTCCTCTCTGTCCTAGAGCTTGGTGTCTGTCAGTGTCGTTCTAAGAGAGGTGATGGCTGCTGTGCCACACTATCCTCTGTTTCAGTGTGTGTGTGTGTGTGTGTGTGTGTGTGTGTGCCCACCCTGTAAGCGCCTCCGAAGCGCCTGATTTCATCCTGACCGCGTGAACTTCTCCCTCATCCTTAGAGAAGTACATCTGTTACGCTGAGCAGACCCGTGCGGTGCTGGCTAAGCTGGCTGACCATGGCAAGAAGATGTTCCTCATCACCAACAGCCCCAGCAGCTTCGTGTAAGTTCTGTCCCCTCGCCAGCGGCTGGCTCATGGCTCAGATGCCATCTGTCTTGGCAGCTGGGAAGGAGTAGTTTGCAAGACATTTAAAAAGTTCATCCCTTTGGTGTTAGCTCACCTGGCTGCCTTGTTCCAGAGACAAAGGGATGCGGTACATCGTGGGGAAGGACTGGCGGGACCTCTTCGATGTGGTCATAGTTCAGGCCGAGAAACCCAACTTCTTCAACGATAAGAGGAGGTAAGGCCCATCTGTCGGGGGCTTGCTGGTATTCTGCGAATACGGGAAGAGCGTGCTTTAGTGAAATGCAGTTACAAGGTCCCGAGCATCCGAGGCACAGCTCCGGATTTGTAACCCGTCTAACACCCAGCTTTGGGAAGAGTGGGCGGGCACATAGACAGCATTCTCAGCTCAGTGTGGGTTGCTTTGGTCATGGGGGTCAGGCTTTAAGAAACTGATAGACTACGATGGAAAACAAGGATCAATACCACACAGCAAAGTAGGTCTTTGGCTCCACATACCTTGTGACGTATAAGAGCACTACCAATGCCAGATCGCCTGGTGGCGTCTCTTGAAATAAAGCTAATTGGTGCATCTAAAATTGCAGCTGGATTTTGCAGACTTCTCTGCCATCCAGGACAAGGTTCAACCATGTCTTATGTAATGTCCCCCCCGCCCCCCGCCCTGCCTCCGGAGTTTTGGGAGGTGACAAGGAGCAGTTGGGAACAGCACAAGAGTGCTAAAATGTCATTTATCCTGGGGGACAGATAGGTGGCCCCCACTTCTAGAGACCCACATTGTTGAGGATTCTTGTGATAGCATTCTAAGAATAGTTTCTGTCTAAGGCACTAGTTTGGGAAGGTTTGCACGGGCTTTCCTGGTCTGTGGCTGGTGACCAGCAGCCTTTGCTGTGGTGGGTCCAAGCACCCTAGTGTGGTACCTGAAGTTAGTGAAGCAAGTGTATACTCCTTGGGGGATGCTCAGTTCCACAGTGGCTCCCGGAACAAGAGGCAAGCCGCAAAGCCAAGCACAGAGAATGAGAATACAGGCCAGAGTCTTGAGTGGAATCAGAAGCGGCACGCTCACCATGTTGCTTCAGGGCCCTCGCACAATTCCTGGATCCCTGGGAAAGCTGGGCCTCCCTTCACCCAGGCTTTTCTGACATGTTTGTCCACAGTGCGGGGGTCAGGACCCCAGCTCTTCCTGGGAGGGACTCACGGCCCCGCACCTTCTCCCCCTTGTTCTGGATGTCTGCAGTAACAGCCGAAACATTCCCGTTCCTTCCGTTATTTATAGAAGCCCAACCGTTGAGGATGACTCGTTCATTCAGAATATCCATGTGAGGAAATGTTAAGCAGCCACTAAAGATGACAGATTTGGCCAGGTTAAGCGGCCAGCTTGTCTTGCTGCTAATGTGTTTAGGGAGTATGACGTCACACGAGAGATTGCTCACAGGATTAAAGAAAAGACATATAAATAAAAGTGCACAGAAATCTTCATGTTCCTTAGAAAAGGGAAATTCGATTTTGATACCTACAGGAAGTTTCTATTTCTGTGACTGGGGAAACAGTTGCCCCAAAAGGACCCTGAGCCCCGTGGGCTGTGCCACACTCCCAGCCCCATCATAGCTGGTGCCCCTGCCCTCTGCCTGGTGTCTGACCCAGGGTGGCAGCGGTGTCCCTGCAGGCTTCCCCCGAGAAGCAGATGCTCTCTGCCCTGCCAGATGTGCTAGGGAAACCTGGCTAAAAGGGCTTGTGCTTGCCAAGGGTGGTTGACCCTAGAATTCTTTTCTTCTTCACTTTTTCTTTATTCCTCATCACCTACTTGTAGGTAGTGGGTTTTTGGTGGGGTCTGCATAGTGTGGGATGGGGTGCCCTGGGTCAGGGGCGCAGTGAGGTTTGGGGTCCAAGAGCTACTTCATGTTGTCCGTGAGTCCCCGGTTATCATTCTGTGTTCTAGTAACGCTTCCCTTTTCTGTTGTTAGACCTTTCCGGAAGGTGAATGAGAAAGGTGTCTTACTCTGGGATAAAATCCATAAACTCCAGAAAGGCCAGATCTACAAGCAGGTATCTGCGCCTTCCCCGGCTCCTTTCGGCTGCTTGGCTTTGTGTCTGCACGCAGAGGGCCGCCCATACCGAGCCTGTGCAAGCGCTTGGCACAGTCCATCCCTTGACTGGCTGCTTATAATTAAATGGTAAAACTTAGGCCAGAGTCAATGCAGTGGGTCCGTATGCTGGTATTCGCACTAACTCAAAGTTGACCGTTCTAAAAAATATTATTTAAAGCATTACCCTCTATAAAATGTAAAGTGTCGGTAGTAAACCTCCGAGAGCTCTCTCTGAGGGCCATTAATCTTGGTGTATTATTCATCCAACATTCCTTGTGCGGTTTTAAACCCTTTGACATCATCCTGTAAGGCTGTCAGGAGGTTGGGCCATGCTGATCATCATTTTTATGTTGTTGGAATTGTTTTCTTTACTCGACATTCTTGGTAGGTTTGTAATAGCCTGCTAAATTTACCATCGATGTACTCTCCAGGCCTTGAAAAACGAGTTTGAATTCAGGCAATTTTACTTCTAATAACTCAGAAGGTTTGGATGTGGCTGATAGAACGCCCTGGGAGACCCCTACAGGGCAGTGATGCCGCTAGTGCTCACTGGCAGAAGGAATCAACTGTAGTTGTCACAACAGAATTAAAAGTCGCTTGTGTGGAATGACGGTCCCAGCATGCTTGGGTAGCGTCAAGATCATTGCAAAGAGGCTTATGTAGCCTGAAATGTTGTTGTCGTTGTTTTTGAGACAGTCTCACTATACGTAGTCCTGGCTAACCTGGAATATGTCAGCCAGGCTGGCCTTGAACTCACAGAGATCCACCTGACTCTGCCTCCTGAATGTTGGGGTCATCATGCCTGACAGTGAAATTTTTTCAGAGTACATTTGGCATCAAAGAAAGGTCTAAACAGTTTTCCCTGAGTGTGCTTTTAGCTTTCTATGTTGGTATGTACAACAAATCTTAGGGGTTAAAAACATCTTTTACAAGTTTTAAAGCATAGGTATTGTAGACTGGGCCACGGTGTTTCCGACATACAGTGATCTATCTCCTTCTTCTGTTGCAGGGCAATTTGTATGAGTTTTTGAAGCTCACTGGATGGAGAGGATCCAAAGTGCTGTATTTTGGTGACCACATATACAGTGACCTGGCGGTGAGGAGTCTTCTTCCCTCAGTGGGGACTGTCATTTCTTCCGCCTAGTAGGGGTGGAGGTAGTGACGCAATCTTTGTTTTCCTTAGACACTAGGAGTGTGTGGGGGGTCACAGTTTTGAGTGGCTCACTTTGACAAATCACGAAAGATCGGAGTTGTGAAGAAGATAACCTTTATTTTTCTCTTCGAAATGATGGAAAGAAGAAATGTGCTCCCAGATTTAATATGCAAATTCCTTCCATATAAAGCACTACGATAAGCACGAAATGCCAGGAACCTTTCTGTCCCCCCAATCTCCAAAGTAGCTGTGAGTCACAGCCATGATTTCCAGAGCAGAAGCTTTCCCTGGGTGAAGTGGTCAAAGCCTGGGGCCAAATTGATCTTAAATGAAGTGTAATTCACCACATCCAACCTGGTTAATAACCAACCATTACAATTAAAGAGTGACCGAGTGGCTGCCTCCCTTGTCTGGGAGAGGTGACACACTGTTGCGTCCTGAGGGCTGGGAGAGGTGACACACTGTTGCGTCCTGAGGCACTGATGTGGCATCCTCTGACCTCTGTGATCAGGATCTGACCCTGAAGCATGGCTGGCGCACTGGAGCCATCATCCCCGAGCTGCGGTCTGAGCTCAAAATCATGAACACGGAGCAGTACATTCAGACCATGACCTGGCTACAGACCTTGACGGGGCTCCTGGAGCAGATGCAGGTTGGGGTGTTACTTTTGTTGTTGTTGTTTCTCTCTCTCCTTTCCCTTGTAAGCTTCAGGACTGTCTCTGATCAAAGCATGTCCTGTATTTTCTGTGTAATATGAAGCATAAGGGCTAAGCTGTCCTCGGCATACTGTAGCGTTGCTGGCGGTTATTTTCTCCTTTCCCCTTGATGGGACCTTTACCAAGCCATTTGGAGCCTTCGGCGGGTCTTAATGGTAGGTGCTACTTTTGTTCCTCTGTTGGTGAAAACAGTTATGCTCATCCACCTTCCCTGCCTTTAGATTACCCTGCCCTGGCCTCAGTTTCCCCATCTGTAAAATGAAGGGTCCTTGGGAATCAACATGCCAATCTAGCCACCAAAGAATCACAGAGTAAGTTGGGATCCTGGGTCAGCCTCCAGTGGCACTGTGATTAGCTGCTTTCCAGAGTTCATTGGCAAGTCATGCAGCCAGTTTGGGGCAGTTTAGACAGGATGCTTTTGTTACACTCATTTCCTAGCCCGAGCTGCAGCCCCTCGGCTGTACCTGTGACCTGTGACTGCCTTTGCTCCTCCCACCCCATCTCGACAGCCGTGTGAACGCGTGAGATGCTTAGGTTCAGTGGCACAGATGGCCACTCTTGGCTTGCACACCTGCAGCCTCTGGCCATGGCCTTCTGCCCACAGATTCTGCTGCCAAGCTTCGAGGAGAGGCAGGGTAGGCCTGTCCTCTCTCCCGGGGTACACATTCCAGTGCATGGGGCCCTGCACGTCCTCCAGGCCTGGGTTCCTTGGGACCTTGGCTCTTGGCTCTTCTGACCAGGGTTTTGTTTTGCTTTCTTTACCGTGTGTGCTGTGAGGTGGTTTTCTAAAAATATTGGATGTCGAGTCTGGCCTAATGCTGCTGAGTCTGTCTGTGTCACAAGGTAGTAGCTGCTCCTTATGTGCCCACCATCGTGCCAAGGGCTTGCGTGGGGCACAGCCTTCAGTCACGGCTGTCCTGTGTGTGCAGGGACATTTTAGAATAAGGAAGCTGGGTTTTGAGAGGTTAAGTGACGGCTCTGCCTGAGTCTGGACTGCCCAGCACTACCCTGAAGTGCTCGCTGCCTTAGTGGTTGTCAGGCGGCGCTAAGACTCTGTGATACTCTTACTGGGACGCTCTCTGTGCTTTTGTTTTAGTTGCCTATGATTATGTGGTCAAAAAATATGAAATGGAAAATTTAGGAAATAAACAATCCGTAAGTTTTAAATAACGTTCATAGTATATTGTTAAAGCTATTTCTTTATCATTAGTCATTAATCTCATTTTGTGCCTAATTTATAAATTGATTTTTGTTATAGGTATACACATATAGGAAAAACAGTGTGTGTGTGTGTGTGTGGTTTGTTAGTGCCCACAATTTTAGGTCATGGGGTCTGGGAACAACCCTCCCTCTGAGGATAAGGAGACAGCTCCTGCCTGATTTGTATTCCTTCTGTGACTGAGCATCTGATCAAATACACGTGTGACCTGCGTGTGCTGGCTGTAGTGACCGCATATACATGTGTGACCTGCGTGTGCTGGCTGTAGTGACCGCATATACATGTGTGACCTGCGTGTGCTGGCTGTAGTGACCACATATACATGTGTGACCTGCGTGTGCTGGCTGAATACAGTTGTCTCTGGAACGAGGTTTTCCCTCTGACCTACGGAAAATGCTTGCTAGCTGAGAGAATGGTAGTATTTACATATTCCTGTGACATACAGAATGCATCACACAAGACATAGACTAGGGAAGTAAGAAGAGGGAATTGGCGTGTCTATTTCTCCCCTGACCTTATAGGAGAGGAGACGGAGTCTCGGAGCTGAGGCCACTTGTCCCTTACAGAGTAGCTGCAGTGTGGAGCCAGGCAGACGTGGAGTGCGATGTAAGGTTCAGGTCTCACGTTCATTTCTTCCTCTCCAAACTCTGGGGTAAGCCTGAGAGCACAGCCTGCCTATACCCATGATTCCTTGAGCTTAGCAGGAAATCCCGGTGCTGGCCTTATGCTGGCCTCTGTCCAGCTCTTTGGTCTTTACCTGCCTGCTGCATCCCTTCAAGTTCTGATGCACTAAAGAGTTCTGTTGGTGTGGGTAACGTCTTTCCTCACCGCCCTACCTGGACCACCATTTTTCCATTGAGCTGATGACTTATGCTTCCAGAACTTCCTGTGATGGTTAATTTCGAAATAAGTAGACCATTATTAAGACAATGTGTCCTGTGAGATTGGGTTTAATTTGGGGACAAGTAGCAGAGTGTTGTATGGCGTTAAGTCTGATGAATTGAGCAGAAGAATATAACTTTTGGTTTTGGAAAAATGACTATAAAGAGTAATTTCCTTGGTCATGAAAGACATTTAAAGTGGTCATGACTACGGTGACAGCTGGGGTCTGTAGACCTCTGCAGGGACCATGGACGGCGGGGGCAAGCGTGATTAGGTGCTGATGACATGGGCGCAGGAGAGGGGACTGCTCATGCCTAAGTGATGGAGAAAGACCTGGGAGGGTAGCATGCGCGTGATGGAGACATACATACAGGCGAAACACTCGCACACTAAAATAGAACACTAAAATAAATGGGAGCACTAATTAAAAATGTGTCTGTAGTACCCCATCAAAGCTCAGAGGTGCTGGCTCAGTACCTGGTGCCTTAGGAGCGCTCAGGTAGGATTTGCCAGTGACTGCTGCTTCCTGGCTCTGGACAGATATCAGGCAGGAAATCTAAGGCTCAGTTGGAACAGGTTTTGACTGGCTGATGGTCGAGCTGGGCAGTTGTGATAAACAGGAGGTAGCAGCACACGTGAGTGCCCTGACACTGGCTTCACTGTTGCTATTTAGTGGTGAGAACCTTGGTATGAGGTGCCACCTCCTGGCTCGCGGGGAGTCGTCTGTCACTTTTCCTTTTGCCATTTGCTCATATTCTGATCACCAGAGAGTCCGTCACGTCTCCTTTTCATCAAAGCTAATGTGACATTAGGGATATAAAAGTGAAGAGCATCTGAGTCCCGTTGTCTTGTGTAAGTGAAACACTTCAGTGCTAATTTCCAGATGCCGTGGGCTTAGGATCTATGGATGTATCGCCACTTTTCTTACGGTGTGCATTCACCATATGTGAGGTAGTCAGTAAAGACATCGGCTTAGATGAATAAGAATACTCCATCCACATGATTGACTGAGTGCGTTCCCACAACACACACCATGCCCCTCCTCAGCCATTGTTTTCATACTCAGGGAGGAGGGACAGAAGATACCATGTAATGTGTATTTACCATGTAATATATGGGTATTACGGGCATGGCTCACATATCATATGTGGATATATATGTATTGTGTTATATATAACCTTTAGTAATGGTTTTATGTCTTCCTAATTTTATATCTTAATTTGCTAGAATATGTTCTTCTTAGATTTAGTGTTGTGTATGTGTGTCTGTGTGCGTGCACACACGCCACTTCATTTGTGTGAGGTTAGAGGACATCTTGTAGGAGTTGGTTCTCTTTCCACTAGGGATGGAACCAGATCACCAGACTTGGGAACAGGTGTCTTGATCTGTTGAGCCATCTCAGTCCTAAGCCAGGCTTCTAATAGTAGAGAACCGAAGCTTCTGTGTGCGTCACTTGGGAGAGCACATTACTTCACACAAGTGCCTCCCTATTAGACTTAAGGACTGAGATTCTTTCATGAAAAGTTACCCATTAAGAAATGCTTACTGCTAATGGGTTTGTCTGAAACCAAAGCCCTGGAAACAGTTGGCTTCTGTCCCTGCAGGTCTACAGAGACGCTGACTCCCAGCTGGTTCTGCAGGAGTGGAAGAAGGAGAGGAAGGAGATGAGGTAAGGGCGTCGTATCCACCCGCTGTGAATGTCACCCTACCCTTGCTATATGCTCTGTGCATCTGAGGTGACGTTCGGAGGTATCCCGTCCTAGCTCCCAGGTGTGACGGTGACTGTTAAGTCTCCAGGACCAGTTCTGTAGGATGGTGACGTGAGGTGTTTCTTCAGAGCCAGCTGTGAGCTCCATCTGTCCTCTGCCCTTGCCACTGGAAACCCCTGGGGGCCATGGCTTTTTTTCTCCCTGTGACTAGCGCCAGGTTGTTGGTAGCTAGTGACACATGGCTGCTGGCACTGTGTTAGGGGTGGGCTCTGGACACGGGAATCCTCAGCCTGCTGTTTCAGGAGTATTCCCAGAAAGCCTTCCTGTTGTCAGAGATGTCATGAGTGTGCCCCGAGAGAACGGTTGTCCGTAGGAGCCTTTGGTGACACCTGTGCTCCCCTGTGATGGGTGCTTTCACTCTCTCTACCAATTGTATGTGGGTGTCCTAAGCCGAGATGTGGAAAGGGATTGTTTCAGGGCTTCTGGTCCCTGAGCAATGGCAGGGACATGACAAGGGATGGTGAAGGCTCTGCAGATGCCAAGCCTGCACCGAGTCCCATCCTGCCTCTTCCTCAGCCCGTTGGCTGGCTTGGGCTTATTCTGACCTGATTCTTTTGCTATAAAAATGTGGAGCAGAGGAAAGTAGGAAAGGGGGACAATGGGATTGACTGCAGGACCCGTCTCTGAAGGCCTGTAGTCCACAGCACATGGGTTACACACTTTCAGGACCCTACAGTGGCTCATTAAGGAAGCGCTTCACCTGGCAGGGATCGCCCGTAGGCTCCACACCTGTGCTATCTACACATCTTTTTGTTTTTGTTTCCTTCTCTCTTTTATTATTATTTAGATTTTTTTCACGTGCAGGAGTGTTTTGCTTACATATATGTCTGTGCACCTTGTCCATGCCTTGTGCCAATGGAGGTCAGAAGAGGACGTCACGTCCCCTAGAACTGGAGTTACAGACAGCTGTGGGCTGCCTTGTGGGTGTTGGAAATCCTCTGTAAGAACAAAAAGTACTCTTAGTCACTGAGCCATCTCTCCGGCTCCTCCCCTCTCATCTCCATGAGATGTCGCAGGAAAAGTTTAAATGCCATCTGTGTAGTTCATCTGCAGAGACCTGGTTGGGGTTTTAACAGCTGTGGCCATTTGGTCATTGCATCTGTCAGTCTCCGATGACAACTGGAGTTGTTAACTACTAACTACTGAGTGGTTTTTATGCACAGTTGTGCAAGAAAGACTTCTGCTGTATCTGTAACCTGCGTTACGCCATTCAAATGGCACTGATCCATTTTGCTGGAATGTTGACTGAGATGGGAACACACAGGGGTCTGGCTGCAGAGGCCTCCCGCTGTGGCCTGAGTGCCCGTGGGTGCTGTGGGCTAGGCTGGGAGGGAGCGTGCAGGGCACTTCAGGGTCTGCCAAGGAGGGTGGTAATCAACATTATAATCCATAAATCTTCCATGAGAAGACTGAGGGTTTACAGCATTTTATTTCCTTGCTTAGTTCTTGACCTAGGAACACGCAGAATTATACCTCCAGAACAGCTCCGCCGGCTCTGATCTGCACAGAGTGTGTGTCTGGAGGCGCATGCATTCACATTGCAGCCTCAGAGTAGTATTTTAACTGGTGTAAGTGAGGAATGTGACCAGCTAGCTGAGAGAAGGCCTGACAGATGGTGTTTTGTGGTTTCTTTGTTTTGTAGGACAGGGTCTCCCTGTGTAGCCTAGGCTGTCTTCCCGATCTGACTTCAGCCCTGGGTCAGATATGCAGGCATTGGCCCCATACCTGGCTCACACAGTTTCTCTGGGAATTAGGTCATTAGGTCTGCTCTTTGCTAACTGGCTACTTTTTATTTCCAGTAGCTTTTTGTTTTAAGTATATTTTTACGCAAGTAGTTAAGAAAAACCACTTTAAAATCTTTCTCTGTTGCTTTGTTTTTATTTTTTGACACTTCAGAGAAATGACCAAAAATTTCTTCAACGCCCAGTTCGGGAGCTTGTTCCGCACAGACCAGAACCCGACCTACTTCCTGAGGCGTCTGTCGAGGTTCGCTGACATCTACATGGCGTCCTTGAGCTGTCTCCTGAACTATGATGTCCACCACACATTCTACCCCAGGAGGACTCCGCTGCAGCATGAGCTCCCCGCATGGTCGGACAGCCCCTCTGCCTTCAAAGCCCCCCTTCTGCAGGAGGCTCAGGCCAAGTAATCCTGTGTCTGCCGGCGGAAAAAGCCAGGAGCAGCCACAGCCTCAGCGGCCTCACAAAGGGCCCAGTGGGCCTGAGAGCTGCTTTTCCAAAGAGTCAGACAACACCTTTTGTATTTTTCTACCTTACCACGAATACTGTCCTGTCCAGGTAGAGACAGGAGCTGGCTGCCTGGTTCTGCCCTCTTCCGCACAGCATTGAAACACGGATGTAGCCTTGTTTACTGTGGAACCACCGCCAAGCGTTTTGAGACAAGGGAGCCCTCTTGATGCTGTCTGTGTGCAGCAGGTCAAGAGAGGGCATGCCGTGGTTCTGAGACATTTCTTGGTTGTTTACGAGCAGAGCCCTGGGGACTGCGAGGACATGGTGACACCTGCCGCCAGGTCCCCGGTCTTCTGACCCTGGGCTTTTGCAGACTTTTACACATACTGCTCCAGGAGACTAGAGCCTCCCACAATGACTTTGTTGAGGAAGAACAAGAAGCATTTGTCCTCAGTGTGAATCTGCTTTGTCCGCCCCGAGCTGGCAAAGGGGTGATGGCCAGATTTCCTCCTCCCCAGGGGTGGGTGAGGGGATGGCAGCTCTAGTTAAAACTGCCTTTCAGCTGGCGGGTCGGACTTCGCAGAAGACGACAAGAAGCAAAGCCGTGGGGCTCAGTATGTGGCCAGTGCAAGCCTGTGTGCTAGGGCACTTGGGACAGGCAGCTCGCTGGTGGAATTTCAAGTTCATGCTGAGAGCCAAGCTCACAAGGGGCATCTCTTCCTCCCTCCGTGCTCTGGGGGAAGGAATCCTTTATTACATCTGCTTTCCAGTGTCTTTGAACATATTTGATGCTTTGAGAGCCACAGGAATGGCTGCTGTTGGGGGAGATGACACACAGTCCTGTGCTTGTGGCTTGATTAGCCTCGTCTCCTGTCACCCGGCTCATTGAAAGCTTCTGTGCTGATGTTCCTGCGGCCGCCATAGCTGCTCTTCCCTCTCCTCCTCACCCCCTCCATCCTCACTCCCTCCAGTTAGGGTTTTGCAATGGAGCCCAGGCTGGCCTTGGACTCAATCCTCCTGCCTCAGTCTCCTGAGTGTTGGATTACAGGCGTGCAACTGTGGTGTGACACATGTTAAATCTCAAGAAGGGCACGAATGAAGGAGGCTCGTGGCGAGTGCTCGCTATTCATCACCTTTACTACAGTAAACAGATCGTAACTGTCTGCTGATAGACTGCTCCCTGGCCTTTCGTAGGCCCTGCCCCAATACAGAAGCTGAATGGGCTGTCCAGCATCCACTGGGATGCAATGTATTACCATGGGGATCTTAGCTGTTTGTTGTGTTGAACACCATGGCAGAGGTGACCCTCCAGGCCCCCTCCTCCTGTGTTGTGTTCTAAACACTGGGGTTGAGCATTCTGATCTTTTTAAAGCTAGTATAGGCATTTTTCTGTTTACGTGTTCCCCGGCGTTAGCCGCCGGGGGGGTTTTGGCAGCTGGCATCTAATGCCAGCAGGTGACACCCAGCACTGTCAGGATCTCAAAAGGATGCGCGCTGCTCGGGATGCCCCAGGGGCGTCCTTTTGAGATCCTGACAGTGCTGAGCAGTGCTGGCCTTAGATGCCAGCTGCCCAAACCCCCAGCGGCTAACACAGGGGAACAAGAGAAGAGAAGAACGCCCACCCTACCCACTGGCCTGCGCCTTCCCTTCTCAGATGCTACTCCAGGCAGACCCCCACGCAACAGCTTCCTGCATGAAGCATGTCTCCTTTCTCCTCCCACAGCGCTCCTGTGTCTCCTGTTACGAGCTTGGGCTCCAATGTAGTTCTTGTGTAGAGGAATGATAGATTGTGCCCGTGTGCTATCAGGCACGATAAACGCGACATAGGTTTACTATTTATTTGGAATGTGAGTTTGCTATTTATTCTACATGTTGATTGTATATGTTGTGATAATGAACTCACAGCCAAATAAAAGCTTGAGTTGTGTCTCCTGGTTTGTTGGTACACCGCCAGCTGTGCACTTAAGTCAGCTGCAAAACATGGTTTGCCCCAGGAGTTGAGGTTATTCTACTAAAGGAAGCCAAAGATCAAAAAGTCATGCTAGGGTTGGGACTACAGCTCCCTGGTAGAATGCTTACCCAGCATGCTTGAGGCCCTGAGTGTGATGCCCAGTACCCCAAAAGAAGCAATCTAGCGGACCCACAAAAGGGTATTGATAAAGGGTGAAATGTAGATTTATTTCTGGGGTTTGAAACTGGAGATTTCAGACAGAAACTTGTGTGAGCTCTGTCTCGGGCACGCAGCAGGGGTGGGGGATGCAGATGTGGGGGTGGTTGGGGTGCAACATATCGGAGAACAAGAAATGGCGGTTCACCAGCTTGCTTGTGTTTGTTTACCTGGGAAGCTGAGACGTGCTGAGGAATATTAAGAAAATTTGTGCCAGCTGGTGGTGGCACACGCCTTTAATCCCAGCACTCAGGAGGCAGAGGCAGGCGGATCTCTGAGTTGAAGGCCAGCCTGGTCTACAAAAGCTAGTTCCAGGACAGCCAGGGCTATACAGAGAAACCCTATGTAAAAACAAAAAACTTGGATGAGTTTATAAATATTTCAAATGCCTTAATTTCACGTCTTACATGTGTATGTGTATAGATTTAGCATCTGTACTGGCATTTAACCCTCAGGGTGCCGAGTGGACCCGCATCTGTGCCCGTGTCCCCCAGTGTGATGATGGATGTCACGGAGCCACTAGTTAATCTGCCCTACACTTGTTTTGGGGCGATTCCTGGAAATGTGGCATGGCTCCTTCATGACGTGTTGTCCCAGAGGTAGTGATAAATTATCCTCTGCAGAGGACTGGGGCAGCTCCAGTTTCCTGGAGTTGAGAGAGTTTATAAGATCTTAAGGTAAATGCAAGGAAACAAAACTAAAGAATCCATGAGACAGATGTTGGCTAATTGAAAGGGCTCTAATTAGTCTTAATAAGTAGTTTGCATTCATAGCTTGACCCCTCCTAGGCACTCAGTGACTTTTTAGTTTGTTCTATAATATTTATTGAGCACATCCTTGTGGCAGGTACTTCTGGGTACTGGGATACAAAGTTCACAAGGTGAAGCCCTGCCATAGGCACTTACAGTAACAGGAAAATACCACAGGATCACAGTTACCCGAAAGATAAGGCAGAACAGAGCAAGGCCATCTGAAATGCCCAAGAACAACAGCCTCAGAAGAGGTAGAGGTCCCTCTGGATGGGCCTGGGAACGTGGCACCTTGCCCATGGAAACAGCCCTCTATTAACCAGAGAGGTGAGGTATGGTTTCTGACTCTATCATAGTGTAAAACAGGAGACAGCTGGTGTTGAGAACCCCACAGTGGAGCCGTGCTGGCTCAGGGGTTCACGTGGCACTGGCTGCTGGATGACTGCTCACATCAGGGCCTCAGTGCCCCCAGGGGGTCGCTGCTCTCCACTTCCTGTTCTTCAGGGTCCTGGAAGACAGGGTGTCACTGTTGAGGGCTGTGACACCGGGGTGGGGCTGTTGCTCCTGCAGCTGTCCCCTGGGAAACACTGCTCGGCCCTGGGGCCGAAAGCATGCCGTGTGTTAGGTGTACGCATTACATGAGGCTTTTGGTACACTGATGCCTCAATGCGGGGTATAGATGGGGGTGCTGGTCAGAGCGGCTTATGCTGGGACCGCACATGCTCTGCTGCTTGAGCTGCCTGTGAGGTCCTCCGCAATGTTGGTTCCTCCTCTCTAACAGCACCGTAGGGGTATCTGCTTCACTAGCAAGGGGCGAGGGTTAGCCAGTAGTGATTAAAATGATAAAAGTTTCACACACAGGTGACGGCATGAACGCCCCGCCCCCTGCCAGGGAGCCCTGCTAAGCCGCCTACTGTCATCAGCTCTGAGCGCCACAGAGGTTTTGACAAGCAGCACACCATGTTAGCAAAGGTTTCTCAAGGGTGTTTGGGATGTAGAGAGATGGGACAGGTGCCCCCTCTTCAATATTAAAGTCAGAGAATGTAGCCTGTTGGTGTCCTGGGCTCAGGGGTCCTTTACTGGAACTTTCTGGCCACTCGTTCTGACTGAATCTAGCTGAATCCTGCTTCTAGAATGCGGTCCCTTTGCTCCAGGTGACTCTATCATGCAGAAAGCTGACAGACAGTGCCCTAGGAGAAGGCAACAGACGGGGAGGTATGGCGTGCGCGCGTGCACGGAGCAGCTTAACACCCCACCTGCCACAAGCTTTTGAAATGACGGTGCCAACAGGAACAAACCCGTACTAGTCAATAAACATGATCCATACTCCAACAGAGCCCACTGCTGAAATCTGAACACAGTCTTTACGTGGTTAAAAAATAAAACAAGATTTGCCATGTGGTTATTTTTCAACCCATTGCAAAGATAATCCAACCTGCTACCGCACACATCACCAGCCACAGAATACTGACTCACGGTTTACACCTATCACAGTAAATAATCTTAAAGTGGTTTCGCAAGAAAACCTTGTAGTGTTCAGCGATGACCTATAAAAACTCAACTACACAGCTGGGTGTGGTGGCACAGCCTCTGATCCCAGCCCTTGGGAGCAGAAGGAGGTGAACCTACATAGTGAGTTCCAGGCTAGCCAAGGCTGCACAGCGAGACCCTGTCTCAATAAGAAAATAGATAAATACTATATATGTTTGATTTAATGGGCTTCCAGAGTTATTTTTTTAAAGATAAACTATACTGTGATTTGTGGGAGGAATGTATGTTCTAAGCACTGAACTGACAGCGGCCATCTGGCTTTGATTAATACTATACAGGGCTGTTAACCCAGAGAAGCCCAGATTCAACTGTTGCCTTGACCCAAAGAACACGGTCAGCTTGTGTGGCATTGCCGATCAGGCAAGGATGCTCAGCACACTGCTTAAATTCTTAAAATGTCTTCCCCTCGCTTCCTAGCCCAGAACTGATGTGAACGGGGAGCCCTGGGTGGAGTCAGAGTAGCCCCATCCATGCTCAAGCCTCACTAACTTAGTCCCCTCCTGGAAGACTAGACCAGAACACCACCGTTGTTAGAGGCCTCCCTAAGCAAGAATCTGCTCTGCCCAAGGCAGAACTGAGCATAGCTAAGGGAAGCCTCTCCTACAGGCCTGCTTCCCTTCCACAGTGGCATCCCACCAGACCTGAGGCAGGCTAGGCAGTCACCAGTTTGAGGCTTCTGCCAGCTACAAAAAAGCAGGGCCCTCTGAACAGAAAACTGGCCCCAGGCTTGCTGTCTGAGATGCGTCCTAGACGGGTGGCTCTTCCTGAGGTGCAGCATCCTGCACCCCAGAATTCTGTACCCCATCATCCTGCACCCCAGCATTCTGCACTCCAGAATTCTGTACCCCAGCATCCTGCACCCCAGCACTCTACACCCCAACACCCTACACCCCAGTATCCTGCACCCCGGCATTCTGCACCCTGGCATCCTGCATCCTGCACCCCAGCATCCTGCACCCCGGTATCCTGCACCCCAGAATTCTGCACTCCAGAATCCTGCGCCCAGCACTCTACACCCCAGCATCCTGCACCCCCGCTGAACCCTTCCTTAGCTTCCCTGGAGGAAAGCTCAGACTCACTGGGAAGGGGTCACAGGAGGACTCAGGGGGTGCTGCTGATGAGCTCTCATACACAGGGTTTACGACATTCTCGGGCTGCTGTTTGCCAAAGGCCAAGACATCGATGTCCTCTTCTGACTGTTAAGAAAGGAATCACAAGGTTGAGAGGCAGGACTGTTCCCAAGGCACTGTCCACCTCAGGAGCCTTTTCAGGGCACTGTTGAGATGACTGACACGTGATAGAAGGCACTGGGCCCATGTGACAGCTTACCTGTCTGCCCAGGTGTGTCTCCCAGATCGACCCATAAGACATTTCCACCCCCCAGAGATGTCCCCATGGCTCCTGCTGCTAATTCTGCCATACGCACAGATGAGCCCGTTACCCTGGAGTCGTCGTGTGGCCATCCCTGAACTTAGATCATATATGTGCTACACAAGATGGTTTGAATGTTCTCACCTGAACATGCACTTTGAGCTCTTAGGAGGGCAGGGGACTTGGTTCTGCCGTGGTGTTTGTAGGCAGGGCCTGTGGGGTGGCGGTTCTGGGTACAGGGAACAGCAGGGCAAAGCGTAACCCAGTGGGACGGTGGCTCTAACGGGCTCAGGCCAGGACCTGGCTGTCACCCTAGGATCCTCAGACTGTGTTGAGAACTTGGGGGAGTCCTCTGTAGCAGGAAAGGCCTTACCAGGAGGGCCACGTGACCTCCCATTACCGGGCTTTCAGGTCTGTGAGCTGAACAGCCCTGCCGACTGGAAGTGGTCTAGCTCGTGGTGTTTTAGTTATAGTATAGTATAGAAGCCTCTGAGCTTCTAGATAGGCCAGCTGTCTTCTGGGAGGCGTGGGCTATTACCTGAGGGTACTGCACAGCTGTTCCTGAGTGTGGAAGAGACGGGGGAAGGGTACAGAGCGCAAGAGGGAGGCTGCTCCACGGCTGCACGTCTGCCCAGTCCAGTTCTCAGGGTACTGTGGTTTGGTAAGTGTCTCGCAAAGGCTCTTGGTTCAAGACTGGACCCTATCCCTGGGCATTCTTGGGAGTCAGGAGGTGGGGCCTAGTGGGATGAAGTCTGGTAATTGAGGGGTGTGCCCATGAAGGGGACTTGGGAAGCCTGGCCCTCTTTGTCCTCTCTCTTTGCCTCCCATCCACCGAGAGGTGAGTACTCTCCCATGAGGTGCTGTCTCCCCACAGACCCAAAAGCCAAGTCACGATGGACTGGGACCACAAGCTAAACTTTTCTTCCACATAACCTGAGTAACAGAAGACTGGCTGACACATAGGACCGCCCCCTGGTCATCTCGGGAGCTTGCTGACGAGCTGGACTCAGCTCTGCAGATAGGGTGCAGTGGGATACACTGGCTTGAGAGTGAAGCTGTGCTCAGAGGTGCTAGACCCCGATCCCCAGCTCTCAGGGCCAGTCCCGATGCCCACGCCTACCATGGTGGGCACTCATCTGAGACTCCTCCCAGGAAGCAGGAGCATGGGGCGGGGTAGTTACTCTAGTTGCTTAGAATCAAATACCAGCTCCCGGGTGAGGACACGTTTGAGGTAGCCCCGCCCCCGGAGCTGGCCCTTGGAATGGGCCTGATGGGCGGATGGCAGGTGTGACCTGCCACCCGTGGGAGGTGAAGCCTGGTGTAAGTCACCACGACGGGCTTGGCGCCAAGTGAGGTTGTCCCTGATGTCCTGCCACTTCTGCACGCGCCTCCCGCGCCTCCCTGCATTCCAGCTTCCTGTGAGCCGAGGTGGCGTGAGGCCCTTGTCTGAAGCCAAGCTGTGCCAGCCCTGACCTTGGACTTCCCAGGCTCCAGAGCCACAGGCCAATAAATGTGTGCTCTATGATGTGTGCTCTTTGTAAACCTCACACTCTTAGACATCCTGGCGTCATCGTTTTGTGTTTGTGAGTGTGCAGGTGTACAAGGGCCAACGTGTGCCCATGTGTGTGGAGGCCAAAGGACAATCTCAGGTATTAGCCATTCTTTTTTTTTTTCATTATGTATACAATATTCTGTCTGTGTGTATGCCTGCAGGCCAGAAGAGGGCACCAGACCTCGTTACAGATGGTTGTGAGCCACCATGTGGTTGCTGGGAATTGAACTCAGGACCTTTGGAAGAGCAGGCAATGCTCTTAACCTCTGAGCCATCTCTCCAGCCCATTAGCCATTCTTTTTGTAAGACTTGTCCACTCACTGAACCTGGAACTTGCCACCTCAGCTAGACCGGCTAGCCAGTGAATCTCAGACACCTCTCTCTCTCTCCTCAGTGCTGGTTTTACAAGCACACACCACTGAACCTGCTTTTATTATATGGAACCTGAGAGTTGAACTCAGGTCCTCGTGGTTGCAAAGCAGACGTCTCAGTGGCTGAGCAATCTCTCCAGCTCCGTTTGCTTTTGTTTTCATTGTTTGTTTGTTTTTAAACAAGATTTCACTGCATAGCTGGCCATGAAGTTGTGCTGTCCCCCCCGGGCTAGCCCAGAACTCGTGACCCTGCTACACCTGCCTGCTGAGCACTGGGATTACAGGTGTGTGCGGCCTGCGTGTGCAGAGCAGAGGAGAGGCGGCCCATCACTGCCGGATCAGCTCTCTCTCTTACCTCAAAACGCTGGAAGCCAGTTGTTCTCTGGTTTAGTCGGAAGTAAGAATAGGCGACCAGAGCAATTGCACCCGTGACCAGGATGACAGCACAGACGACGCCTGTCCTCAGGCCTGTGTGGGCAGGGCTCTGTACATGGAAAGGAAAGAGGTCAGTTCTTAAGCTGGTGATTTCCCCAGAGAGTATGTCTGAGTTCACCCTATTCTTGCTTGCCCGGGCACCTTGGAGTGATTCATTAAAACAATGCCAAATTAACATGATTCTAGGCCTCATTGCTGCCAGGACCTATTACTTACAATAACCTACAGAGATATGGACAGTCATTTCCCCTGTTTTTATATGGGGAACTAAGGCAAAAAGATGCTAAGTACTTGCCCAAACCACACAGCTTTCTAAAGGCACAGTGGGCTTTAACACCTATCTGGTTTGGAGCATATATGCACAGCCACCATGCTGTGGAACTTTCTAGTAGCTAGCAGCTCACCTCGTGTACCCCTGAGAAAATGTTAGGATACTAACAATAACCATAGTCAGCCTTTTGAGAGCTTGTGGGCTGTGCCAGGAGCTGCTCTAAGGACTTAGTGTTTCTTCCTGCAGTCTCCCAGGTCAGAGAACTGCTGTGAACCCGTTTGCACACACTGGGAAGATGAGAAAACGGGCTCAGAGATGCTCAGAGATCAGTTTATGATTTCTGGTCCCCCCTGACTCATCTTTCTCTTTTGATCAATAAGCTAGTGGGACTGTAAGCTGGCAGGCATGCATATTGGGGAATGCATGTTTGACACTGGAGCTTCCTGGCTCCTCGCCAGGAAACTGAATACTCACTGCTGGCACAAGGGGGGCTTTCAGAGGCTCAGAAATGACATGAAGGAGCCCGTTGGAGGCAATGATGTCCCACTGCAGAATGGCTCTTCCATCCACAAACCTGGTCTCCTAGGGAAACGAGGAGCGGGGAATGTGAGGCCTGGGACCTCTTCCCCCTTTCCCCACAGAGGCGGTTCCCTACAGGGTTCTGAGGCTCCAGGCTGAAGTTTCAGCCTGGCCTCCCTTAGTGCCATCAAACACCTGCTGACTTTGCACTACCCGACAAGCTGCAGAGACCTTTGGGTTTACTCCCCAATCCTCTGTGTGAGAGAGGAGCTATCGGCTCACACCGCACCTCTAGGGGGAGTTTTCTGTTAATCCTGGTGTGAGCACTAGCTTGTGGAGCAGGTGGAACTGAGGCTCCACATCCCACCTGTGGAGTTACCGCCTTCTGATAGGTTCAGGTGGCTCGGATGCACATGGATGCTCAAGGAGGACTCGTCTAAAGCACTTCCCCTAGGGCTCATCACATCAGATGCTAGTCTCCATACATCCCCTGACAGCCCGTGGATCTGAGTTCATGGACACTGTGCCCACCACTGTCACCACCACCACAAAACACAGATGCTCTCATTCCTACGTATCACATGAGGAAACAGAGCTTAGAGAAGTTGGGTAGAATAATTCGTCCCAGGGTCATTTGACTTGGAAGCTGACAAGTTAAAGCCCGAGACTGAAGAGAGGCATTTTCAAAACAGTTTCGTTCCTCAGGCCTCATTAACCCATCCCCTGAGGCCAGTCTGTTGCCAAGGTTTTGGGTGGCCTGTTAGTATGTAATGTCACCACCACGGTTTGCATTCATACCGCCCTGATCTGTGGATTTAAAGATGACTTTCATATTATAATAGTTCCACCTATTGAGTGTCTACTGCACGCCAGGAGCTTTGGAGCTTTGCATGTGTTTTCTCCAGCTCTCTCAAACCCGGAAGGTTTTTCATACTTGGTGGAGCTGGTCCTGCTTGGAGGTGATGAGCAGCTGGCTTCCCAGCCTAGTCCTCAGAACGGTGCCATTGACGAGGTCGTCGTAAAAAGAGACGCTGACATTTGTGAGGTGGTGCTCGATGTCGCGCCCAGACAGGCTCTACGGAAAAAAAAGCAGACGAATAGTCTGAGTGATGGCTGGAAATGGCACGTTTTTCTTAGGTGTCCTTCCTAAGGCTCACATGTAACTAGCACATAGAAAGTCATCTTCACTCTCTACAGTGAGTCACCTGGAGGGGTTCAGAGCACGCCTGGAGCCAGGCAGAGGTGGTGCTCTTTATTTATTTATTTATTTTGGTTTTTCGAGACAGAGTTTTTCTGTGGCTTTGGAGCCTGTCTTGGAACTAGCTCTTGTAGACCAGGCTGGTCTCGAACTCACAGAGATCCGCCTGCCTCTGCCTCCCAAGTGCTGGGATTAAAGACGTGTGCCACCATCGCCTGGTGGTGGTGCTCTTTAGTGCTGTGACTGGGGAGTGCCTGGAGCTCACAGCCCGCTGGTTGGCCACGGGGGGGGAGGAGGAAGGGGGGTTTGAATGAGTCCACTTCTCCTCTTTGGACCACATCATGAGAAGATAGGTGTGTTGGACTCATTGCACCAGGGCCTGATTCCTCTTCCTTCCCTGGATCCTTGCCTCTTGCCCCTTATTTCCTTCCCTGACTTTGAGCTCAGCCTCGTGACCTGTTTGCTGGTGTCTCGTTAGCAAACATGACCAGAGGACTGACTGGCACCAGCAATCGTAGGTTTGCATGCAGCACCCTTGCTCCCTGCTGTGACCGGGTTGGTCTGCTTGTGGTCTGCTTGTTTCTGAGAACCTGCAAGGCAGAGCCGCCAACGGGCCAGCCCGGGGTTTCAGACTGCTGAGATGGGAAGCAACAGCTGCTCATCATTGTGTGTGCTGATGGGGTACGGTACCCCTCTGTATCTGGGGTAGGGATTGTTTCTTTGCTCAGACAGGGTCCTGTACCGTTACTTCTCCAGTAAACGACAGGCATGTGCTCTCGTGTGCTGGAGTGATTTGTGATACACTGTGGCGGTGACATGACACATTCCGTCTAAAAGTGCAGGCACCATGAATGCCACTCACCTTATTTCCCATGAGACCACTGTTCTGTGGCACGAACAGGGTGCCACGGATGGACAGGTCAGTCAGGTGTTTCAGAAATGCCTGGCCTCGGGCTGAGCTGTTGGAATAAGCCAGCACCTCCTGGGGAGCAGAAGGGAAGGGATCAGATTACCACCATGGTGTGAGAGTTGGGTTGGCTGGGGGAGCTGGGGGGGACACAGTGCCTCTGGGCTAAAGGCTGGCTTCCGTTGTGCTTCCTCTCGCTGGCCTTTGGGAGGGCGTTAGGATGGCTTTCCTTCTTAGAAATCTGCCTAAGATGCTCTGTCCAGCTCCACTCTGTGAGGCAAAGTTCCTACTCCATTCTGAGTGCAGAGGCAGGGCGTGCGCAAAGACACTGCCATCTGTCTGGAGCCGTGGAGCATGGGCTGATAAATAGCTCATTCACACACGAGAGAACTGCCTACGAACTTATTCCACATCCCAGACTGATGAAGATACAGCCTCCTCACCCCTAAAAGGAGGGACACCGAACACTGGTCCTTGCTCATCTGTCATCCAACCATCTGTTACGGTGCGTGGGTCTCATGATTGATGGCAGAGAACCCCAGACTGTTCTAGGACCTCAGCTCAGCGGAGTCGCCGCTGCGGGCAGAGGGCCGCTTAGTTGCAGTTCAGCCAGACGTGCCCAACCCTGAGCCTCACCTGCCCTGAGCCCCCAGGCTGTCCTTGAGACTCTGTCATGGGGTTCTTTGAATATCTAACCACTTGGGGTGACTGGGCATTGAATCAGTCCTCTTCCACATGGCCTCTTTGAGTGTGTGGCCTCTTTAACGGTTTTTATAGTCATTCTGTCACCTGTGTATGTGTGTATGCTACTGTGTGAGGGACACTAGATGGCCCGAGAGTTAGCGTGTGTATGTGTGTATGCTACTGTGTGAGGGACACTAGATGGCCCGAGAGTTAGCGTGTGTATGTGTGTATGCTACTGTGTGAGGGACACTAGATGGCCCGAGAGTTAGCGTGTGTATGTGTGTATGCTACTGTGTGAGGGACACTAGATGGCCCGAGAGTTAGCGTGTGTATGTGTGTATGCTACTGTGTGAGGGACACTAGATGGCCCGAGAGTTAGCGTGTGTATGTGTGTATGCTACTGTGTGAGGGACACTAGATGGCCCGAGAGTTAGCGTGTGTATGTGTGTATGCTACTGTGTGAGGGACACTAGATGGCCCGAGAGTTAGCGTGTGTATGTGTGTATGCTACTGTGTGAGGGACACTAGATGGCCCGAGAGTTAGCGTGTGTATGTGTGTATGCTACTGTGTGAGGGACACTAGATGGCCCGAGAGTTAGCGTGTGTATGTGTGTATGCTACTGTGTGAGGGACACTAGATGGCCCGAGAGTTAGCGTGTGTATGTGTGTATGCTACTGTGTGAGGGACACTAGATGGCCCGAGAGTTAGCGTGTGTATGTGTGTATGTTACTGTGTGAGGGACACTAGATGGCCCGAGAGTTAGCGTGTGTATGTGTGTATGCTACTGTGTGAGGGACACTAGATGGCCCGAGAGTTAGCGTGTGTATGTGTGTATGTTACTGTGTGAGGGACACTAGATGGCCCGAGAGTTAGCGTGTGTATGTGTGTATGTTACTGTGTGAGGGACACTAGATGGCCCGAGAGTTAGCGTGTGTATGTGTGTATGCTACTGTGTGAGGGACACTAGATGGCCCGAGAGTTAGCGTGTGTATGTGTGTATGCTACTGTGTGAGGGACACTAGATGGCCCGAGAGTTAGCGTGTGTATGTGTGTATGCTACTGTGTGAGGGACACTAGATGGCCCGAGAGTTAGCGTGTGTATGTGTGTATGCTACTGTGTGAGGGACACTAGATGGCCCGAGAGTTAGCGTGTGTATGTGTGTATGCTACTGTGTGAGGGACACTAGATGGCCCGAGAGTTAGCGTGTGTATGTGTGTATGTTACTGTGTGAGGGACACTAGATGGCCCGAGAGTTAGCGTGTGTATGTGTGTATGCTACTGTGTGAGGGACACTAGATGGCCCGAGAATTAGTGGGAGTAATCGATAGTGGAATCAAAGAACCAGTGGTTGCCAGTGGTCATTTTATCAAGGACACAGAGGATTGCATGGTAAATTGCAGCCAATAAAGGTGACAGAGCTTGTGAATTTACTGTTAATGAGTTCTGATGCTGTGGAAAGACAAAAAATGTGTCCGTTTGCTTCAGATATAATGTGCTCAAGGTATAAGAAATAGTTATGCTATTTTTTTTTGTTTGATCAGTTTCTTAAACTGTGCAAGTTGCAAACACAGGCAATACCTGTGTTGCTCTGATGAACCCAGAAGTTTCCACGTGCTCACAGTGTCAAACTATCAAGTCATTTACAGGTCGCAACCACCCCATGAGGTTGCTATGATGCCCCTCCTCCCATGAGGCCTGTGCTCTCAATCTCAACTGTGGGCTTTGGCTTCTCTCAAGGCCTCACGTCATCATCAGTTGCTTGCAGGCAAGCCTCCCTGCTGGAGTGGACCCAAAGAGACAGGATACGTACTGCCAGGAAGTCCGTGAGCGAGGACAAGGACATGAGGACCTGTAGCATGTTCCCACTGCATGAGAAGCCATCGCCCACATAGCCCGCCTTGCAGGTGCAGTTCACATCTGTAAGGGAGGGGCACAGGGGCCATGCCAGTGAGGTGAGGCCTGGGCCACTCTGCACTGCTGGGGACTGGCTGCCCAGTGAAGTGAGGCCTGGGCCACCCTGCACCGCTGGGGACTGGCTGGCCAGGCAGAGGTGCTCAGGGACAAAGACCTTTCATCCGGTAACAGAAGACATCCCATGTTTCACTCCTGTTGGGCCTGTTTCCGTAGTCCACTATCCCCACCACGTTTGAACCACACTTCTGAGAGGCGTAGGTCGTGGGGTAGGCAACCCGCCCACTCTCCAGCCAGCCGGCTGAGCAGAGGTGATAGCTGGCCTGCAGAGACAGGGGGATGACTGGGTTAGTTATGACGTCTCGTTTGCTGTGCAGTCATCTGGGCAATTCTGACCCTACACAGACTGCAAACCATTGCCTGGAACACAGTGGGCACTAAACTTTTGTTCCTCGAGCCACTGGGTGAATGACCGTGGCACTGTTTCTCTAGGTGTCCAGGCTTTCATGCTCACTATTCTCTTGAGAAGGAGTTCACCACCAGCCATCCACCCCAGGTCAAATTCTTCTGCTTGTAAATGGACAAAACTCTTAACTGATGGCAGAATTCTACTCATTATCACCACCACCATCACCGTCATCACCCCTGGATGGCTGTAATTGTAAAACACTTATCAAATGATTAAGATGATTGTGGCATGGGGTGATAGTGTTCACCCCCAGAACCATAGCTCATCTAACAATGATCAGTGGGGTACAGAAGGCTCCCCAAACAATATAGTGGTTACTCTTGGCTGTCTCCCAGAGCCCGCAGCTGAGATGTTGCTGAAGACTGCACTTTGGACAGAGGACTTGGAAGGCTCCAGCTGGAGCTACTGCAGGCCTCCTTCCTGAGCTCTGGCTCCTACAGTGATGAAGGCGCTATGCGAGCTGCCCAATAGTCCTCCCTGCTATGAAGCTTACAAACCCAACAACTAGCACGGCAAGGTCCCTCCCAGGCAGAGATGCACGTCTGTCTCGGAGGTAGCCAACAGCCGCCTAGTTGGACTTCAGCTGCTCGCTAGGGGAATTCACTGCCTGGTGCTGCAGACTTAGGTACCTGTGGCTGCTGAGGCCGTGCGCACTAGAGGAGAGGGCACTACAGCCATTTTCCTAAGCCAGCGTTAATTCCTAACTGCTTGTCCTTATGCTCACAGGTAAGTGCAGTTCTCGCCCCTGACTACAGGAGCTTCTTTTTACAGATGGAGCTGATCACAGAGATCTACAACTGGTCAAAACGCAGCCAAGACGTGACTGCAGGGTGCCCAGCATCAGCTGATACATCTACAACACGACTCCTGTACCTGAGGCTTAGTGGAAAGGGGGGCAGGAAGACTCTGAGGAGCCAGAGGAGCAGGGCACCCTGAGAGATAAGAGTCTTCTGTATACGACAGGGAACGTACAGCAATATGGCTGCCCAGACAAGACACGCATGATGGTAACCCCAGTTAACACAACAACGTGAAGGAAAGATTTCCACAAGGCCCATCCCGCAGTGAAGAGCCACAGGCAGGTAATGGCTTCTGAGAGAGGAAGAATCAGTTTTCTCCAGGGATGAGATCCCTGGTAGGTTTCCCAGTCCCATATGGTCGTCTCTAAACAAGTACACATAGGAGCAACACAAAACAGACTCAGCAGAGTGTGTGTTAAAGAAGAGGTCATGAAATTGAGAAGGAGTGTGGGAAACATGGGAAGAGTTCTGGTGGGGAGGAAAGGGTGAAAATGATGTAAATATATTTATCTATGAAATTCTCAAAAAATATTTTAAAAAGATGACTGAGGCAAAACAAAACAAGTTTCTCAAAGTCAGCTCTTTGGAGATTCAAATGCACTCAGTTCATCCCAGACCTCTCAGTAACCTAAAGTTGAGCTCCTCCTGCATTCCACACTACCATAGTCCTGTACACACACACACACTACACACACACACACACACACACACACACACACACACTACCATAGTCCTGTACACACACACCACACACACACACATACACACTACCATAGTCCTGTACACACACACTACACACACACACAAACCATAGTCCTGTACACACACACTACACACACACACACACAAACCATAGTCCTGTACACACACTACACACACACACACACACACTACCATAGTCCTGTACACACACACTACACACACACACACAACCATAGTCCTGTACACACACACTACACACACACACACACAACCATAGTCCTGTACACACACACCACACACACTACCATAGTCCTGTACACACACACACACACACACACAACCATAGTCCTGTACACACACACTACACACACACACACACAACCATAGTCCTGTACACACACACTACACACACACACACAAACCATAGTCCTGTACACACACCACACACACACACACAACCATAGTCCTGTACACACACACCACACACACACACACACATACACACTACCATAGTCCTGTACACACACACTACACACACACACACAAACCATAGTCCTGTACACACACACTACACACACACACACATAGTCCTGTACACACACTACACACACACACACACTACACACACACACACACACACACAAACCATAGTCCTGTACACACACTACACACACACACACACTACCATAGTCCTGTACACACACACTACACACCACACACACACAACCATAGTCCTGTACACACACTACACACACACACACACACACAACCATAGTCCTGTACACACACTACACACACACACACACACACACACACACACAACCATAGTCCTGTACACACACACCCACAGGCAGCTTCCGTGTGCTAGAGGCTGAGAGCGCTGTTCCTCCTGCTGGGGTGGAGGCCTGCAGTCCCAGCCCTTCTTTGACTAGTTCCCCAGGATCCTAACCGTTTTGTTGGCTCATGGATGCCCTGCCCAGGCTGTGGTTACTAGCCTTCTGGCATCCAGCTATGGTGTCAGCAGTTCACTCTGCCTCCTGGAAGGACCACTTCTGGGTGACAGTGGATATCATTAACCTTTCTGAGCCCCAGTTTCTCTGTGTGTGAAGAGAAGGACACCAATCCCAGGGCTGCCGTAAGAATGCCAACACGTCACCCAACACAGTACAGGACGCACGTGGTAGATGCCTGGCTTTAGATATGATGGGCTCTCACCATTGCTACGGGAGTCTCCCGTGCTGACCTCCAAGAAGTCAGTCACTGTTGGGAGCAGTGAGACCCCAGATCCTGAATTTCTTGTAATCCCCTGATCTGAGTGTCTACAGCTGCTCTGAGCACGAGACCTTCAGGAGTTCCTGATGGCAGGAGAGTGGTTTCTGGTGGGTTTGGCTGGGGCGTGGCTATCTCTATATAATCTGCCCCTGAACACAATAAAGGTGGCATTCTTGGGGAATTCAAGGATGACCCGCGTCGCTGTCTGTCTGTTGTGTGTATCTGTGTATTTTAACCTCCAGCCCCATTGCCCGAAGCTCGTGAACTGGGGTCTAGCGCACTGAGCGCAGACACGGGGGCGTGGTACGCAGCAAGTCACCCCAGCTTTCTCCAGCTTTCCAGGAGGCTGCTGGCACACCTTCCTTGTTTTGCTCTGCCTGAAGTGTCTGCTTAACTGGGAACCCACCTTCTGGGCATAGGAGAGCTGGTTGTAGGTGGCCATGGATGCGGCTTCGTTGGCACAGGCCTCTTTGGCTTTGTCAAAGGTCAGTTTGTACTGGCCCAGTGGGGAGCGCAGGTGGAATACCCCAACAGTCGTGTCTAGAACAGGAGGGAGATTACACAGTCAGTCCACTCAGCTGGCAGGGATTCAGACAAAAGACTTAGAAGGACTTCAAGGTAGATGCCAACTGTAGCTCAGGATGCTCTGGGAAGCCGTTTCTCCCAACTATAGCACAGGGTACCCTGGGAAGCCACTTCCCCTTCAAGTTACGCTGAGGTAAGTCAGCTGAAGTATTTATTCTTTTTAACCATATAAACAGGGCTGGAGAGATGCCTTAGCAGTTAAGAGCACTGGCCACTTTCAGAGCAGTGTCCACACAGCTGTGGTGGCATTCCATCTGTATATTAATAAATAAAGCTTGCCTGAAGATCAGAGAGTAAAACATCCTCACTGGTCAGCCTTGCTTACAGACCAGGCAGTGGTGACACACACCTTTAATCCCAGTAATCACACTAGTTGCCATAGAAACTGGGGAGTGCATGCTTTTAATCCCAGTGATGCACACCTTTAATTCCAGCCCGAGAGAGAGTTATAAAAAAGGAGGAGACAGCTCTCAGACACAGTCTCTCTGAGATTCCTGGAGGCAGGATCGCCATTTCGGACTGAGGTAGAGGTAAGAGCCAGTGGCTGGTGTTTTTCCTTCTGACCTTTAGGTTGAACCCCAATTTCTCTGAGTTTTTATGAATTGCGCTTCACACAGCAGCTCACAACTGTTTGTAACTCCATACCCAGGAATTACAAAGCCAGAAGACCCCCTTCTGGCTTCTGCAGGCACTGCACACACTGAACAGTGGTGACCACCTCGCCATCTCCCCTCACCTAGGACAGTCATCTGTCTAGTTTTCTCTAGCACACTGCCTCCCCTGCCTTCTCTAGGTATGACCAGTGCCAGCATCTGTTGGGTCTCCACTGTAGTCCCAAGCACTGGAAAATATCTCTCAGCTCACCTAGACAGACTTCTCTGTCTGAAAAAAATGTGGTTTTCTTTTTATGGTTGTTATTGTTGTTGTTGATTTTTTGTTTTTGTTTTTTTGAGACAGGGTCTCATTATGTAGTCCTGCCTGACCTGTAAGTTTCTACAAAAAAACAGGCTGACCTCGAACTCACAGAAATCTATCTACCTCTGCTCTTGAATGCTAGGATTAAAGGTATGTATTATCATGTCCACCCTCTCTGTTTTAAAAATTGTGATATATGTATATGTATATGTATATATATACACACACACATACACATGCATATAACATAAAATTTGTTTTTTTTGACTTTTTTTTTGTTTGTTTTTTGGTTTTTTGAAACAGGGTTTCTCTGTGGCTTTGGAACCTGTCCTGGAACTAGCTCTTGTAGACCAGGCTGGTCTTGAACTCACAGAGATCAGCCTGGCCCTGCCTCCCCAGTGATGGGACTAAAGGCATGGGCCACCACTGCCCAGCTTGACAATTTTAAGCGTACAACTTTTACCTATACGCTGTTGGGAAAACATCACTCTTATCCATTCGCAGCACATTTCTATAATTCCAGCAAAGTCTTTGTTAACAGCCGCTCCCTACCGTCCCTCCTCTTCCTGAGGGAGCCACTCTTCTATTCTTCTCCCCATGAATCTACCTGGCTTAGGTTTCTCAGATAGCTGACTCATAGGATGGCTGTCTTTCTGTGTCTGGATGATGTCACGTGATGTAATGAGCCAAGGCTAGTTGCCCCCATTGTAGCACCTATCAGAATTTCTCATGTGCTCGGGTGGATGTTGCCCCATTGCACGGCTGTGCTCCCTTTGTTATCCACCCACAGAAACTCTTGGTGCCTCTACCTTCCAGCTGTTCTGCACACTGCTGCTGTGGATATGGGCATGCAAATACCTAGGATTTCTGGGCCCCTGCTTTCAGCTTTCTTCTTTCTATTCTTGCGTTTATTACAGCTACAGGGACATAGGGTAAGATTTTGTCTTCCGTTTTACTATGTTTCCTCTTTATCTTACATTCATTTAACTTTCCCCACTGTACTGGGTCTCTTCCTGGAGGAACAGTCTATGTCTTCCATGTCCCTGAAATACAGAGACCTCCTTTGTCTTACTCTAGGAGGGATTTGAGGCATACCTCAGGGCTTGCTGTAGACAAGTGTTAAATCCATAGTTGCTATTGGGATATGAAGAAAAAACCCAAACAACAAAATCTTTAGGTTGACTTTGCCTGTAAATGAGAGCCAACCATGCAGAGACCTCCAGTCAATACTGGTAGGGGACAGTGCACAGTAGCTTGGCTCCCTTTTGAAATCCCGTAAGTCCCGCTCTCTCCGGCTCTGAACTGGCTTCTGGTGATTTTCCTGTGGGCTTCAACATGCCCTAGCCACTAGGCCTCTACTTTCCACTGTGGGCTTTATTAACCTGCGAGTTTATTCTACACCATTGGAGCCGTCCTCAGAGGCTCATGTGGTCTGTGCTGGTCACCGTGTGAGGAGCAAGCAGCTGGTAAGTGTTAGGTTGTTGCTGCAAGCGACAGCCTCTTTGTTACAGACCACCCTAAGTTGCGCCTCCCAGATTTGATGCTGGCCGATGGTTCTGAGGGTGCTAAGCATCATGGGAAGGGAAAGCACTGGGAAGGGCCTTTGGGTCCCTCGAGTTCTAGCCTTCAAGTTCCAATTGTGAGTCGACTCTCCTGCCTCGGGGGATCTGGATAATGTGTGGACTCTAGTTTCTGTTTTATTTCATCTTTCTTTTCTCCCCTACACACACCCCTCACCCAAGCCTGAGGAGAAAGGTGCATTGGGCAAGTGCCCAGCCACACTGACCCTGGAAGTGGAGGTCTGCACAGTTAGCATCTGGGTGGCACTGCCCGTTGTCCTGTAAGCAGCGGTCCAGCGGTAGCTGTTCGGGCTCACAGTCCACTCCGTCCCCCACATAGTGACTCTTACATTCACACTTGTGCCTGCCCTGAGGAGAGAGTGGGGAACAGATGAAGAAGCCCCCAGGATCCCACGTACGAGAGGACACCCATCCAGCCTAGGATCCCGTGTATGAGAGGACACCCATCCAGCCTAGGATCCCGTGTATGAGAGGACACCCATCCAGCCTAGGATCCCGTGTACAAGAGGACACCCATCCAGCCTAGGATCCCGTGTACGAGAGGACACCCATCCAGCCTAGGATCCCACCTATGAGAGGACACCCATCCAGCCCAGGATCCCACTACGAGAGGACACCCATCCAGCCCAGGATCCCACTACGAGAGGACACCCATCCAGCCCAGGATCCCACTACGAGAGGACACCCATCAAGCCCAGAAGCGGTTGGCAAAGAGCAATGTGCTAGGCCCTATGCCAGTAGAATAAAGGTCTTGCTCTGTGTAGGCTCATGACGAAAGGCCACTATCATTCTTGGCATAAATGCTGCTTTCTCAGAGAGCCCCTCCCTCCCTAGCATCCTGCAGGAAGCAACTCTTGACCGTTATTCCAACACATGGGTCCCATCTCTGCTTGTGGCCTTTCTCATGCTATGCCAAGGTTGTGTACTGACACTAAGTGCCACCCCTTTTCTGCACATGTTCCTGGAATGCGGGGATGCCACCAGTTCCTCATGTTGTGGTGACCCCAACCATAAGGTTATTTCATTGCTACTAATGTTGCTGTTGTTATGAATCATAACGTAAATATTGATTTGCAGGACATCTGAAATGTAACCCGCAGAGGGATTGTGACCCACAGATTGAGAACCTCTGCTCTATAGCCCGTCAGCTTCCCTTAATGTGAGCGTTTCCTCCAGCTGTATGGAAGCTTCTGAGTGACACTGGAACAGTCTATTAACTAAACAATAGACTTTACGGGGATTTCACTGAATTTGATGCTAAGGTCCTTTTCTGCTGAGGGTGCAAAATGGCACCCACACTGACTTTTACTAGAGAGAGACCAAGGTGGGAAGACAGTGTAGCAGAGGCCAGGTAGCTGGGGACACCAGGGCCCAGATGTCCCCAGGGAAGCGCGACTCACTCACTGGGCCAGTCATCCTGCAGGTGGCATGCTCGTGACATCCACCGTTGACGCCATCTGCACAGGGGTCTATCTCAGTGCAGCTGTAGCCATCCCCCTGGTAGCCCTTCTTGCAGCTGCAGGAGACTTGTGTGCCCTGCTGAGAGCACTTGGCAGCCTTTGCACAGCCCCCGTTGTTCTGTTTGCAGAAATCCACAGCTGCGAGAGAAAGCGCAGAGGTTTCATGTGCCACTGTCCGTGCCTTCAGAGGCCTTTACCTTGTGTGTGCGCGTCTCTGGTCTCCCTGGTCTGGGAGCTCGCTGCTAGCTCGTATATGACTCTGGACAGGCTTGTCACATTCTCATAGGACAGCTCTGATAGTAAGTTCCAGAATGCATTCGGGGTTTTGATGCTAGAACTCCGTCCTCCCTCCTCCTCCCTCCCCCTCTTGTGTTTGTGTCCATGTCCTGGTTAATTTGACACAGCCTAGAGTCATTTGAGGGATTCTCAGTTAACGGGTTGTTCAGATCCAGATTAGACTGACCCATGCCCGTGTCTGTAAGGGATCGTCTAGACTAATGATGACTAGAGGAAGACCCAGCATAGCCCACTGTGGGCACACTCCTGGCCACTGTGGGGTGACACTCGGATGCTGGTGTGACTGTGTGCCCAGCACACTCCTGGCTACTGTGGAGTGACACTAGGATGCTGGTGAGACTCAGTGTGCCGAGCACACTCCTGGCCACTGTGGGGTGATGGTGTGGATGCTGGTGAGACTCGGCTGCAGCGTGCCTGCCTAGCACTGAAAGGCTCGGGGTCCATTCCCACTGACAGGACAACTGGGGCCAGAGGATACGTGGTCTCCAGTCTTAACTCTTTCATCCTAATGCTGTAATCGGTTTCTGAAATTCTGAAGCAAGACGGACTACTTTTTGAGTTAGAAAAATACTATAAAAGACAGGATACCTTGTTTTGCAAAGCAATTTAAAATTTTAAAACCATGGCTTGGGAGGCAGGCAGGGCAACTGTGAGCAAATTATTGATGATGTCAAGTCCTGAAGAGGACAGGTATTGTTGCAGAGGCCCCAGCAGACAGGAGAAGAGGCCATGGAGCCCAGCGGTGGCCACACTCCGCTCCCTTCCTGTGCTGGCTGCTGGCCCCAGGGATGCAAAGAAGACTCACCTGTGCACGTGATTCCGTCACCTTCATAATTCAGGTTACACACACATGTGTTGTTCTCCACACATGTGGCATGCACAGAACAAGGAGGTATGCAGACCGGAAACACAACTGCAAAGAAAGAGGCCGCCCTTCACCCTGCACCCCACTGTACAGCATCAGCTTCCCCTACGCTCGTTTCAGACATTTCACAGATGGCGGGAAGATGGGGATGATTAGCTGAGGACTGCCTACCCCAGAGATGCTGAGCTACGTCTGCCAAGCAGTTCAGATTATGATGCACAGGCTGCCTTAGAGGCAACCATTTGAACTTTATTCCTCCACACTTGCAAACAGAGAAGAACCTGCGCAATAGACTCTTTCGCCCTAAGAACTTGGGATGCCAGAGAAGGTTAAATTGGAACAGAGATTTCACTGTCTTCCAAGGGCACCACTGAGCTGCGGGAGATGTGTGGCACACTGGTGATGGGATGGGGGCTGTGGTGCGCACAGGCATCCCGAAGATGAGGGGTAGGGTGGGTGGGCAGGGGTGGAAGGTAGTGGAAGTACAGTCGGCCATACTGTTGGAGCTGCTGAAGCCCTCAAAAGAGCTCAGTGATGCCCTCTGACTCCGGCATTTAGGCAGAATGACTTGGCCTTCACATCTTAGGCCTTTTAGAACATAGATACTTCAGTTTCTTAAAACAAAAAAGCATGGATCAAGATGATGATGATGGTGCCGATGACCACAATGCTAATGGAAGTGACTGCATTTGATATGGCTGATACAAACACAGGAGCTTAAGAGTCACCCAGCAACCCTTCCCTTGCTCAGGGTGCAGTATGTTCGAGCAAGGTGAGGGCAGGCTGTCCAAGGCCATTCATGCAGCAAGTAGGGGAATCAGGACCCACGTCCTGGTCTCAGGAGTCCAAAGACTGAGTTGTCCTGAGACCACTTGATTTCTGTCATCACGCACCTGGGCTGAGTTCCACCATAACGAGCCACTCTCACTACGTGGCTTTTTGATTGAAGTAAAATCTTTTCACCAAGTATTTTCTGAACCAGTAATCTCCTGAGGTCCAGACCACAGTTAAAACCACTGTTTACAGGTAAAGTGGGAACACCCGCCGGTAAAGTGGGAGAACCCACAGGTGGTGAAGTAGGAACAACCACGGGTGAAGTGGGAGCACCGAAGGGTGAAGTGGGAGCACCCATGGGCGAAGCAGGAGCACCAAAGGGTGAAGTGGGATCACCCATGGGTGAAGCGGGAGCACCCATAGGTGATGTGGGAGCACCCACACTGGCATTTTCTCAGCTACCACTCAATTCCAACCTCACTTGCACTCCCTCAAGAGGGTCCCCTGTAGCCAGGGGCTGCACCGGCTGGCCACTCCCTCAACAGACCTGTGAGAGTGTCACAGAAGCGGCCTGTCCACCCTGCTTCACAGAAGCACTGTCCAGAGCCGGTGATTCCCTCGTCACACTGTCCATGCTCTGAGCAGCCACAGGCTGTAAGAGAAACCAGGGTGTCCAGAGTTAGTGACCTGTAGTGATGTCTGCTCAGCCCCACTGCCTTCCTGCCTCTGGGCATCGTCAGTGTGCATCCTCTACCATAGACATTGTTTCCCCCAATTCCAAAAATAACACAGGCCAGGCTCTGCTACGCAGTGGGAGCACAGGGAAGGCCCCTGTTCTCACAGGCCTTACAGAGGCCAAAACAGCTCCCGAATGTGTGATGATAAATGTCCCTAATGCTGTCCTCACAGAAGCAGAGTGCCACGGGCTCGTCACCAAACAGATGGAAGTGACAGCTTCATTGGGGGCTTCCTGCTTATCTATTTAAGAAAATTTAAAACCACGCGCCAGTTCTGCTTACCACCTCTTAGTATGGCTGTGCCAGCCCAAGTCCTCCGGGGCTGCAGCTGTGTCAGTGCCCCCACAGGAGGCCCTGTCTCTGCACTTGCTCCCCTACAGTGCATACTCCACAGGGCAGTTAGAGCCACCCTCTCCAGTCTGTTCCCAACAGTTCTCGGGTTCCAGCCTCTCACTGGCCACCTGGCCTGTCACACTTAGAATAGTCGCTGAGTCATGTCCTCTGGTCTAGAGTTTCCTGTGTGCCCTGGCTCCCCGTGACTCTCAGGCTTTGTCTCCTCCTGCCCTTCCCCTTCCGCTTCTCCTTCCCTTTCCCCACCTACTCTTACTCTTTCTCGCAGGCCAGGCCCACTGGGGATGGATACTAGGACTACCTACAAGGAGGGAAAAAGCACACAGGACAGGTAGATGGGAGAAAGGGAAAGTCATGGATGAGGGCAGGGAACCTACAGCTACAAACAGGCTAGCACAGCAAGTGGCCACTTACGCTGACAGTCTGGCCCAAATCTCCCTGGCCAGCACAGCTCGCAGGCTGTCCCGTTGAAACCGGTGTTGCACCGGCACTGTCCTGTGGTCAAGTACAGATGGCTGCAGACACCCCGGTTATTACACGGTGTATCAGGTCCTCCGGGGCAGGCTGGAAGAAAAAGAGACAGCGGTGACTACATAGTCTCCTGGTCCAGGGCAGTATTGTGCTGCTGTAAACACACTGTCCGTTCTGACATCTTCTCGTGGTCCTGGGGTCAGTGCACACACAGGGCAGGCACTGGCATCTGGGACCTGAGTCCCATGTGTCTGATGTGGTTCTGCCTTGGCACGGTCATGAGCTGAACTGCATGCTGCAATGGGAGTCAGGAGACCTGGCTTTGAGTAGATCTGGGCCAAGTCATGAACCCACTCTGAGCCATAGTGTTTTGTCACTCTGAATGATGGTGGTGACGGTGCCAATGACAGGGATACCTTGTAGCTTGCCCTAAACCACATCATTTCTGAGAGGATCAGGTGGCAACATAATCCACCATATAAACAAACTGAAAATAAAAAACACATGACCATCTCATTAGACGCTGAAAGAGCTTTCAACAAAATACAACAGCCCTCCGTGATAAAGGCAATATACAGGAAGCCAACATCAAACTAAATGGAGAGAAACTCACAGCGATTCCACTACAATTAGGAACAAGACAAGGTTGTCACTCTCTCCATATCTATTCAATATAGTTCTTGAGGTCCTAGCTAGAGCAATAAGACAACAAAGGGAGATCAAGGGGAGACAAATTGGAAAAGAAGAAGTCAAACTCTCACTATTTGCTGCTGATATGAAAGTTTACATAAGTGACCCCCAAAATTCTACCAAGGAACTTCTACAACTCATAAACACTTTCAGTAATGCAGCAGGATACAAGATTAACTAAAAAAAAAAAAAAAAAAAAAAAAAAAAAAAAAAAAACCAACCAGTAGCCCTCGTTTAAACAGATGATAAATGGGATGAGAAATAAATAAGAGAAACATCACCCTTCACAATAGCCACAAATAGCATAAAATATCTCAGAGTAACTCTAACCAAACAAGTGGAAGACAAGAATAATCCAATAAAAAAATGGAGGGGGCTGGAGAGATGGCTCAGAGGTTAAGAGCATTGCCTGCTCTTCCAAAGGTCCTGAGTTCGATTCCCAGCAACCACATGGTGGCTCAAACCGTCTGCAATGGGGTCTGGTGCCCTCTTCTGGCCTGCAGGCATTCATACAGACAAAATATTGTATACATAATAAATAAATATTTAAAAAATGGAGTACAAACCTAAATAGAGAACTCTCAATAGAGAAATCTAAAATGGCTGAAAGATACTTAAGGAAATGCTCAACATCCTTAGTCATCAGAGAAATGCAAATCAAAACAACTCTGAGATTCCATCTAACACCTATAAGAATGGCCAAGATCAAAAACACTGATGACAACTTAAGCTGGAGAGGTTGTGGGGTAAAGGGAACACTTCTGCATTGCTGGTGGGAATGCAAATTGGTACAGACTCTTTGGATATCAGTATGGTGATTTCTTGAAAAATTAGGAAACAACCTTCCTCAAGACCCAGGAATACCACTTTTAGGTATATACCCAAAGGATGCTCAATCATACCACAAGGACATGTGCTCAACTATGTTCATAGCAACATTGTTTGTCATAGCCAGAACCTGGAAGCAACCTAAATGCCCCTCAACCAAAGAATGGATAAGGAAAATGTGGTACATTTACACAATGGAGTACTACACAGCAGAAAAAATAATGACATCTTGAAATTTGCAGGCAAATGGAGCTAGAAAACATCATATTGAGTGAAGTAACCCAGACCCAGAAAGACAATTATCATATGTATTCACTCATAAGTGGTTTTTAGACATAAAGCAAAGAAAACTAACCCACAAATCACAATCCCAGAGAACCTAGACAACAGTGAGGACCCTAAGAGAGACATACATGGAGCTAATCTACATGGGAAGTAGAAAAAGACAAGATCTCCTGAGTAAATTGGGGGCATGGGGACCATGGGAGATGGTTGAAGGTGAGGGGAAAATAGGGAGGGGAGCAGAGAAATATGTATAGCTCAATAAAATCAATAAAAAATGAGAGAATTCTACCAATTGAGCTGCAGCTCTGACATCTGAGAGTCTTAAAATTTTTCAGGGGTAAGCAGATTTAAATTTTCTAATGGTCTTTAAAATTATATATTATTTATTTTTATTTATGTGTATGTGTGTATGTTTGTTTACATATACCACAGCATTCAAAGACTTGAGGAAGCCAGAAAATGATGCTGGACCTGTAGTTACAGGCAGTTGTAAGGTGCCTGATATATATGGTGGTGTGGGAGGTCCTTCTGTCTGTTTGTTGCTTTTATTGGTGAATGAATAAAGAAACTGCTTTGGCCTGTTGATATGGCAGAACTTAGGTAGGTGGGGGGGGCGGGGAAACTAAATGGCATACTGGGAGAAAGGAGGCAGAGTCAGAAGCCATGGAGCCACCAGAGACAGACGCTGGGAACTTTAGCTGGTAAGCCACAGCCACGTGGCAATATACAGAATAATAGAGATGGGTTAGGTTAGGGTATGAGTTTAGCCAGAAATACACTTAAGCTATTGGCCAAACAGTATAGCAAATAATATGGTTTTCTGTGTGGTTATTTCGTGGCTGGGAGGCCGGGATGAATAAGCGACCCTTCCCCCAACACTATGTTGGAAAAGGAGCCCAGTCCTTTGCCAAAGTAGTAAGTGTTCTTGTTTGTTTGTTTGTTTTTCCAGACAGGGTTTCTCTGTAGCCCTGGCTCTCTACTAACACGCTCTGTAGACCAGGCTGGCCTTGAACTCCCAGAGATCCGCCTGCCTCTGCCTCCTGAGTGCTGGGATTAAAGGCGTGCACCACCACCGCCCACGGCTTTCAGTAGTGCTTTACGTCTCAGTGGTCCGGGCTGGGAGCCGGGTGGCTGGATTCAGCCCAGCTCGTTCCTATAGCGTCTATAGGATGTCTACAGGATAGAGCGTGAGTGGGGTACGCATGGCAGCAAGAACATCATGGCTTCTGGAGTCTGGGTCCTTGGGCTTGCTTAATTCCTGAGCTTCTACTTCTCATCCATTAAAGGGGCTGGCATCAGGGTCACTATGGAGACTTGGGTACAAGTGAGCATTTAGTAGTGTGCCTACCTAGAGCAAAGCCCAGCAGGTCGGGTGAGCCTTGTGGGCTTCATTAAGCATTGCTGCTGATGGATTCGTCACTAGCAGTTCTATCAAGGTTTCCAAACTGAGAACAAACTCCCTTTGACAAGGAGACACCCTGTAACTGCGGACTGAGAGGAGATGATCACGAATCCCTGTTAGTACATCACTGCTCAAAGACAGGATCATGTCAAAGCCCTTATACAGACATTCTTCCCAACATAAGGACATTGCATAGAATGTCCTTCTATGGACCAGCAACAGATAATACGGTATGCATTTTAAACCACCAGGGAAGATGTCAGTATTCTAATTTTATTGCCATTATCACTTATTTATTATTATTTCTGCAAAACCGGAAATTAAACCCTATACATGCTGGCATATGCTCTACTAGGGACCTGCTTCCCAAGCTGACTTTTTATTTTGAGACAGGGTGTAGGTCGCTCGGGCTGTCTTTGCGTGTACTCTGCCATTCAGGCTGGTCCTGGACTTGTGGTCCCCCTGCTTCAGGCTCCTGACCAGCTGGGATTCCAGGCTGTGCTGTCAGACTCAGCTGAGGTCTGGTTTTGATCATTAAAGTGGATGTACAGTAGGATCCCAGTAAAACACAAAATACGGAGATAGCGGGAGAGGGGTGGGCCTGGGAAGTGTGAGGGTGGCATTTTCCCACCCTCCTTAGAACTTGGCACCTTTAAAAGCACAACCTGCCCGTACCCCTTTAGAATGACAAGGAGAAGGGGTGTTCTCACCCTGACAGTGTGGCAGGAAGTAACCCTTGCAGCACCTGGGGAGCCGGATGACCAGGGTGCACAGCTGCCGGCAGCCTTCCAAGCTCCTCCCGAAAGGCAGTGGTTTGTAGAAACACTTCTGCTTCACACCCTAGAGGGAGAGGAGAGGTGCAGTGGAGGCCTTACTCGCCCCCCCCCCCTCCCCGCCTGGGCTGGGCTCCTGGGGCTCCGTGCCCCCTGTGGGGAGGATCTTGGCACTACCTAGGTTGAAAGTGGGATTTTCAAGGCAGGCCAGGAGTGAAGGGAGGGGGGCAGAATAGGGGCCCTGAACAGAACTTCTCACCCTTGGAGCTGTTTGAAAATGGAATGATTGCTTGGAGATGATGTGCGGAGCAGATTCGTATCAACATACCCTCAGCAAGGAGAGAGTGAGATTCACTTTGTGTGTGTGTGTGTGTGTGTGCGCGCACGTGTGTGATATATGTGTGTGTCTGCATGTGACATGTGTATGTGTGTAATGTGTGTGAGGGATGTGTGGGTGGGGGACATGTGTGTGTGTGTGATGTGTGTGTATGTATATATGGTGCATGTATGTATGCAGGGAAGAGGCTGATGGGGGCTTCCTTTTACTGTCCTTCATCTTATTTTGAGATGGGGTCTCTCACTGAACCTAGAGATCACTGACTCAATGGCCATACACTGAGTTCTGGGGACCCTCCTGCCTCCATCTCCTAGTATTGGGATTACAGGTACTAGCTCATGCTTCTGGCTTTTTATGTGAGTGCTGGGGATTTGAACTCAGGTCCTCAAGCTCCTTAAGCAAGTACTGTACTGACTGCGTCTTTCCACATCTGTGAAGATCTGTTTTTGTAGGTGCTTGACTAGTGGGAAGGTGTGCTTGTGAGGACTAAACTCAAGCTCTGATCTAGAATAAGTGATAAAGATAATGCTTCACGAGCACGTACTCCGTGCAACTGCTTAGCTGTGCCTCTACTTGAAACTGGTGTTTTCCTAGTACTACACAGGGACTTGCCAGTTCACTTTGTTCTATGGAGACAATATCGGCAGGCATGTAACTTGGCAGGGACTACTGGAATCTGTCCCCTGGCCCCATGCCCATGGACTCCAAGACTGAGGCTCTTGGCTGCTACCCCACGTGGCTTTCTGGCCTTTAGTCCTAGCTTTGCTTCTCTGTAGCTGTGTGGCCGGAGCCTGGATGCCCTCTTTCTCTGGAACTCATTCTCTCATCCTGCACACATCTCCAGCACAAACAGCTACAATACCCACTATTTCTACAATTCCAATAATGTTCTACTCTCTTCTAAGTATGTGTAATTCCATTTTTCAAGAGAGTTCCTAAAAGATGGGCAGGAGAATGACAGGCTACCTGGGTTGAGAACACCCATCTCACACCACCGGAAACACACGTGTAGACCCGACACACCAGAAGACTGAGGGCTGAAGACGAGACACACAGTCTATGGCCACGCTACCCCGAATGAGTCTGTTCCTGTCTGAAACGGACATCCCCAAAGACCTCCAGACATCATATTCATAATTACCTTTGGTTTGCTCCACGGTGGGCATCTGGGAGTAGAGACACAGCTCCCACAGTCCCCCTAGTGTGCAAGATGAGAAACTTTAATACCGAGGATATTGGTGATCACCAGGAAATGTCCCTGGCTGATGTCTGGGTGAGAACTTAACCTGGGGCTGGGGAGACAGCTTAGCTGGCAGAGTGCCTGCTGCACGAGCAGGAGGACCTGAGCTCGGTTCCCAGGAATCATTTTTACAGCCAGGCCTCAAAAAACAAGGTGGATAACTCCTGAGGAGTCTAAGGCTGGCCTCTGGCTTTTACATGCAACTGCAGATGCACACAAATACACGTGCGCGCGTGCGCGCGCGCACACACACACACAGAGACACACCTTCATCTTGATGAAGATATAGCTACAATAAGATTATACAAAGACACACACTTCACTTAGCCCTAGAGAATTCTGAAGGTCTGTCTTAGATGCCCATTTGAAAGGAGTCCACTGATGTACAGAGCTGGGCCAGGCATTATGGTGTTGGCAGATTGTAGCAGTGGGGAGTTGGGAGAGTGGGGGCACAGGCATTATATTTTAAGTCAGCAGTGAGACCTTTGACCAATCACCGAAACATTCTGAACTTTAGTTTCTATAAGGTATAGCTCAGGGACAATACTTGCTGCCATTTGACCTTTGGAGAATCGGCAAAAGAAGCTAAGTAGCTGGAAGGAAGTGTACGGATACACTTGAGGAGGTAAGACGGTCACAGCTCCTAAAACAGGAAGGAAAACTTTGCTCATCTCCTGTCTAGGCTGAAATCCTAAAATTGTGGGACAAGCGACGCCAGAACACTGGCACTGAGCAGTGACAGCCCTGCTGTGGAGTCACGTTGCCTCAGTTCCCAGTCTGTGCGGAGCGTTGGTAGTGACTACTCTCAGTACCCCGCACAGCAGCTCAGAGCCAGATTCACCCAGGGGCACTGGCTGGATGAGTGAAGGCAAACGCCTGTTGTGTGGTGGAGGGCCCACGACACGGGCTCATTCAGCGCTGTAGGTGTACGGGGCCCATATTATACATCAGACTGAACCGTGTTGGTGAATGGAGGTGTACGGGGCCCATATTATATATTAGACTGAACCATGTAAGTTAATGGAGGTGTACGGGGCCCATATTATATATCAGACTGAACCGTGCTGGTGAATGGAGGTGTACGGGGTCCATATTATATATCAGACTGAACCATGCTGGTTAATTGCCAAGTATGACATAAGCCGGCAGGAATTTGGAAGGATGTATGCTGAATGAATAAGTGTGGATGCGTCTGAAAACGAATGCTACACTAGAAGGCTAACGTCTGGCGTCCCAGCACCGTCTCCTTAGTGATGAAGCCATCATGGGTGGATGGTGTGAAGGGAAGCAAGAATATTCAGGGCCGGAAACTGGCTGAGCAGATGCTGGCTGATTCTTGGTGGCATTTGAAGAAGGTCACCAATTGGCCCTGGGGTGTTGTGGGACCTGGTCTCATCATGGCCTCTCCTTAGAGCCACATAGGATCCCCAGGGCTGCGATTTTGGTAACTTTAGGACTGACCGAGACATTGAAGGTAGTGAAAGTGTCACACCGGCCCCCCAGGGTGGGATTCGTTAGCAGGCAGTCGATGCCATAGGCCACGCCCAGGTCGAACAAGAGTCCTCGCTGGATGATCCTGCACATTTGTCCGTTTAGAAAGAGCTCGCCCTGAGAGAGAGAGAGAGAGAGAGAGAGAGAGAGAGAGAGATATCAACAATCCCTCCAAACTTCCCTTCTTCCCACAGTGTATAACGTGACCAGCTCTTGTAAGGCTCAGAAAGAACTAAAATAAATAAGCAAACATGCAGGGGGTTTCCTGCACCTGTCACGAGGGGCTGGAATGCCAGGGTGAACCAGGTGTTTCATAACCACCCCTAAAGACAGTGAGCGAAAAAGAACTTGCTGACAATGGAAAAGAAAAACACAACCCCCTAAACACACCCGAGACACCCAAATGCCTCTCAAAGTGGGAATGGTTGGAGAACAGCTTTCATGCCCCCTGGTCCCCCCACCCCATGACACTCACGACGTCACGGCCAGTTCCACACGTTACACTCAGCTCTGAACCTTGCAGTGTCTTCCAGGAGGCAGACCTGGGCAGGTCTGAAGCCAAAGCCTGGGGAAGAGAGGCAGCCATGTTAATACCCGTACTGGGACTGAAGGGAACATGGCCAGCAAACCAAGTTCCAGGGGAAGATTTCCTGTTGTAACAACTCTGCTGAAGCGTGGCGAATGCAGTCAGAGGTTAGGGCAACTCTGGTTTCCTAGGGGCTGGAGGTTCCTTCTCGTCAGAGGGCATCTGTGCTTGGGCAGCCTGGAAGAGGCTATCCAGACACATGGAGCCAATGAAAGGATGAGTGGAGTTAGCCGGGAAATGGCTCAGGGCATCTTTTTGTCCTCCTTTCAAAGTTATATGAGTTAGCCATGGTGGCACACACTTTTAATCCCAACATTCAGGAGGCAGAGGCAGGCAGATCTCAGAGTTCAACTTTAGCATAGTCTTGTCTATTCAGTGTGTTCCAAGCTAGCCAGGACTACCTAGTGAGACTGTTTCAAGAAAAATGCAAAATATCAAAACAATATAAAATCTTGACCCCAGAACCTTAGAAGGTGACTTTATTTGGGAGCAAGGTCTCTGCAGACACAGTTAGTAGTTAGGTAAGAAGAAATTATGCTGCAGTCGAGTGGGCCCTACCGGGACATAGGGAAAGTGGCTGTGGGGAGATGGGGGCAAATTGCATGGATGTACCCACAAGCCAAGGGAAGCCAGAGATTGCCAGAAACCACCAGCAGCCAGGGAGACTCAGGGTACAGTCTTTCCTTCAGAACCCCTAGAATAAGCTGATGGCAGCGGTCTAGCCTCCACTGCTGGGAGGGAATGAGCTTCTGCAGTTCCCAAGCGTCTAGCCTGTGGCAACTGTCACCTGGACCCTGAGGAACTGAAGTCAGGGAGTGGATGGCTTCATCTCAGAGTAACAAGAGTCCTCACTGAGGACACAGTGACTGCCATGTCCCTATACGATCTGGCTTCTCCAGGACAGCTGACTAGTTCGCAGGGCTGGCAGCTGATAGCATTAGGATGGGCCAGCCGTTTGTTTAGGGACGTTGGAATCGGGAGTGGCGGAGGACACCTGGAGAAGCTCAAGGGGACCTTTGTCAGCGGCCATTCCACCACATGAAGAGAGCACACCATTCAAGAGGGCAGCAGAGCTGAAGCTTCCTCCTCCCCATGGAGGACCTGCGGCCGTGGGCCTCCCTGCTAGGCTGTATGTATCCCCCACTGGGACATTTAAGAAACTACCTTGGAGTCCCGGATCACGTGGAACTTCAGATACTCCTTCAGCTTGTTCTTGTTGTCTTGATCGAACAGGAAGTCCCGCTGCTCTGGGGGTAGGGCTTGGAGGGCTTTGTCCGTGGGCCAGAAGAGGGTGACTGGGGTGTGGATGGGGTCGGTGATGACGCTCAGCAAGCCCGAGTCCTGAAACATAGATGCCGTATTCCTTACAGTGCATGTGCTGTGTCTCTCCGTGGCCTGGACAGCGGCTTGTCAGAGTCTATGTGTCCCCGAGTGACACAGCCAGGAGGTAGAGCGCTGCACCCTAACCACTCTGAACCCCATTTCCTTAAAAAGCAACCCGGGGAGTCAGGCTCTAAGCTTTTGTTAGTAGGAAAGTAAACTTCAATGACTATCTTATTTTTGATACTACTTCTGTCCAAATATCTTAACTTCTCAAGGCTAGTTTTTATTTTTCTCACATTTCATTAAAAATCCTATATAATATTGAGACATGTACGTTTGCCTATATAATTTTAAGATAAAATGTACCCCAAAGAAATGTCAAGATGAACAGGAGAAATAATTTTGAGAGCCTTATGTGGTATGGGAACATCACATATAATTAATTTTCCCCTGGGAAGTAGGCTTTATGACCTCTGTTGAGCCCTTGACAGGTTTGATAGTTTGCTCTAAAACTATCCAATCAGACCCTGCTGAACAGGTAGAGGGTGACTGTAGAGTTCTGGGGGTTGCAACATTCTTGGATAGTCTCATTTAAAAAATACTACATTTACTTATTTCCTGGAAGGTATGTGTGGAGGTCAGAGGGCCGCTTATAGAAGTTGGTTCTTTCCTTCCATAATACAAAAAAAAAAAAAAATCATTGGATTTTTCATTTTGAACAAGTTGAACCTCCACTTCTAACCAGCTCCCTAGAGAATCTGACACTCAGCTCTTCTGGGGGAATTGAGGACCTAATGTAGAGATTATGGACTGTGCTTTGTGGGGAACCAAGTTTCTTGGAGCTCTTTGGGGATTGGTCAGTATGGAGCACCTCGCAGATATAAACACAAGCAGACCTAACAAGGCAGAGTTTCAGGTGGGCTGTCCCCAAGTGCTCTTTCCCCTCAGAGTTTTACCTGTATTAACTTGCTGAATCTGGTGTAGCCATGGTTCATCGCCACTGTAGTAAGATTCTGGTGCAAAGATAAGGAAGGACATAAAACCTCTCATTTTCCAAGTGCGTCCAACCGTTTGACATTGTGACGTGACATGGCCATCTACAAAGTTCATCCTTGAGAACTGTGCCGGGAAAACTGGACACCACATCTTCTATGATTGGACAATGGTGCCTTCTTGAGGTGGCACTCTTACTCAGGAGACGGAGATACAAAAACAAATCTAATATCCTAAGAAAGTTTGTTATTTTGTGAAGGGCCACATTTATGGCTATCTTGGGACACATCTGCGGGGTGAACATGCTCACTTTGGACAGTTTACCAAGTGCTGTAAGAACCCAACTGCATACAACAGTGGTAACAGCAGGGCTGGGCTCTCCATTGGCTTGTTAGCAACCAGGGCTGGGCTCTCCATTGGCTAATGAGCAACCAGGGCCGGGCTATCCATTGGCTAATGAGCAACCAGGGCTGGGCTCTCCATTGGCTTATTAGCAACCACAGCAGCTTTCTCCTGCCCATGCTTTTCTGCACTGCAGAGGCTGGAAAGCTGGGCCCAACATTTTCCAGACTCTCTTGCAGCTAGAAGTCCACAGGCAACGTAGGGTCAACTAAACCTGAGCACCGTGGAGATCTGTTTCTGGAAAGGAACAATGTGAGGTGCAGCTAACAGGATGCTAGGCCTCCTAGAGTCCAGAGGTGTGGGTGTGAGCTGTTTAGTCTCTGGTCCCCTGGAAGGACAGGCTGGAGAGGGGAAATCTGAAGAGCTGTAACAGAATGGCCCTAGGGTAAGGCTAGAGGTCCTTTGTTTTAGGATTTTCTAGTTTGCTTTGTTTCTACCTATGTAGTATTGAAATTAGACTATGGCCTCCAAAAGATTTATTCATATACACAATATCTTAAGAAACTCCTTTTTGTAAGTGAGGTTTAGTGGATTATGCCACCTGCAACGAAGGAGAGTGGCCAATACTGATAATTAAAACAAACTGAACTAGGCCTGGTTCATGAAATGTTTGAGACCTATCTGGGCTGCAGAGTGAGTTTAAGACTAGCCTAGCCAAATTAATAAGACCTTGTCTCAAAATAAAAAATGAAAAAAGGATGATTTTGTATTTCAGGGAGAAGGCATTTGCCTACCAAGTACAAACCCTAGGTTCAATTTCTTAGTACCAAAAAAAAAAAAAGAATCAAATAAATGAATAAATAGTTAAAATTGTTCTTTCTGTCCACCAAGAAGTTTTATTCCAGGCTTAGCTTTAGGATACCTAATTATCCACACATTCCCTTCCCTCTTTCCCCTCCCATTTCTCCCCTTTCCTTCTCCAAGTCTATATAAGACCATCTTCTCTTGTGGACACTAAAAGAAACATAAAATGAATTATTTTTAAAAACATTGTCAGGAGATAGGGTTTTACTACATTGTCAAGGCTGGCATGGAACTCCTGGGCTCAAATGACCCTCCTACTCAAAGCTGCCAAGTAGCCGGGACTGTGGCAGCACTGCCCCCAGCTAGAATCCACCTACTGACTTCAATGACCTTGGCCAGACATAACAGGACAACGGTGCTCCCAAGTGATGCCTTCAACCAGAGCTGAGCTGACAACACCGGCATCACCTGCTGGAGGGTGACGGTGGGGTACCTACCAGAACCCTGCCTGAAGCATCTTTGGGGGTGACGAGCAAGTTCTGGGGAGACAGCAGTCTGTCTATGATGTGGATGACGCCATTGGTGCTGATGATGTCACCGGACAGGACCTTCGCCTTGTTGTTTATGTACACGGCACCCTGAAGACCAACGAAAACATAGACATGAGCACAGAGAGCCTGCACAGACTCCTTCCCCACAGAGCCAGCGCTCGTCATCAGGGCAGAGCCTGATGGTCCATGCGATGTAAGCACATATTTATTACTGTCCTAGAAGGACAATGGAGGCGAGGATGCAGTCTTTACCTGTGAGGGTAACAGTAGAAAACGTATAGTCAGCCAACCTGGCTAGGTGCTCATTTCGACAGAATTCTGAACGCTCACAGAATACACAGCCCACACCAGTGTGCCCTTGGCATCACCCATCCTCCACTCCGTCTGTGCTGTCTGGAGCTGCCTTGCCTCTGAGTCGGAATTCCAGTTCAACTGTCTTTTTGCTATGTGACTTTGGACAAGCTACTTAACCTTTTTGAGTTCAGGTTCCGTATTTGGAAATCGGGGACAATGATGCTATTCACGTCACAGGGCTGCTGGGCAGCCCGAATTGGTGCATGCAAAGTCCTCGGCACCGCCCTACGCAGAAATCACTCAGCAGTTAACCATTATCGCTGCTGTTGTCACTTGGGAGGGGAAGTAGGACATCTGGAGGACGAGGACAGCACCTTCCTGAAGTGGCTGCTCTTACCTGAGAGACAGAGATGGAAATGGGCTCGCCTTGAAGGGTCACGGCACTTGTGGTCGCTTTGAGGTTTTCCAGAAGCAGCTGTTGGCAGGCAACCACGTGATACCGGAGAACCTGGGACATGAGGCCCTGCGCATCCCAGTCTTTAATCTGGAAAAGAGGCCAGGGAGGTTGGCCAGAGGCAGAAGCCTGCTGCTAGAACCTTCTTTCTGCTCTCTTATTTCCCACACTCTGAGGAGCTAGTATTGAGTTAGGCAAGGGGGTGAGAACTGTAGGTGGGAGGGGCCAGCTGAGCCAGCACTGCTTGAAGGATGCCAGTGTTCTATGATGTTCCACAGAAAAGAATTTTCTTGGGAAATATGCTAGAAGAGACCATAGGAGGGCCCTCCTAGAGAGGAGGCAGGGTTAGTCTTCAGGGTTGGAGAGGCTGTGATGTGTTTCTATTTGGATTCAAAACACAAAGAGCACAATTATGAAGTCACTGTAATAAAAAGCTCACACAACTCCAGGCAGTGGTGGTGCACACCTTTGATTCCAGCACTTGGGAGGCAGAGGTGGGTGGATTGAGGCCAGTCTGGGCTACAGAGTGAGTTCCAGGACAGCCAGGGCTACACAGAGAAACCCTGTCAATAACAACAACAACAACAACAACAACAACCCCACAAAACTTTGTCTCACTCCTTGGAGGCTTTAAATTAAAATAACCAAAGGTCAAATGAATGTAAACATTATTCTCGTGCCTTTGATTTGCTGGTACAGAAAATCTATGTGTAGAGAGAGAGGCAGCGTGTGTAGAGGCTAGGAACAAGTCCCTACTCAGCCACCCTCCAGCCACGGGATACCAGCATCGCGTCCCTCAGGGTTCTTTACTGTGAAATGGAGATGGTGCTCAGCTGCAAATCTGACACGAGGATAGACGGAATACATGTAGACCAGGCCCCGTTCTGAGTGTGCTTATCTATAACGATGTTAGTCAGCTGTAACAGTGTTTATAGGCTACCTGCCAGGGGCACAGTGAATGTCAGAGCAGCGGGGGTTCTGGTAATTCCTGCAGCTCAAGACCTATCTAAATCCCTTTGACCCTGAATCTTCTCTGCACCCCCCCTTTTTTTTTTCAGTCTTTAGAGAATTTGGATCCCTTGATGACTTGAGACTTCTCCAGGTTCCTATACTGTCTAGGCTTTTAGAAAGTCTTTGGCAAGTGGTGCCCCAAACCCAAAGGCCTGCCAGGGGTCTTCCCACAGAAGCAGCCCCTTCTATTGCTGCTCAGCTCTACCTGAGACTAAATCTCTTGCCCACACACACCACCATGGCACGCTCTAGGCCACGCCTTTCCACAAGCCCTTCTCCAGTCCCAGCTTGCTGCTCACCCTAGTCTCCTGATTGAAGGAAGCAGATGAAGGCGCAAACACAGTGAAGGGGCCGGGTCCAGCCAGCTCTCGGACAGCATGCTCCTGCAGGAAGATAGGCAGGGCCACATGTCACTCTTTCGCAGACCAACTTAGCGGCTTCCTCTCTCGTGGACACAGGCTGAGGCTCAAAGACATGCCAGAGTCATTGTTTTTGTCTCAAAGTAAACCTGGATTCTATGCCATCAAAATCATATTTTTTTCTAATTGTAAAATTAACATGTAATTGTCAGATAAACGATTCTGGAAGCAGAGTAGCTAGAAGGTGACAACTCCCCCATGACCCCTGTCAAAGATGACTCCTGCTTCTCCTCTCCACATGATGGTTACAACCAAGATGACTCATTTAACCAGCTGGCCGTCTTCTTATCACCCTAAGACTGTAGGGCTGCTGTGGTGTCTGCTTCCAGCTCCTCACGCCTTCCTCTTCAGCGCACCTGGGAGCTATGCGGATGGTTCCCAGAGGGTCAGCGTGCTCTTACCGACCAGTCATGCCACTGAGAGAGTTAACTGTGACTGTCCACTTTTGGGTTAAGAAGCCCCCACTGACCGAGAAGTACACTTCTGGGTGTACCTGAGAGGCTGTTTGCACAGACAGGGGAGACTCTGGGGTCTGACCTAAAGGAAGGGTTACTTCCTCCAGGGAAGTACCTACGGCAGTCTTCACCAATGGCCAACAACTGTTCATGGCTGTGTGGCTGACTGTACCTAAGGCAGAGTTCACCAATGACCAACAACTGTTCATGGCTGTGTGGCTGACTGTACCTAAGACAGAGTTGACCAATGGCCAACAGCTGGGCTGCTGCCAGAAATTCTCGTTCTGGACTGTCTTCTTGTCCTCCGTGACTTCAGAGGCTACAGCTTTATGTTATGTCTTGCTGGAGACCTGGCATGTTGATACTTGTATGCCTACATGTGCATACACATATCTGTAGTTCAATATAAACACACATACATGAAGATTTACATGCACACATATTCTAGAGGTGGACACTGAATGCAGGCCTGGCACATGCCTCAGCAGACAGACAGTTCTTACCTGCAACTGGAAAAAGTACTGTGACGTTGTCGGGTTCTTAGGAAGTTCCTGCGAACAAGGACGGGGAGCTGTCACTCTGGCTGTGACTCACAACAGGAATATAGGGCTGTAGGGACAATCTGTCCACTGGACAGCTCCCTGAGAGTGACCGAGGGACACACTGAGTCCCAGCTCCTTTCTGCAATCTTATCTGATTTACAAAAGAAAGAGCCTACCACGCCTCAATGCACAGAACTGTACAGGCATATCAAACATACCAAATATAGTTGAAATCTTGTAAAGGCCGGTTATTTATGGTAGAACTGGCCTCCCTGACAACAAGAATGTTGGATCAGAATGCTTTGGCCCCTCTTTTTAACAATTTTATATGTTTATAATATGTAGAAACCAGAAAGTATCACACTGCCTCTTCCTCTATCTGCAGTATAGGCAAATGAGGGCAAATGGCATGTGTGCACACATGTGCTCCCACCACAGATATACCAAACACACTCCCATATACCTGACACACATAAACACACACCATACACACTCCCATATACCTGACACACATAAACACATACCATACACCCATGCATGTCACACAACACCACACATATACCCACACACCCCCATATGCCACATACAAATACCTCATTCACTCACACCTACCCCATAATACCATAAATACACCACACCCCATAATCCATACCCCCTCATACATCCCAGACATCATACACACATATACACACACAAGACACCCCATAAACATACATTCCATAACCCTACACATACACATCATCTGCCACATGCCCAGTACACAACATATATACTATACACACATACACACAAACACAATATGCCACAGATTATACGCCACCACACGCTCTCCCATATATCATGCACACATACACACATCCATCATACACTCCACATGCCATGTACCACAAATACATCATACACAACACACACAGACATGCATACCATATTATATATACACATCATACACCACAAATACATCATACACAACATACAGACATGCATACCATATCACACACACATCATACACCACAAATACATCATACACAACACACACAGACATGCATACCATATCACACACACATCATACACCACAAATACATCATACGCACATATACCATATGCTACACATATCATACACCACAGATATACCATACACCATACACACAGACACATGCCATACATCACACACACATATACTCCACATACCAAACACACTCCATACTTCACACACACATACACCACACACATGAAATACAAACCACTCATATCATCCACTACATACAACACATGTACATCACGCATATCAATACTACAAATGCACCACACACACATGTGCCAACACCACACACTACACATAGTATATCACACAGTCACCACACAGAGTATACACATGCCACACCACATACCATACACCCACACTTATGTTACATCATATAAATGACACGCACAGTCACCACATTCTGTAGCCCATATCGGATATATCACACATATCACACACGTCTATTGACACACCAACCCAGAGCACAGCAATGCTCTAGCGTTACTGCCTGCTCTGTGCTCCTGACATCACCACCATATTCAGTTCTGCAAGAATGGCTGTCCTTATCATTTTCTTTCCCAGATCCCGAATGATGTGCAGAAAAGTGGCATCACTAGCTCCGCGTCACAGGGCTACTCCCTGCAGAGCTGAGTCCAAACCCAGGGGTCTCTGACTCCAGACCTCTGGCGGCCTTAATTGTGACACCACTCCCTTCCCAGGCCACAGAAGTTTCCCTGGGTAGGGAAAGCTCTTCTCATGGCAACCTGGACTCTCAGACATTTGGGACGTGGGGTTTACTTCCGGGAGGCTGAGTGTTACCCCGTAGATGCTGCTGCGGCAGACAAATCCGTCCCCCGTGTAGTTCTGCTTGCAGGTGCATATCCTCTGATCTTGTCCAGTGTGGGTGCAGGTTGCAAATGGGCTGCAGCCGCCATTGTTCTGGTAAAATTGCCAAGAGATGGAGAGGCTCAATTAGACCAGTAGATTCACCAACCTTGTGAATATTTGCTAAGCAATTTTGTGATGAAATTTGTATTTTGAGGGATGTGAGTAGAATACTAGTCTGGTATGTGCAAAGGAGCTGGGCTCAATCCCTAACCCCCCCCCCCACACACACACATTTTGTCTTACTCTCCAACTTTGATCCACCTTCATTGCCTTTCCTGGACTTGCTTTCTAGTACCTGGGTAGCTGGCCATGAATCCAGGCAGCCTCATATCCCAGGACCAGATCTCCAGCCCTCTGTGGATAAGTACCCCTCATGTTTGACAATTGCCATTTAGGCTAAACCCTGATTTGGTCACAGAAAGATGACAGAAAGGCAGTATAAAACAGAACCCATTGCTTTGCCCTCAAGAGCTCTTAAGATGTGGAAGAGGAGGCTAAAGTCCAAACACAGCCAGAGTGAGCTTCCACGGCGGCAGGCCTGGGCTCTGAACCAGGGCAGACGTCAGTGCAGAAGGAGCATGGAGCCAGGAAGAGGAGCTCCAGCAAGGAGCCGAGGAGATGCTCAACAGGCTCAATGCCCCTCCACACCTCCTACCCCTGTTGGGAAATCTTTCCCCCCACACTTTTCCAAAAATACTTTCTGAGTATGACGGGGGCAGCACCCCAGAATCCTCCCCAAGGGGATATGCTTCTATTTATTCTTAGAAAAGCAGACTCCAGGGGACATGAAGCTTCTGGCCAATGACCTCAGACGTCGACAGCTGCATTACCCAGCATGCTCCAAGACCACACAGGAGAGCCCTTTCTTGTCATGCCCCTCTTGATGTCTGTCCACTCCAGAGGCCTAGGGGCCCCAGGTTATCGCTCACCTTGAGGGCACTGGCTCCATGTAGTTCTGGGTACCTGTACTCTGACCACATACCCACTCCTTCCTGTCTTCATACAGCCTTCACCCTGAAACCGGCACCAGCCTTAGCACTGCGTGCCTCATGGAGCTTCTTCCCCTCCTGTGGAGGTTGACGTCCTCTCTCTCCCATCTCTCCATCCACCTTCCTCTGTCTCTTGCCCTTCCTCATTTCCCCTACACTCAGTTACACCAAGAAGGCCTGTACCACAAGGTGGCACCTTGATCCAGGGCCTCTGGAGTGTGCGGATTAAATGTCTGTTCAAGGTACCGGGTCTCCAGGACTCTGTGTGGCGGCACTGAAGGAACAGATGGGTTGGAACAGAGAAGTCCCTCACGGAAGGCGCTATTGCCTGGCTCTTGGTGGTAGGCAGATGCTAAGGCTTGTTCTGACTCCTGAATGCTTAGCACTCCCAGTACTTTGGGAAATGAATCATGCTGGTTTGGGGACACTTGCATCAGGTGAATTCTGGCCAGCTCTGTACACCTAGATCCCTCCCTTCAGAATCTTGTAGCCAAGGGTGCAGGCTGTGGGGTCTATTCTTTCCGCTCTCCCCAGGATGACAGCGGTACGCAGGAGGAAAAGTGAGCCTCACGACCCAGAAACAGCCCTGGGATTGCAAGGGGAGAAGAAAGGGCCAGGCAGCCCTGGAACTCACGGTTAAGCAGACATTGATGAGTGTGCAGGCCTTCCCATCTCCAGTGAACTTTGGCAAGCAGTTACAGACGGCCTGTTCAGGAGCAGAGGCAGAGTGTCATTTAACAGGCAGGCAGGCAGGCAGGTTAGCACACCGGATCTTAGACTTGAATCTGATTGTAAAACGGCAGCATGAGAAGACTAGTGTTTTTAAATACCTAGTCTAGTATGCTTGAGCACTAGATCTCATGGACATCCCATCCTCATTTGTCAAGATACTGGCTTTTTTTTTTTTGATTGGTAGAGGTTTGGGGGAAGAAAGTTAAGCTGTAACATTGCTTTGTCTCCACCAAGAACGAACTTGGACACCAGTGCTAGCATGTGCTGAGGGAGGTGTTGCAGTTCACAGGCTATACACAGGAATACAAGCCATCACACCTGCTCACAGGCTATACACGGGAACACAAGCCATCACACCTGCTCACAGGCTATACACGGGAACACAAGCCACCACACCTGCTCACAGGCTATACATGGGAACACAAGCCTTCACAACTGTTCACAAGCTATACACAAGAACACAAGCCTTCACACTTGTTCACAGGCTATACACAGGAACACAGCCTTCACACCCGTTCACAGGCTATACACGGGAACACAAGCCAGTACACCCATTCTATGGGCAAGGAAGGCAGCTGGGAGCTTGAGGAAGGGGGTGCTATTTCCAGGGAATTGGGATCTGACACAGCCTGGAGCCCCCCCCCCCCAAAAAAAGGGACCAAGTATGGGTATCAGACAGCTCAATTTTTGAGCTTTGGAACATTTTTGGTAAAACTAAAACTTCCAAGTGCTTCTAGGATCATGGAGGGCTTGCAGGCGAGTATACCCCACTTTTAGAAAGTCCTTTCCCTAGTCCCCTTACTCCCCATCATTTATCTTCTTTCCCCCAGATTGTCTCCTGTGCTTTCTCTGTGTGTCCTGCAGTGTTTCTGACTGCAGGTGGTCTCTTCTGGATTTCTTTCCTTAGGCCTGGGTCTTAGGGCGCAGGAGTTAAGACCCTCCAGGAGGCAACTCACTTGATTGGGCCCCGTCTGCGTGCACTCCGCGTTCTTGTCACAACCGCCGTTGTTCTCCAAACACGGGTTTATTTCTTCAAAACAAAAGCCAACATGTGTTGAGAGTGTCAGGCTTTAGCTCCATGAAGAGGCATTCTGAGGGACTCCTCAGGGACTGGAGATGGCTTGGATAACTGGGAAAGAGCAGCAGGTGTCAACGTGGGACTCGGTTTTCTGGAACTTCAGAGGCAGAAGTAACTCAGGTGGTGGTGGTGGTGGGAGAATGGTTTCTCAAAACCGCTCCCCTTCCCCCTGGCCCTTGGTTGGGCTAATTCTAGCAGAGGCACCATCTGTGGGCTTAAATCTGCCCCTCTGTGGAATGAACAGGAATGTTTTGAGTGAGACTCTTAGCACCCAACACATGAGGAGTCCTGGGAATGAAACAACCACCATCGAAGACTGGGCTAGAGAAGACTCATCGACAGATGCTCAGTTCAGGACACTCAGAAGAGGACCAGACGGCTCCACATTGAAGCTTCTCCCCATTGACTAACGGTAGCAAAAGGGAACGACTACGTGGTGGATAGCTTGGTAGCACTTGGACCTAGTGGTCAGATTTGTGCCGTAAACAGGGGCTGGAGGGAAGCCCTGAGACTCGTGACAGCCTGCAAACGGTGCATGACTTTTGTGATAGTTTGGTCTGGAATATATAAATGGAATCTAATAATGAAAAAAAAACACCCCTCAAACCCCAAATAAAAGACATGGTATCAAAGAAACAGACCAAAGAGCTAAGACACTAATGCGATTCTCAGTCCTCCAAAGACTGCACATTAGAGAAGTATTGGGACAGTTGATAAAATAGGAGTGTGAATATAATGAGAAAAAGTATTGCAGTGATACTCAATTCACTGAAGTCAGGAACTGGGTGCGGTTACATACCGAGCTGCCCTCACTCTCAGGAAACACATACTCAGTTACTGGGAGACAAACACTACATGACTTACGCAGCGGAGTCTCAAATGACTAAGGAGAAATATGAAAACGTTCAAAGAGAGCAGAGGAGAAAGTGGGCAGCAGACTACTGTTAGCGAGAGAACATGGGGCAAGGGCGCATGACTCCTTCTAGCATGACTGTCGCAGCCCGTTTTGGTGAGTTAAGACTCAGACAGTTTCCTAGGGCACGCCTCTAGAACAGAGCTGTGTGGCCTTGGCCAAGCACACTTTCAGCGCTACACCGAGTTTCAGGGAATTATTCTGTTAGCAGCGTTAAGTATAAACACTGTGCATTGCAAGACGCTGTTCTGTTTTTGTTAAAAACATCTAGGTGTATAATAAAATGGGGTAATGTAAAAATAGTTTAAGGGTCCCTGCCCTTAGATACACACCCCTAGCCTTCTGCAATTTTCAAAATTAAGATGTGCAACATTGTAAATCAATGAGAGTAGCTATGAGAACTTTAAGATGTGCAACATTGTAAATCCATGAGAGTAGCTACTAGAACTTTTAGCTCCCTCCACCCAAAGTGACTTCTTTGGCAGCACGTCTTCTCGCCCCTGTGGGTCCATCGTTTCTACACCCTTGGGCTTTTCTGCCAAGGCCTACTGCATTAGGACCCCAGCAGCGGTCTTAACAACAGAAGCTCCTACAGCAGAACATTTTAACAGGGCTCTGACACTACTTCCACCAGATGGACAAGGGTGGAATGATCACTTACCGAGGCACACAATGCCGTCACCTGTATAGCCCGCTTTGCACACACACACCCGGCTTCCTGGGGTGGTTCTTTTACAGTCGGCCTTGGCAGAGCATCCTCCGTTGCTGACCTCACAGGCATTGATGGCTGTAGAAGAGGAGACAGACAGGAGGAGTCAGGTGTTTTTGTTTTTTGGTTTTTTTTAAACCTGTGTCATTGATAAAAGGAAGCCGTGGAACAACTCCAGAAGGCATTGGACCAATGTGGTTGATTACTCAGCGAGAGTGTGCTGTCTAGTTTTATGTCAAGTTGACATAAGCTATGCTCATCAGAGAGGAGGGAACGTTGATGGAGAAAAGGTCTCCGTAAGATCGGGCTGTAGGCAAGCCTGTAGAGCATTTCCTTAATTAGTGACTGATGGGGAGGGCCCAGCCCACTGTGGGTGGAGCCACCCTGGGCCTGGGTCCTGGGTTCTATAAGAAAACAGGCTGAACAAGCCATGGGGAGCAAGTCAGTAAGCAGCACCCCTCCATGACGTCTGCATCAGCTCCTCCTCCAGGTTCCTGCCTTGTTTGAGTTCCTGTCCTGACTCTTTTCAATGATGAACAGTGGTCTGGAAGCAGAAGTCAAACAAACCCTTTCCTCCCCAAGTTGCTTTGGTCATGGTGTTTTGCTACATCAGCAGTAACCCCAGTGCTATGTATGCATTCTGTACCCTAGGAACAACAGCTCACATCTCTCAGCAAGTGCTACATACGCGTTCTGTACCCTAGGAACAGCAGCTCCCATCTCTCAGCACTTTACACGCACGATCTGGATCATATACGACTACCCAGTGAAATGACTCTCGAGCAGATGGCGAAAGGCACAGCCAAGCAACACCCCAAAGTAACACAGATTGTTAGCATTGCGGTTCAAACTCAGAGGTCTAATGATGTGGCAACGGTCTGACCCCTGACCCCTGCCATACTCTGCCACTGTCCTCAGAGAGGCCATTTCATCCTTTATAGCACTCTAAAGGGAAGATGGTTTGATGCTTACTTTACAAATGAGCAGAGGGGCTCAGGGTAGCTAAACACCCATGCAAAGTTACAAGTCTGGCAGGAGGAAGAACCAGGACTTAAACCCTTTACTGACCCACTCCCGAGCCCTGATGGCTCACACACCCTCAATCAATCAAATCCATAACTTTCAAAGCCAGGGGCTGACACCAGTTGCTCTCAAGGTTGCACACGACTGCTCGGATGCAGTGTAGTTGCACGTGAAAAATACACGCAATTGCCTGCTCATCCCAAACCAACATGCCCCAGCCATGCAGAGCTGGGCACCGTCAGTTGCTCAGTCACATGTGAGTCACTACAGTGGCTGGCACCAGCTCCTGAGGCCCAGTCGGGTCTCTCAGCCCACACAGACTCTCCGCAGATCCCGCTCCACCTGCCTGTGCAGACTGTTCCATTCCCTTGGAATCCTGCCGCGCATTTGCACGAGGCTTGGCCGTCTGGATCGAGAAGGCAGCTGCAGTGGAAAGGGCAAATGACGTTTTCAGAGAAACACCACGTCCCTCATATGGCTTATAATCCCCCTTCAGCCCAGCATCCAGGCTACCAACTCTATGAAGCACCCAGAGGCTCTGCCAAAGGCCTGAGGGGACAATTGGTTCCTGGCATGATTCCCACCACAGCCACTCCAGGCAAACCACACGCTGTGCCTACGAGGCATGGTCACTTGTCTTCAAGCACTACCCATGTGATTGGTTGAGCTTTGGGCTTCATGTTGTCTACAGGTAACACAACAGCCCCTGAAAGGCAGTGTGATTATCAGAGCCATTTGTGAGGGAAGGCACTGAGGCGGGGAGGAAGTAAAGGATTGGCTCCAGGTCATGTGACGAGTTGCAGTGACGAGGATGACTGTGGGTTCCGTTCTAACCCCAGCTACTGGGCTTATGTGCCCATAGGAAGCAGCATTAGGCCATGGACTGGGACAATGTTTACTGCAAGTGATGCCCTCTCTTGTTTGAAAGAACCCTTGTGGCATGGGCTGGTGACAACTGGCATTCTTGTCAGTGTGCTAGGTAAGTCAGTGGCCGCTCATGGAACATGCTGGATCTGGCCAACTCATGGTGGTTTCTTTGGAGACATTCAGTTTCTTCCTTAGATGGATCCTACATTCTGTTCAAGGGTTTTGGGGAAACACTTCCCCCAGGGTAGGGCCTGAGGTGAGAACTACTGAGTTTGTATTGTCCCTAGAGGTCAGAGGACACCTACTTGGCACTGGTGTGGCAGGTCCCATTGCAGTTGTCTTTTGTGATCTCTGAAAAAGAAAACCAATTGTTTGTGAATTCTTGCTTTAGTCCATAGTAGTAGGAAAAGACTGAATTCTTTGAACTGACTTTTAACTATGTAAATCCTTGCCACTGTGTAAACACTTTTCATGTTGGCTCCAGGGAGCCCAGAGACAAACCTGAAGCTCATTTACACTATGATGGGGTGTCTCTCAGATGGTTGCTAATTCTGGCCGGGGTAGGCACTAATACTTGCTAACCAGGTAGATGCCGGCTGGTGCCTGGCCTTTGAATGCTCCTGGTATGGACTCTGAATCTTGTTCTGTAGGTGATGAAAAGCCAAAGCAAGTTATCAAGAAGTCCTGGGGGTGTAGTGGGCTGAGAAATGTTACCTGTTTTATGGATGTTCTGGAAAGTTCTTTCTTGCAGTTATGTGGAGGATAGAAAGGAGAGGGATGGGACCTAGGATGGAAGGCAGAGAGCTGGATCACAAGGCTTCTGGGGATGGGGGCAGGTGGAAGAGAGATTCCAGAGATGCAGATAGTAGAATATTCAGAGATGATGTTAGTGCAGGGCGGACATGAAAGAGAAAGGGTGGCTCCTAGGCTGAGTGGTCTAGCTGTCCTCTTCCCTAGTTGACCACCGTCCATGCTGCTGCCTGAGTCATGGTCTGGGCACCATCCTCAGCATCCTGCATCCACCAGTCTCTGCTCCATTTGACCCCTAGGGGCACCATCCTCAGCATCCTGCATCCACCAGTCTCTGCTCCATTTGACCCCCAGGGCACCATCCTCAGATCCTGCATCCACCAGTCTCTGCTCCATTTGGCCCCTAGGGGCACCATCCTCAGCATCCTGCATCCACCAGTCTCTGCTCCATTTGACCCCTAGGGGCACCATCCTCAGATCCTGCATCCACCAGTCTCTGCTCCATTTGACCCCTACGGGCACCATCCTCAGCATCCTGCATCCACCAGTCTCTGCTCCATTTGACCCCTAGGGGCACCATCCTCAGCATCCTGCATCCACCAGTCTCTGCTCCATTTGACCCCTAGGGGCACCATCCTCAGCATCCTGCATCCACCAGTCTCTGCTCCATTTGACCCCCAGGGCACCATCCTCAGATCCTGCATCCACCAGTCTCTGCTCCATTTGACCCCCAGGGCACCATCCTCAGATCCTGCATCCACCAGTCTCTGCTCCATTTGACCCCTAGGGGCACCATCCTCAGCATCCTGCATCCACCAGTCTCTGCTCCATTTGACCCCCAGGGCACCATCCTCAGATCCTGCATCCACCAGTCTCTGCTCCATTTGACCCCTAGGGGCACCATCCTCAGCATCCTGCATCCACCAGTCTCTGCTCCATTTGACCCCTAGGGGCACCATCCTCAGCATCCTGTATCCACCAGTCTCTGCTCCATTTGACCCCCAGGGCACCATCCTCAGATCCTGCATCCACCAGTCTCTGCTCCATTTGACCCCCAGGGCACCATCCTCAGATCCTGCATCCACCAGTCTCTGCTCCATTTGACCCCTAGGGGCACCATCCTCAGCATCCTGCATCCACCAGTCTCTGCTTCATTTGACCCCCAGGGGCACTGTCCACATCAAAGCCCTGCTGCTGCCTTATTTAAGAATTACACCATTACAGGGATTGTCTCCTGGAAAGTTGCCATAGTTTCTAGGCTCTTTCCTGTCCTTTTAAATGAGCTTGGTTTTCCATGCACTGCGCTCTGATAAGCTTAAAGAGAGGGGAAAGCATTTCATTTATTCTAGTAATTTTCTTGGGATGTCTTTCTGCTTATGGGGTCCCACCCCCCATGTGCCCTCTTCCAGACTGTATCCTGATTCTGCACCACAACATCTGATGCCTGTTCTGGGATGTCCCCCTAGCCTGCAATCTTTCAGATTCCCCACTGTGGTGTTTTTATAGCTCTGCCTTCTCCTGGAGCTTTCCAATGGCAATCCCTCAGACAAGCCTCGTCACTGGAGCCCTCGCAGGGCTGGTGGGTACTTGTGACCTTCTTTCTAGTTCCTATCTCAGAAGGGACAACAAGGCCTCTGATGCTGGCTTCTGGGGTCATTTTCTTTAATCTGCTGCCTGGTTGATTTAAATACAAGTAAGATATCACTGCAGCCATGTTTAAAACTCTTCAGTGGTTACCGAACAGCTTGAGTTGGGAAGCCAATGTATCTAACTTTTACTGAGCTGGCTCTTGCCTGCCCCATTCATTCTTCTCATTCAGTCTGCCTCTTTGCCTCTGTTCTCACGTCCTGCAATCTTTTGGATCTCTAAACATTATCAGATCTCTGTCTCTTTGAGGCCATTCCTTGCCTCTCATCACTGTCCCCCGGAATACAATGAAAACCTCACTGCAATGGGAGACTGGAGCCGATGTGTTCTCCATCAGACCCTAAAGCTGGGAGAGTGATATGTTGCTACTGGACCATTTGGCAATGAGCAGCTAAACCCTCCCTGAGAACACGAGCTCCTGTCAGACAGCCACCTCAGAGCTGATCGCATGAATTAACAAGGCAAATGTGGGTGGAGGCATATAAAAGATGCTCCTTGTGACACTGCTTATGAGCAGGAGATTAGTTTTAGAAAGTGCAATTAGGGAGGGGATGCAACTCAGGGCCAGATGGCTGGCCTGTCTGTCATGGGGGAGGTCTTGTCTGCACTGTGGCAAACAAGCACACAAAGATTGGGTTTCTAGTAGCAGTATTATTGGCGCTGATCCCGGTGCATCCACACAGAGGAAGATGCCCATTGTGCTTGTGGAGTGAGAAAGGAGGTTATAAAATATGTAGTCTGGTCCTGCACACTTATGGCTCTGCACTAAGTCACACAGAGTATCACTAATAGGGGGTTCCAGCATTGGGCATCAGTACCTCAGTTTCTTTTCTGTGCTTTTCCTTATTTCACACATGGTGCTGTTTCTACTTTAGCAAGGAACACAGGTTTCTTCCGAGAGGCAGGCAGAGGGCAGAGCGCGCGGAGGACACACTCTTACCCATGTCACAGTGCACGCCTCGCCAGCCGACATCACAGGCGCAGGAGCCGTCTCCTGAGGGTCCTTGGTTACACCGCCCGTGGACGCAAGAGCACGCTAAGTAGAAAACAGGACCATACTCACGGTCAACATTTCCTTTACCATTTACGGGGCGCACTTCTCTGTACCCAGTAAGCCAGTTTAAAAATACTATTTAAAAAAGAGAGTGGACAGTGCTACTTCTAAAAGCCATGGGTGTTAGACAAAAACTCCAGTGTCAGGCGTGGGGTACTTCCTTGTGAGATGTTGGTCACGGAGGCCCCAAAGGTTCCCCAAACTCTGTAGGTTTTTGTCACTCCAGGCAAGATATGACCACTAGTGCAATAATGTCCACTGTTAAAGGAGAAACCAGCACATTTCTTACTGGATCTTAGGCCTGTTCCACAAGAGAAGCTCAGACATGGTATTGCAAACCTGGTCAAACTCAGGAGCTGGGAAGACAATGGGTCTAGAGGGGGGACTTATTATGTTGTTTCGCTGAATGGACATAGCGTCAAAGAACCCACTAAACATTTACATGCATGCTCGCGAATTAGTGCTTCTCTAGGTCCTGATCAGAAAGGCATTTATTTATTTACAGTGGGAAGTAGTTAACCGGTTAATGCAGAGGCTCACGATTGGTTAATGTGCTGAGAACAGGTGACTGTTGAGTGCTCAGCCCTGATCAGCACATTTATATCACACCTGTGGAGGTTTGAATAAGACTGCCTCCCATAGGCTCATATATTTGAATGCTTGGTCCCTAGTTGGTACAACTGTTTTGGGAGGCTTAGGAAGTGGGGCCTTGTTGGAGGAGGTGTGGCCTTGCTGGAGGAGGTGTGGCCTTGTTAGAGGCAAGTCACTGGGGATGGTCTTTGTGGTTCCAAGATCCCATACTGTTCCCAGATAGCTCCCTCTCTGCCTCACGCTTGTAAGTCAGATGACAGTCATGACCCTCTGGAACCACGAGCCCCCAGATTAGACACTTTCTTGTGTAAACTGTCTTTACCATGGCGTTTCGTCACAGCCATTGAAAAGCGGCTAAGATGCCCTCCAGGCTCAGGGCACAGCATGGAAGAGGGGGTGGGAAGGAGTGCTGTGATCACTGTCGTCTGGACACGATGCGGCTGTTCTGTGCCCGTTAACTCAGATCGGCACTGTTATAGTTCACGGTTCAGCCACTGCTGCCTGCACTAGACCTGCGTGACACTGGGCCCATCAACACCCAGGGATGGAAGGAGTTTGTAAAGCCCCATTCCTTCTGAGGGAGTTAAAGGTTACGGCGGGAGCGTAAGGTAGCCACTGGCACACTGACCTTGCTCAAGTAAATAACCCCTGACCCAGTTTCACACAGTCAACCCTAATTAGATGCAGTGGTTCATAAAAAAGATATGAGGATAGGAGGGGGGCTTGGGTAGAAGAGGGGTTCAGTGGGAAGGGCAGGGGAAGAGAGACGATAATGGTGGGAACCTTGATGAAAGAATATGATAGATATGTGTTTAGGAGGTTGTAAAAGAATAAACGAACAAACAAATACAAACTTGGTGAAAGCTATGAACGCCACTGCTCACCAAAAGCATTCAGCTCTGGGTCTTGGTGGACAGCATGGAGTCCCCCACAGTTCTAGGTTAGGAAGTTCTACCTGAATGGAAGCGAGTCTCTCAAACAGCACCGGAAGGTAAATCAGCAGTCTAACTTAATGACATATGGCCAGATTTCAGCCACCCAGTTATGTATTAGCTGAGTCTGACTTAGGTCGCTGGTGAAAGCAGCGACAGCGGAGGCGATGGTTTTAGGGGTCCAGAAAGGCATGCATCCAGAATTGAGGTCAGCTTCTTATCAGCTGACCTTGGGGAAACTCATTCACGTTCCTGGCCTTAATATGCTTATTTGTGAGATGGGTACAGCAGCCCCAGTGCAGGTGACGTTCCTTTGGGGTTAAATGAGTCATTAGGACAAATCTGTTCTCCCCCCCCCCCCCCAACTAACTATTGAGCGAGCCCACGGAGAAAGTTTAATCATGGTGATTAGCACACACAGGCAAACTGAGAGACGGAGTTGGGCTGGAAATGTCAGCAAACAATTGGGGGTCGGTGGATACATCCAGATCAGTGACGGGAAATGTTTTCGAACACTGCTGTACATGAATGAAACAGCACAGGCTTCAAACAAACAAACATCAGCGACTCTCACTGTAGCCCAAGCTGGTCTCAGACTCAGGACATTTTCTTGCCTTAGCTCCCCGAGTCCTGAGACTATTCTAACTGGCTCACAGAGTCTTACACTTTGCAGTATAATGCTGGGTCACTGCCGCTGCCCAAGGAGAAGCTGGGCAGAGGGTATTGAAGCTGCTGCTCTTCCACCCCACGCTGCTGTCCAGTCTGGAGGACTGAGGGGGTTGGGGTCTGGGCAGGGGCGATGCTCACCTTGGTCACAGTGGACACCGTACTTGCCCTCTACACAGGTCTCGCAGGCTGTCCCATTGAAGCCCTGCTCACATCTGCACGTGCCGATGCCGTTCACGCCGTCCAGACAGAAGCCGTTCCCAGAGCACACATTCTGATCTTTCCTGGGGCAGGCTTGGCATTGTGGGCCAAAGAAGCCGGCACAGCACGCTTTTGTCTGAAAGGGAAGGACGAGGTGGTGGATGGTTTATCTTCTGCTCTGGGGACTCCTGGGATCCCGGAGTGTGAGCCCGCCTGTTTCCTAGACTCCAGGGTTTCTTAGGGACAGGGGACAGAGCCCTCTGAGGAGGGAGTGAGGCTCAGCCATGTCCTAGGTAGCTTGCCAGCCCCGCAGGCAGGGAAGGGGAAAATCAAAAGTCATGAGATGAAAATGGAGAATGCCCAGGAGGGGAAGCAGGAAGAACAAACCAAAGGGACCAGGCTGGTGGTGCATGCCTGTCATCCTAGGACTTAGGAGGGTGGCCAGTGTGAAGCCAGTTTGGGCCACATTAAAAGTTTATTACTGTTGTTGTTGTTGTGACAGGGCCTCTTTTAGCTGGTGCTACCCAGGAGAGCTGAACATCTTCTACTTCCTGAGCCTGGGGTTATAGGCTGGGGCTCCAAGCAACAAAGACTAACACAGGTGAGCCTGGAGGGGTGGGAGGACCCAACAAGCCTTCAGCACCTCTAAACCAGGGACCCTTCTGCTGGATGGTGCTTCATCTACAGAAAGAGTGGATGCTTTGGCATTCTCCGAGAGTCTCTTGTGGGTCAGGGAAGTCCCACTGGAGGTCTGTTTGCCTTCTCTGCCTTTATTATTAAGTGCAGTAAGACATAAGACTCTCTCCAGTCCCATGCTCTGCAGTGTATAAGCCCATGGAAGAAGGGGGCTCATCCTCCGGGGAAGAAGCAGGACAGTAAGTCATAAGGAAATTTCCAGAACATTTCAAAGTGACATTCAGAGATCCTGGGTATTGGGGTTCCATGTTCTGCATGACCGAGTGCCCTTGCTATGTCCTTTGTCTCCTGTTACATTTAATTAACTAATTAATGGCGCTAAGTGTCATCGCAGAAGCATGTGGTGAGAAAAGGGCCGGCCCCTTCACCTTCCACCCCAGGTTCCTCCTAACCCAGCTGAGGCTTGGCCTTTTACCCACTTTCTGGTTGCGGGTTTTCCCACATTTTCCTGTCACCGGCACTACGACAGCAGTGATGGAGATGAGGAGCAGGTGGGGAAGAGCCCCGCTGAAGCACTCTGGGAAGCTAGTGAGCGAATGACTGTACTGATACTGGGCACTCAGAAGGCTCGCGCATACTCACGATGACGGTCCTCACACACTTTGGCTGGCACCCCAGGAAGACGGACCTCTTCCCCTTGAAGTAAATGGTGTAGATGCACTTCCTGGTCTCACCCTGTGAAGTCACTCCTTTAGTTAGGAAAAGAGCATGCCAATTCCTCTAAGTGAGGAACTGGGTGACCCTTTTTCCCTAACATGTTCTGGAAAGGGTGGGTTGTGGCTTCTTGGTGCTACGTCATAAGCAAGAACACAAGAGAACCCCAGTGCTGTCCATTCTAGGGAGGGGGCAAAGCCCAAAGTTATACTGTAAAGCAGTGGTCGCCAAGAATGTTTTTCTAGAAGACTAAATCAAATTTGGAGGAATTTTTTTAAAAAGCCAGATAATAATATCCTTCCAGCCCCGTATATTCATTAAACTTAAGCTTTAATTTGTTTATTGATTTATAGTTTGCCAACTCCAAGAAAGAACTGTTTGCTCATAAAGATTTATAATATATACTCCCAAATTAAAACCAAGCGAGAGACCTGGTATTCGTTGTTTATCATGAATTATACAGAGACTCATTCTCTGTCATGGTTGTTAGTGGAAACAGCTTTTATATAAAAAGAAGCTGTAAGAAACAGATTGGTAATAAATTTAAAGACGTGTCTACCTTTTTAATGTTTACACCTGTTTCTTTGGGAAGGTCAGTTGTGACTTCAATTATAAAAGGGAACCAGGTGGGAGGAGCCTATCAGGCTGGCTCCGGGACAAGGAGACGGCCATCGCTCATAGAATAGCTTGCTGCTGTCCTTAACCAGTTAGTATAAAATGATGTAGAAAGTGAAACGTGCTTTCTTGGATTGCATGGTGGTTTATGGGCTCTTTCTATTTTCATTATGAATTAAATTTCCCTTAGTCCCTCACAATCCTGTATTCAAGGCTATGAAGACGCACACCAATGGGAGAAGCGTGCTCAAAGCATATTCTCCAGGCGTGACACAGCCATTGCAACCATGAGCTCATGGCTCTGGGCTTGCCCAAGACTGGGCCTGTGAGCCGTCAAGGACGGGGGAGGAGCCCATGGGGCCCTACTCTTCCCGAGGAAACTATTTGATGGATGGGAGGGGGTGTGTCATTGTCTTCAGTTCTGTCTTCCTTGCTGGAGACACGTTCCCATCATGCTCTGTGGACAGTTCCACATCCATGGCGACAGTAACAGCCCTGGTTAAACTCAGTGGGACATGATACAAAAGAGTGTGGGCAAGAGACTGGCTTGTGTGGGCTGATGGGTAAGAGAGGCTGGGGATGGGTTTAATCAGAATGTATTTTATATATGCTTAAGGAACTGACAGAATAAATTTCATTAATAAAAAGTAATAAAAAGATTTAAAAAAAAAAAAAAGCAAGTGAGCAGAGCCCAAGCTACCCCAGCCCCGATTCTGGACGGTCTATGCAGTGTGCCCAGCCGCCACAGGCTCCTGCTGCTGTGAGTTCCTCACCACAGGGGCCAGAACCTCCACCTGGAAGCCAAAGTAACCCCTTTCCTTAAAAAAATGCACAGTGCATAAAAAGCTAGAAATAAACCTAGGGAAGGAAGGGGGCAGAAGAAAATACATGCTTTCCAATTTGGACTCTCTCTTCTCTGGAGACTTTTTTTTTTTTTTAAATAAGATAAAAGTATTGTACTTACGAGTGGTTTTGTTCCAAGTGGGCAGATTGTTTCCTGGGAACACTTCACACAAATTCCCTTGGTAAGAAGTATAGAGATAAAGAGGTCATGTCAAGGTTATTAATTTCAGTGAATAATGAAGCTGCAAATAAGAGTTTGGAGCTGCAGGTTTTAGAACATCTGCTCGCCCCCCCTCCCCCCCCAGTGTTCTCTGGGACGGGCCTTTGGCTCCAGGTCTTGCATGTCTGAACACCGCTTTCATCTACAGCAAATCCAATAGCCTCTTAAAACACAGACATCGCCCACCTAAATCTGAATTCTCTAGCACCAACTGACTGATGCACTGAAGCCTTGTTTAGTGACCTGGGTCAGATGAAGAGACAATGTGTCACACACAGAGCCTGCCTTGACAAAACATGGTGCTGCTGGGGGCTACAGGTCTGGAACCCACCACCAAAATAACACATACAGAGAATACAAGACAGAAAGGCAGAAACTTCTGAGTGCCACCTTCCAGATGGGGAGAAGGTCACTGTGTCTCTACTGGTTCCTGCCTGACAGTGAAGTGTCACTTTGTGAATTGTTTCTAGGGCCAAGGAGCCTAGATATGAATTCCGTCTCTGCCACTTGCAGAACCTCCCCGTGGCTCCTTTTCCATCTGTAGATTGGAGACAGTCAACGTCCTTAGTTTTTGGGGGGTGCTGTGAGGATCACGTGGGTTAACATATGTAAAGTGTTTAGAGTGCTGGGTTAAATACCTAATAAACCCCAGCAGCTGCTCCTATCACTGACAGGTACCGCACTGTGCACAGCCTGCAGCCACCGGCTTGCCCTTGTGCATCCGCCCCGCACTGAATTGGCTCATTTCCACATGCATCTTCTGGTCCACCAGCCTTAGTCAGTACCTGTCTCGGGTGAACCACTGACCTCTCCCTGGCATGGTTTCCCTCTGCAGGGGAACTGAGGCTTCAGAATCTTGCTCAACACTGTCATTACCTCCCCTTCCCCAGGCAAGCTAGGCATAGCTCGTCCCATTAGGTGACAGCCTGCTGAGCTCTGGGCTGTGTCTGGCTCATCCCTGCCGTCTATAGCCTTGTATTCTTTGTTGGTACGCCAGAGATGCTCACAAAGCAGACGCCTCGTCAGTGCTCAGGATGGAACCCAGGCCTCATGCACATGAGGCCAGCACTTACTTCTGAGCTACAGGCCCAGTCATAACGAAGAAGGAGGTTTTGAGTTAAATTGAGATGACCTCATAGAAAACCCTTAAGTAAGACTGTTATTATTTAAAGATTTTTATTACATTTTGTGTGTGTGTGTGCGCATGTGTAGCTGTGTGCATGTTTGCAACTATACATGTGTGGAGGACAACTCGCAGAATTCACGTTGCTCCTCTCACCATAGGGGTCTTGGGGACTCTGTGGCAAGCACCTTCCCCCACCGAGACATCTCCCTGGCCCCATTTAAAATTTTTAAAAAATCGTAACCAATTATTTTCCCCGCTGGCCCTTGATATAACTTACTCCCACAATGGTGGTGTTGTTTTCGTCACATCTGTTCTTCTGAATTTCCAGAACTTTCCCCAGACCGTGGATCACTCCTTTATCTGTGGCCACGTTGGTGTAGTTTATTGGAGCGTCATTTACAAACAGCTGCGAATGAGAGAATCGGACGTGGTTTTATTAAGGTGGTATTCAGGGAGATGCAGAAGACAGGAAGTGGGGCCCTCAAAAATATGACAACAGGCCAGGCGGTGGTGGCGCATGCCTTTAATCCCAGCACTCAGGAGGCAGAGGCAGGTGGATTGCTGTGAGTTCGAGGCCAGCCTGGTCTACAAGAGCTAGTTCCAGGACAGGAACCAAAAACTACAGAGAAACCCTGTCTCGAAAAATAAAAAATAAATATGACAACAGTCTGGGAGATATTCCGGTTTGGCTGGTGTGGAAAAGGGGAATCTGAATCACAGTCCTGCAAGTGGCCCTATGAAGCTGTGTGGTATTGGGCCAATGGCTTTCCCAAACCTCAGCATTCCTCTTAGTAAAGGAAAATGTCGCTCTACATCATCTCCAGGGCATGTCCCATCTCTCAGATTAACTGGTTTATGTTTGTTTTAAAATGGCCTCCTTAAGAGCCCAGGCTGTGCCAGCTGAGAATCTGGCTTTATGGACACGCTCGCCTGTGCTGTGTGGTCCACAGGCATGGGCGTCTCCCCTAACCAAGACACAGGGAACACAATGCACCCTTTCCGCGTGTCTCTAGCTCGCGGCTAATTTTCCAGCAACTCCTAGGAAGGCAAAAATGAGAATGAGGATGGACGAGGGAGAAAACTTAGTGCGTGGAGCATAATGTGTCGGTCTTCAATAAGGATTTAAAATTCACAAAAGTATCAAATGGCATCATCAACGATTCTTACTGTTGAAATCGCTACTGAATATGACTGGCTCTCTGTTTGGATGTTGGGGTATGTGAGGGCTGAGCTCCACACTGCCATTTCAAGGTCAACGAACACTGAGAAAACCGTGAGGAAAACTCATTTAGGCTCAAATAGTGACGACAGCACAAACTTCCAGAACTCCAAGATGTTGAGCTATTTTTGAACACCCCGAGAGCAGAACATCTGATGTGTTCCTACTTAATTTGGCACTTAACGGATCTGAATCGTTTCCACCATGAGATATATGCAGGGAATTAAGGGTTTCGTTGAAAATTTTACATAAACACACCTACTCAATTAGAAAGCATTTTCCCTCTGCTGCCATGGCCACAGAGAAAGCAGAAGCAATGCTTCTATTGTTAAAGTCTGCTCCAAATCGGGAGATTTCTGGGCTAATAGAAAATGAACGACACAGCACTGACGGGAGCTCCATTAACAGCATTAATATTCATCTCTACCTCACGAAATAGAGAGGAAAGACTAAAAATAACAACAAAAAAGCTTTCTATCAATAAGATCATTGCTATTTCTGAAAAAATAAATTTATTTATAAGGAAAATGTATCTGCTAGACTCTGAACATGAATATGGAGTCAGAGTTTGGGATTAGATTATTCTACAAGCAATGAAGAAAGTAAAAGAGTTCTTTATAAAAATCTTTGGATTTTTTTTTTTTAATTTTAGTTTTGGATTTTTGAAACAGGATTTCTCTGAATAACAGTCTTGGCTGTCCCGGAACTCACTTTGTAGACGGGGCTGGCCTCGAACTCACAGAGATCTGAGTGCCTCTACTTCCCAAGTGTTAGGACTAAAGGCACGTGCCACTGCACCTGGATTTAACTAGATGTTTACATTATTTTTTTAAGGTTTACATACAAATTTATTTATTTCAATGATGGCATCAGTGAAGAAATTTTCAAAGATTTTATCTTGTTAAAGGATCAAATAATATTATTGCTTCTAAGACTGCACCATTAAATGCTCATTCCAATACAGTGTGCTTGCACTCTCCTGCTGCCCTCCATGTCCCTCTGGCAAGTCCTTGCTACGTAGCTGAGCGTCTTAATTACCGTCCTGTTGCAGTGAAGAGATACCCCGGCCAGAGCAACTCTTATAAAACGAAGCATTTAATGGAGGGCTGGCTTACAGTTTTGGAGAGTTAGTCCACGCTCATCACGGAGGGGAGCAGACAGGCATGGCACTGGGGCAGTAGCTGAGAGAGAGACAGAGAAAGACACAGAGAGGGAGAGGGAGGGGGAGACAGACAGAGAGAGAGAGAGAGAGAGAGAGAGAGAGAGAGAGAGAGAGACAGAGGAAGGGAAGGAATGAGGGAGGGAGAAGCTGGGTCTGGTCTGAACTTTCGAAACTTTAAAGCCTGCTGCCATACCTATTCTAAAAAGGCCACACCTTCTAATCCTTCCCAAACAGTTCCATTAATCAAGGACCAAGCATCCAAATGGAAGACCCTATGGAGGTCATTCTCATTCAAACCATGACCCTCGGGTCACCTTAGGACTCTCTTAAACTTGTGATCCTTCTTCCTTAGCCTCTGTGACGTAAGGTAGTGCCATTTGGAAGAATCTTAACCAAGAAAATGCCTTTTTAGGATTGGCCTGTAGGCACATACGTAGAGTCTTTTCTTGATTGATGATTGATGTGGGAGAGCCCAGACCATTGTGGGTGGTACTACCCCTGGGCAGGTGGTCTGTGGGTATGTAAGAAACAAACTGAGCAAGCCAGCAACTAGCCGGTAAGCAGCACTTCTCTGTGGCCTCTGCTCCAGAGCCTGCCTTGCCCTCTCTCATGGCGTTTATCACAGCAACAGAAAGCTTCACTAAGACTGTCTCCATAATCTCCATGCCTGGCTCCACAGTGGCTCTATTTTTTTTTTTTTGAGATGGTTTCTCTGTGTTTCCCTGGCTGTCCTGAAACTCACTTGGTGGACCAGGCAACAAATTTTTCTTCTGATAATTTATTTTAGAATTATATTATTTCTTGTTAAATTTTCATACAGTTTTAAAATGTGGCATTTGCACTACAGGAGCAGAATTTTATATCACAACTATAATAACTAGTTTCAGGAAGTCTTTTTTATGAACGCTAACCATTTAACTATGTAGGTATCGTGTGAGGTGATCATTGGAATGCCACTGTGGTGGTGGATGTATTCCCATGATTATGCGATATTAATGGCCATTTGTTTGACTGCAGAACTTAATGTATATCACTAGTGTTACGGTTTAAGTAAAAATGCTGCAGATCCCCAAGTGGTTACAGCAGGTAGCGGGCCATGAGACAACGCTGCAGGTCCCCAAAGTGGCAGCAGGCAGGCAGGCTGAGAGCAACCAGTCTCAGGCAGGGACCGTGCGGTTCCCCAAGTGGCTGCAGTGGGCCATGAGGGGCAGTGAGTCCCAGGCAGGGAGCCTTGTGGTGGGAGAGAGACCTCAAGGGGACAGCCAGTCCCATAAGGAGAGACAGATGGATGGGCACACCACGAGACCACGCCGCAGGTCTCCGAAGGTGGCTGGTTCTGGGCAGGGAGCTACGTGGCTGGCAAGAGACAGAGATATGGATAATCACACCATGCAGAGTGAGGTTGGATATTTATTTAGTGGGTTATAAAGGGGAAAAGGGAAAAGGGGAGAAGAGCAGAGAGAGAGACACAGAGACAGAGAGAGAGAGATGGGGGAAGGGGAGAGGTGGGGAGAAGGGAGAGACAGAAGCTGACAGAGAGAGATGGAAAGGAAGGGATTCAGGATGGAAGCTTAAGATCAGCTTGCCTTGGCAGGGAGGGAGTGGGCGTGGCTTGTCTCTTAAAGGGACAGAGCAGACCATTACAACTAGACTCCTGAATTCCTGAAGCCAGTGCCACACCCTGCAAGTTTTTTTGAGAAACAAAACCTCCCTTCCATCTTGCAGACTGAAGATACTCTGTTAGGTTGAGTGCCTGTTACTGTTTGGACTCCAAAGTTGGTAGGGCTTGGCTGATCACATGACCTGTGAATGGGAGACTGAGCATGTCCTTTATCCACTGCTTTCTGATTCAACAGAAACAACCTTTCCTTGTTGATAAGGCTTAGGAGGACAGGAGGTATTCTTCCAGTATGGAAGAGATGAGGGTTGAGAGTCTCTGAGACACCTGCTCTTGAGTTTTTTTTTGTTGTTGTTTTTTGTTAAGAGATGTACCTGATCATTGTGGAGAAAGAAGCCGAGGAGGTAGGAGAAGCCCAGCATGGTCTCTCGGTGCATGCCATTGTGCAAGTCATTCTTCAGGAGCTTCTCCTCCAGGACCACGTGGTACCGAAGAATGTCTTCCTCCTGTGTCACACACATAAGGAGAAGTCAGCCAGTGGACTAGATTCGGCTCCACTGTGCTGGAGCCATGGGGCCACAAAGAGAAGTAGTGCCTTGTCCGTGTGCAAGACACCAGAGCACAGAGGTATTAGGCAATAAGGCGAGCTGTGAATCTCCAGGTAGGACCGCCAAGAGCACCTAGACGAGCATGATCCAAGCAGTGAGTAGATTTTGAAAATGATTTCTTTGATATTACAAAGATTTCAGCTTCAAAAATTGAACATAAAAAGAGCTTTAGCAATTAATATCATAAAAATTATATACTTCTAAATAAAATAGAAAATATCACTGACAAGAACATGAAAATTATTTCAAATATTTTAGTACCATTAAAACAAAATATTCCCAAGTAGAAACATGCTTTCAAAAACACTATCCAAAATAACTGCAATCAATTATATCAATGCAAAGAGTTTTGAAATAAAAAAAAGTGCTGTTGGGAGGTAGTGGAGCAGACCTTTAGTCCTAGCACTTGGGATGCTCTCTGCAATTTTGAGGCCAGTTTGGTCTACAGAGTGAGTTCCAGGATAGCCAGCGCTGTCACCCAGATAGAAAATGTCTCAAAAGACTAAAAATACCAAAAAAAAAAAAAAAACAACCCAGAATTGCAGTGGCAAAGGGGTAATTTTTTCTGACATTAAAAGATAACACTGTGGAGAAAATCTATCTGCAAATGCTCAAGTGGTTTCCACTTACATAATTAGTTTGGACTGTAATTATAGATAATTATAATTCTTTGATATGCAAATTAATATTTTCATATCCCTAATGAGATGTTAAGGACATTTTTTTTCACATAAAAAGGGAATACATACTTTCATGAACACTAGGTAAATTATATTTTCGTTTCTTTCTTTCTCTGTTGTGGGACAATCCTTCTGTATACTTTGAATATGCATTACTCTCATTGGTTAATAATAAAGCTGATTGACCTATAGCAAGGCAGGATAAAGTTAGGTGGGACAATCAAACTAAGGGCTCACAGATGAAGAGGGGTGGAGTGGAGAGAGATGCTAGCGAGCTGCCCAAGAAGCAAGATGCCAGAGGACTGGTAAGGCCACATGACAATACACAGAGTAATAGAAATGGGTTAATTTAAGATATAAGAGCTAGCTAGAAATATGCTTGAGCCATTGGCCAAGCAGTGTTATAATTAATATAGTTTCTGTGTGAATATTCAGGTCTGGGCAGCCGGGAAACCAATGTGCAGTTTCTGTCTACACTCTACATGTACACACACATGCACACACCCACGCTCACAACCCCATTAAAAATAGAAGTCAATCTTAAAGAGAAAAACGTTGATGATGGCGGGTGATACTTACTAGAGTCGTGGCTTTCTTCTCCCTGATATAACTCTCGATGGCTTCATTGTTTGGAGCAAACACAGTGTAAGCGTCTGCAGCCTCGATCGCGCTTGCCAGATTGTATTGCTGCAAAGCAAAGACAGGGCAGCCAGTGAGGGCACTGCCCGGGCCCTGGCTGCTTCACAAGATGGTTATGCAGAGAAGATGGTACTTGCAATGATATAGCCTCGGAAGATGGAGTAGTCGGGCATCTGGTCCAGACGGGTGAGGAGGTTTGGTAGGGAGCTAGTCAGACTTCTTTGGGGCACCAGCACCTGGGAACAGAAAGCCCCGAAATTCTATTTAGCAAATTTTGGTACCGTTTGCTGTCCACATGGAAGCTCTGTTGGGTTCTTTGGGCAGAAGTGACTAAAAACTTTTTGGTAATTTTCAGAACAAGTTATTCCAGGATGCAAAGTGATCACAATAGAAGAACTGAAAATATTCGTTCTCCTTAAATTTACTCTCCATTTGGGGAAAACGTCCTCTCATGCAAAAGACTTTTTAGCTCTCCTTAGGAATCCCCTCTAACTTTCATGAACTTAGCCTTTGAATTCTTTGCTTCTTATCCTGGGACCCTTAAGTCTACTATAAACCTGAATTTGCCTTATAAGAAAACATGTTGCTTGGTAAAAAGCAGAAGATATAGGGCCATTTTCCATACATAGTTAGATTTCTGGCTGTGTGTGCGTGCGATCCAGGTCTGGAGCCCAGGGCCTCGTGCAAATGTGCAAATGAGCTGTTGCTGAGACCTTCCCCCAGCTACGCGACCCCTCCCTTTTCCTCCCAATCTTCTCCTTCTAGAACCTGAATGCGGTAACATTTCTTTTCCCCCTCCCTGCAGTCTCGGCCGACACTGATGGGGCCCTGGTCGCCCTGGAAGAGCTCAGCAAAGGACAGGGGGCGCTCGACAGAGACAGTGAACCAAGACCCCAAAACGTCATCTGCTGGAGGAAGACTGAGACCGGAAGAGGAGGAGTTGAGGCCCTGAGGCACTCGCCATGCCATTGGCTGCCGGGTGTGAGTATGCAAATGAAGGAACGTCACTTCCGGAGCTCTCGGAATGCCATCTTCGCCATCTTCTCGCGCGTGACAGTGCAGGAAGACGGACTGGTGGAGAGCAGCGCTGACAGCCAGCTGAGGAGCCGGCTTTGGTTCCCGAGCCAGGCGGTGACCGGAGGTGAGTGTGTGGCTGGAGGCCATCGTGTGACTGGAGGGTGGGTGCCAGGCCATTGAGTGGCTGGAGGACGGGCTTGAGGCCATCATGTGACTGGAGGGCCGTCACGAGGCCATTGCATGACTGGAGGGCAGGCGCAGGGCCATTGCGTGACTGGAGGATGGGCTTGAGGCCATCATGTGACTGGAGGGCAGGCGCGAGGCCATTGCGTGACTGGAGGGCAGGCGCGAGGCCATTCGTGACTGGAGGGCGGGTGCGAGGAGGCCATTGAGTGACTGGAGGGCGGGGAGACGGGCGCAAGGCCATTGTGTGACTGGAGGGCAGGTGCGAGGCCATTGCGTGACTGGAGGGCAGGTGCGAGGCCATTGCGTGACTGGAGGGGGGGGCAGACGGGCGCGACTGGAGGCGGGGAGATGGGCTTGAGGCCATTGAGTGGCTGGAGGCCATTGAGTGACTGGAGGGCGGGCTTGAGGCCATCATGTGACTGGAGGGCGGTCGCGAGGCTATTGTGTGACTGGAGGGCAGAGGCCATTGCGTGACTGGAGGGGGGGAGACGGGCGTGAGGCCATTGAGTGGCTGGAGAGCGGGCTTGAGGCCATCATGTGACTGGAGGGCGGGCGTGAGGCCATCATGTGACTGGAGGGCGGGCACGGGGCCATTGCGTGACTGGAGTGGGGGAGACGGGCGTGAGGCCATTGCGTGACTGGAGGGCAGACGTGAGGCCATTGTGTGACTGGAGGGCAGGCGCGAGGCCATCTCATGACTGGGGGGTGGGAGGGAGCGAGGCCATTGAATGACTGGAGGGCGTGACTGGAGGGTGGGCGAGGCCATCGGTGACTGGAGAGTGGGGGGGGAGGGCGAGCGCGAGGCCATCTTGTGACTGGAGGGGGAGGGCGGGTGGGAGGCTGCAGTGCGACTAGAGGGCGGGAGAGGGCGGGTGAGCCCGTCGTGTGACTGGAGGGCATGGCCGCAGGGCATGGCGGGGAGGCGGGAGGAGGCGGGTGCAGGAGGAGGAGCTGTGGGAGGAGCTGTGGCACTGAGCAGAGGCTCGGCTATTGCAGGGCCCACCGCTTCCGCGATGTTTCAAGTTCCCGTGGACTGCCAGGACTTCATCAGGATCCTGCGGCCGTGGGTGAAGAGCGTTCTCCATGACGTAGGGCTGCAGAGCTGCCAGGAGTCCTTGCAGGCCCTTCAGGCCTTTGCCCCCGGGGACAGGTACTTCCTCAATACCTCCTGGCCCGACGTGGCCCCCAGGGGGCTTTTCAGAAAGAAGGTGAGATTCCGAACCAAGCCGTACTGCTGCACCCTCTGCTCACACTCAGCAGACATGCTCTCTTCTCTCAAAAACCATCTGCATCGGTGCCACGAAGACGAGGCCGACCAAGAGCTGCAGATCCAGTGCCCCGATTGCTCATTCGTTTCACGGTCCAGTGTGGTGAGCAGGCACTTCTCGTTATTCCACGAGATGGCCGTGCAGGATCAGAGTGCCCAGGATGGGAAGCCCTTGAAGGGCTACATAAAACAGTTCACGTGTTTGAAGTGTAGCTTTTCCAATACCACCTTCGGTAGCATGAAGAAGCATGTGCTTCTCACCCATTTTCAGTTCTTACTTAATGCCTACGTTGGCTTTCAGAGTCAGGAAGAACAGGCGCAGCCAGAAGCCAACACTCTACTGGCTGGGAGATACTATTGTAGAAAGTGTGGCGCCACTGTGTGCAGCCAGGGTGGTCTGATGTCCCATATTCTGACATCAGATCTACACAAGGACTTGGAGAATAAGCTGCGGTCTGTGATTTCAGAACACTACAAGCGGCCTGGGCTTCTGAAGCAGGTGCCCGTTGCTCCAAAGCCACAGGCAGGCTTGGCCAGGGCAGCAAACAGTGCTCCACGTGCAGCTGCTGGGGCAAAGCCACGTCGGTCCCGTCCTGCTTTGTCAAAGAACTCTCCAAATCCAGCCATTGCAAAGTCAGTGACCTTGACCCAGCTTGTGGCCACTGCCCAGGTACAGCCACCAGCGGGGGTCCCAGGCACATCCTGGAGCCTCACTGATTCTGTGCCTACTGCTGCCCAGTCCCACATAGCTATTGTCTCCAGCCCTCTACCGGTGGGCCAGACCAGCCTCACACTGCAGCCTCCAGCTCCCTCGACTGTCCTCTCCTCAAACAGGACTTCACCTAATAAGCCTATCGACCCTCCTGTACTGCCCCTGAATCAGCCCCTTGGGCCTGTGAAAAAGTCTGTTAGAATGAGCGATCTCCCAGTGAGTCAAGTGATCCCATCTGGACTTTCATCCCTTACACAGCCCGTGGGGTCTGAAAGTCAACCAGCAAGACCTCTGGTCAGATCAGTGAGGCCAGCAAGCAGGCCAGTGGAGCCCACAAGCAGACAAATCAGGCCTGGTACCCTATCTTGTGTTTCTGCCAGTCCTGGGGTTCTGCAGACCACATCACCAGGAGCAATTTCTGTGGGTCAGGTGGTCTCGTTGGCAGTCCTTCCTGAAGGTCAGATGTCCCCTGCTTCTGTGATGCCTGTACAGCTAGCAACTTCTGGGGTCCTTCCCACTGGCCCAGCAGTCCAGCCCAGGGTTCTCCATGTAGATCAGGCTGCCTCAGCACAGGCTCGCCCCTCTTGTCAGACAGTGTCCATTAGGATTCTCCCTGCAGATCAAGTGGTATCATCTGGGTTGCATTCCCCCAAACAGCTGATGATCTCAGATGTCCCTGTGAACCGGGATGTGAGCTCTGGTATTCCTCTGCTTGGTCAGCCTGTTACATCAAGAGTCCTTCCTGCAGGCCCACCAGTTAGACCCAGTGTGCTCCAGCTTAGTCAGTCTGTTACATCACGAGTCCTTCCTGCAGGCCCACCAGTTAGACCCAGTGTGCTCCAGCTTAGTCAGTCTGTTACATCAAGAGTCCTTCCTGCAGGCCCACCAGTTAGACCCAGTGTGCTCCAGCTTAGTCAGTCTGTTACATCAAGAGTCCTTCCTGCAGGCCCACCAGTTAGACCCAGTGTGCTCCAGCTTAGTCAGTCTGTTACATCAAGAGTCCTTCCTGCAGGCCCACCAGTTAGACCCAGTGTGCTCCAGCTTAGTCAGCCTGTTGGCACCGGCATCTTGCCAGTGAGCCAGCCAGTGAGCCAGCCAGTGAGCCAGCCAGTGAGAGCTGAAACTTCACAGAACACCATGTTCCCCAAGTCAGGCACTGTTTTCAGGAAGCTCCTCCCGACAGGGACACAGGTTAATGGGAAACCCATTTACATGCTGGACCCAGTGCCTGTCACTCTACCTATTATTCCTCAGGGTGCTAGCCTCATGATTGTCACTCCGCCCCAGGTGCCCAACCAAGTCCTGTCCCCCAGTGTGGGTCCACAGATGTCCAGTGCTCTACCTAGCTTGTCCTCCTCTCGGGGGCTGGTAAACACTGCAGACCAGAATCTATTTGTTCAGGTCTCTTTACCCGAGGTGAAGGTGAATATGGTTGTCAGGCAGGCCAAGCAGTGGAAAACCTGCCCAATTTGCAATGTATTCTTCCCGTCCAATGTCTACCAGGCTCACATGGAAGTGGCTCACAAACCAAGTGAGTCCAACTCCAGTGAGAAGTGTGAGCCAGTAAAGCTGGCAGTATGTGCGCCATTTCTGAAGTGGACAATGGAGAAGGCTGTGCGGTGCCTCTCCTGCAAATGCCTGGTCTCAGAGGAGGAGCTAATGTACCACTTGCTCACACATGGCTTAGGGTGCCTGTTTTGCCCATTTGCTTTCCACAGCCTGCAGGATTTCTTGGAGCATAGCAGAATTAAACACCATGGGAGGAGGAAGCTGTCTTTGGAGTATAGTAACAGGGGCTTCCAGTTGAGCCTGGATGCTAATGGCGACCTGTTGTTCCCCTATCTTGATTTCATCATCACTCTGCCAAGAGAGAAGATGGGAGAACAGGAAGTCTGCCTGGCTATCCTCTCAGGGATACATTCCACATCCCTGGTTCCCTTGTATGTTAAGGTGAGGCCTCAGGTTAAGGCTGTACCTAAGCTTCTTGGCAAACAAGAGCTGACCTGTCCCCTCTGTTTGAGCACATTCATGATAACCGAGGCCTACATGTTACATTTGAAGGACAGACACCATGTTATACCGACAGCCTGTACAGTATTCAATTCTCCTGCCTTCAAGTGTGTCCACTGTTGTGGGGTCTACCCTGGAAGCTTAACTACGGCAGCCGTCACTCAGCATTTGCTGCATTGTGAATGTGCTCCCAAAGACAACAGCTTAGACCGACAAATTGGGTCGGGTTTTGTTGCAGGCAGTGAACTGCAGTTCGCCAATAGGGAAAGGATTCCTGATTCTAAGTGTCCAGTAAAGAGAAAGTGGCAAGATGGCCATCTGGGGGCAGAAGATGAAAAGAGGAATGAGAAAGTTTGCTTGCCTGTCCTAAAGGATGATGCAGCATCGGGTTCAGAGGAAGGGACTAGTGCTATGCTTTTGAAGAGACAAAGGATTGAAAGTACAATGGATGGACCGGTTGCTGATGATAATTTATTCCAGATCCTAGCATTAGATCCTAGAAAATACAAAAACTGCTCCTATGAGAAAAAAAGGCAGTTTCTTAAAGAGTATTTCCATAAGAAACCATATCCTAGCAGAAGAGAAGTAGAACTGTTGTCTTTATTCTTGAAGATGGAAAGAGTTAATGTGGCTTTGTTTTTTGGAACAAGAAGATATATTTGTTTGAAAGCAATAGAAGTCCACAGACCCTCAGTACTTCTAGGCTTTGATACATCTCAACTTAAAAATGTTAAACACAGACTGAGCTTTGAGTGTGAACCAGAAAACTCAGCTTAAAGTTCCAGGCAGTAGTTTGAGCTGACTTTGTTGTGCTGGTTTCTGTGGCTTTTTCTCCATGTTTCAGGTACTCAGGAAGACTTGGGTTAAGAAGCAAATGTTACTCCAAATGTACTGATTCCCGTAGTTCAGTCTCTTAGTGACTCTTAAGTGTAACCACTCCCCTGTCATGTGAATTAAGTTTTGATATTCCATATATGGCTAATTCTCCTAGTAGCGTCCATCAAATGATATGAACCTGAAATCTACAAATACTTGTCTTCTCCTTTTAGGAAATTTCTGCTTGTTTGTAAATGATTGGTTGAAAATAAGAGTATTGTTCGGAGTATTTTGGGCATCAACCAAGAAGATAGCTATATTTAGAGAAAAGAGCATTGCTATGTGTATGACTTTCTAAGAACACAGTTTTAAAATTTATATTTTATTTTATATATGAGTGATGTGTATGACAGAAGAGGGCATCAGATCCTATTATAGATAGATGGTTGTGAGCCACGTTATGGTTGTTGGGAATTGAACCAGGGCCCTCTGGAAGAGTAGCCAGTGCTCTTAACTACTAAGCCATCTCTCCAGTCTCTAGCTCTTTTTTTTTTTGTTTTTTATTTTCTTTTTTTGTTTGTTTTTTGAGACAGGGTTTCTCTGTGTAACAGCCCTGGCTGTTCTGGAACTCACTATATAGACCAGGCTCGCCTGTCTCTGCCTCCCGAGTGCTGGGATTAAAGGCGTGCACCACTACTGCCTGGCAAAGAATACATATTTGAACATTAAATTCTGTTAATATTAGCTTGCAATATTATACTTTTTATTTATATTTTCAGTTTTCTCCTGAAAGCTTTAAAGAATACAACTCATAGAAAAACTAAATGTTTTCATTATTAAAAATATCCCTATCTTAGAGTCTTGTAAGCAGTTCACAATAAGTGTTCCTTTATAAATCAAGAGTTTGCAGAGGCACGACTGCATTCCAGTATGGACTTTATAGTGACAAGTCATCTCTCCATTAAAAGATAAGACAACTTTTTTTTTTTTAGCACATTTAGACTAGAAATCAAGAACACACACAGAGAACTCTTTCTTGCTTGAACTGTTCATAAACAGGTTGGAAGAAAGGTCCGTGGACACATATATACTATTTTTGCCTCTGTGCGGACTACCTGGAATGGATTACAGGTTTCAGGCTTGTGGTAAAAGGGGTAGAGCAGGAGCTCTGTCTTTGTGGCTGGAGAAACTTAGTTGATGTGTTAGAGTTGGGAAGATAACATTTCCTCTGCCCCAGGTATCAGGCATTGCTAAGGAATCTGTATTGAATTACTGTGTTGTATCTTCTATGGATACCAAGCCTTATGTTTTTTACACAATTTAAGGCATCAACGTTGTGCGTAGTAACATAGACCAGCCCAGTTAGGTCTGGAGTCTTTGCCTTTTTTTCTTCTCCTGGCAAAACACAACTTGTGAGGAAGAAGATGTGCTCAGGAAGAAGAACAAACACAGACAGAGGAAGTGTACTTGATTTTTATTCTGAGGAAGGTGGTGATTGTGTCTATTCCCTATTGGCTGGGGTCTGACCTCACAATCTTACTCACTTGGCAAATCTGAAAAGAATTGGTGCACAGGAAGTGGAAGAAGGGGAGCAAGGAGAGAAGGGCCATTGCTTCAGGCTATCCAACTCCTAGAATAGGAATAGTACTAAAACCTCTTAATTCCTTGTCCTAAATATAAGTTTTATAGTATTTGATAGAAAAGACATTTGATACTTAAAATTTTTCTTTTAAAACTGTTTTTTTTTCAAACTCATTACTGTGTTGTTTTTTTTTTCTGCCCTATCTTGGAATAAGAAACTACAATGGGGAGGAGGTACCTGTTTTGTAATAGCTTACTCAACTATCCTGAGTTAGATTCCTACTACAAAGGATTAGTTCTTTTTATTTTTAATTTTTTGAATTAATTCTTATGTATATTTCATTAGCATGGTTTAGGTGAGCCTGCCTTTCAAGGGATAGTTCTTTGACCAGGAGATTAACCTGCCTGCAATGAAATGCTAGGTTGATCATTGCCTTTCTCTGTGCAAAGGAGGAGCTTGTCTCCCTTCAGGTGAAGTACCAGAGTGCAGGGCTCCAGGAAGCATTACGGTGTGGCTATATAGATTTTCAGAAATGTAGCATTTGCATGCAATGCTTGTAACATGCATTCAGGCGGTTGTGAATCTTCTATAACTATTGGCTCACTAGTCAAATCTGAGGGCTGCTCAGATCTTTTTGTTGTTGTTGTTTACCTATTTTCAGAGTATCTACTGTGAATTAAAACTTGTTATACCACTGCCAAAAAAATAAATAAAGTGTTTTTTTGAAACCCAGTCTCAGAAATTTCTTATACATGTTGTCTGAGGGCTATTTTGTATCACAAAGGCAGAACTGAGTAGTGACGGAGATCGGGGACCTGGCAATTTAATATTTGCTATCTGGTTCTTTACACACAGATTGTTTCCAGCGCCTAGATTAGAGGAAGGCAGGAACATTTCTGAGTTTTGAAACCTTCCTCCTGTGGATTACTCCTTTCTTCCTTATTATCCTCATACTTATATTTTTATCTAATCCTTTAAAATTTGCTTTACTGAATCTCACCCTATACTTAAATAAAATGTTCCGTGTAAGCTCTCTAAATAACTCTCACCCTACAACAGCTCTGTTTGTTCCCGACAAATCTGCAAGAGATCTTTTAGATGTGGAGAAACTGGCTAAGGGTACCTTCATCCTTTCTACCGCAGACCTGACAGTTCTTTACATTGGTCCTCTGTTTTCTCCTGTTCTCTTCGATGCTCTGCAGCTCCCTGCTCTTTCTAGCTCATTTCCCTAGCAGTGGGACCAGTCCCTGACAGCCTACACCAACTCTGTGCTCACTTCTCTGGCAGTGAGACTGCTCACTGATGCCTACATCAACTCTGTCCATTTCCTCTCAGCAACCTGCTCTGTTTCCCCTGCCTCTGTTCCTCCCTAAACCACAACCTTTCCAGAAAATCACTTGGTTTAATTCTGTCACCACATCATCTGCTTTCAGCTCTCTAATTATTTTCCAAGTCTCTTCAAGAATGCAGGGCAGCAATTGCATGACCCATTGCAACCCATCAAGTTAAGACTCCCTACTATATGACCAGAGGACTCCTTCTCAATGGACCCAGAACTACCCACTCCAGCAAAAGCCCTTTTCAGCAAAAAACAGCTATAATGTCCCTGCTGTATGTTTTTATATACTCAGTGTTAGGAATGATAGTTTCCTGCTAAAAAATTACACTTCCCAGTTTCCCTTGTGGCTAGACCAAGCAGTGCCAGGAGCAAGGGACTATAGTGTAGTAGTTTTCACATATACAGCAAATGGGCTGGATTCCATCTTATGTAGCAGCATTTTTGGCATCCACACAGATGGGTGACATGATAGACCCTTGCCACAAATAAACATGGTCCCACCTGTGCTATGTCAGCTTGATAAGGTTATCTGAGGAGAGGGAACCTCAACTAAGAAAATAGAATCAGGTTGTGTCAGGCCTGTGAGGCATTTTCTTAATTAGCGATGGATGGAGGAGGCCCATCCTATTGTGGGCAGTGCCTTCCCCAGGCTGGTGGTCCTGGGTTCTATACGAAAGCAAGCTGAGAAAGCCACGAGGAGCAAGACAGTAAGCAGCACCCCTCCATGGCCTCTGCATCAGCTCCAGGTTCCTGTCCTGCTTTCCTTTGGTGATGAACGGTGATAGGGAAGTGTAAGACCTTTCCTCCCCAACTTGCTTTTTGGGCATGATGTTTCATCACAGCCTTATAAACCCTAAGACACCATCTAAGGTCAGGTTCATGTCACACATTTATGAAGGCCAGACTTCATAAAAGCTACCCCTTGAGGAGGGTTTTTTTTTTTTTTTAACTCTAATGGGCACAAATCAAAGTACTGTGAGCTGGATTTCTTGTGGCCAAATACCGTTATGCAGCACACAGCCCACACGACTGTACATAATGGTGTTATCAAAGGTGGCACGATGCCAGTTGATAGGAGTTTTTCAGGGAACTGCACAATCCAGGGGCAAAGAAGAGAGCAATCATAAACTCTTCATGTTCCCGTGAGTTCTTCCTTAGCCCAGTGACTTAACTTGGAGTGTTGACATGAGGATGATAGAGCATTCACCATCTAGTGTTGTAAGAAATAAAAGGGAAACCAGGTGGGAGTGATGCTTGGCACAGTGCCTGGAACCTAATGGACCTTCAGAAATTCCAATTATCATATATAGGGCAAGGTGCTTGTTCTGATGAGGGACACAGAGATGGGGCCACACGCCTCCCAGGATATAGTCACTAAAGGGTCCCAGGAAACAGGCATCACTATAGGACAATTGGTGGTTATGCCAAATAAGTGCCATACGGAAAATCCCATAGGATTTCGAAGGAAGAATGGAATCAAATCAGCATTTGTTGAGGGTCCTTTAGTAGCAAGTCTTGAAGTAGAGGGTGTTATTTAATCCCCACAAAGGAAGATGGATGAAGTTCGGAGAGGCTGTGTAACTTCAACAAGGTCCAACAGCTAGTCAGGAGGTAGGCTATCTAACTTCAACAAGGTGATACAGGTAGACAGTAGGTCAAGCCCAGACTAGCACATCAACATTTACTATGTAGACACGGGCTATGTGGGAAGGCCACAGAAGGGTTGGGGTTACTCTCCCATGGTAAAGAGCTCAGAGTAAGAGGTGCCGTCTTACTAAGGAAGTTGTGTTCATAAAAATAACATAAGGGAGAAGAGGCGACGGTGTGTGTTTGTGTACTCTGAGCCCAGAGCTCAGTATTTCGGCTGGACAGGCTGGTTAAAGATCTTTCTGTTTCTGCTCTCCTATGCTGGGTTTGCAGGTTCCACGAAGTTATAGCCATCTTTTTTCATGGACACTAGAGCTCTGAATTCAGCTTTTCAAGGCTGGTATGACGAACACTACCTACTGAGCTATCTCCCCAGCCCAATTTATATTTCTTTTTTTAAATGATTTTTTTATAAAGGAATTTTAGTACTCTGGGAAGCTAAGACTAAGAAAGTACAGCTGCTGAGAAGCAATGTCACTTGGTATCACATGGAGTTATAATTTCCCATAAGCACCGAATCTCCTGCTTAACAGTGTTGTGTTTTAAGATTCTGGATCATGCTGAAGGATTGCAAAGACTAAAAAACACAGAGAGTCACAAATAGCCTCTCTTTTGAACAGAAATAGTTGAGCTATGGCTTTTAAAAACTGAATATATAAGTACCAAGGGAGAGCAATTTTAACTAAAATGCAATTAATTGTTCCCTTAGCCCTCCACCTTCTGAAAGTTTCCAGTGTACTCGCAAGTTTTCAGTGTAGTAACTGAAAATTATGGGTTAGCTTACAATCCCGTTTCCCATTTTTTTCTTCTTGTAGTATTCTGTAAACATTATTGAATTGGGACTTAGGTGAAAGACAAAAATCTTAGGGTAGTTTTTCTGTGCTTTCCTATTTTTTCTCAGGGCTTTCTGTACCCCTTCATTTTAGGATCCAATAGTGCAGGGAGGAGAGTGGATAGTGGTAGCCAGTTGCTTTCCCCTCCCCTCCGTTCTTGATTTTAGGCTTGTGCCTCTTAAGATGTTTCCATATCCAAGAGAGAGTATGCATTGAAGGCCACACGCAACGGGAGCCCTGCTGCAGATGCAGGTGGCATGAGGTACAGCCGAGTCTGACTGAGTGAAGAGAGTCTTCATGAGGTTCTAACCAAGATGAAACACACTTAAGGTTCATTTGATACTAAGGCTAAGTATTTTTTTTTATTTGCCCCCAAACAGCCCTATATAGTAAACCATCACAGAGGGGAAAGCAATTCTGCCTGATGGGTAAGGGTATCTTTACCTTGTTGATGACGTGTATCACTCCGTTTGTGGCTGCATTGTCACCGTCCACAATGGATGCCCCCTCAATGGTGATATTCTGCAACCATAAGCACAGGTGGGGGGAGGTGAGTGTCCTTGGGGAATTGCATCACCTCTGGGGTGCCTGCCCCTTGAGCAGCAGTAACCTTCAGAGTTGTGGGCCATATGGACAGTGACTGTCTACCAATCAAGAGCAACTGAGCGCCAATTGTTTCGGTTTCATTTTCTTTTCCCACTGGGACTTCTGTTTGCAGAGGGATGTTTGCCTAACCCTGAGCAAGCACGTTTCATGAACAGAGGCCATGGAAACACAGCAGATCACCTTTCACATCTGGTTTTGTTAAAGGGGATGTTTTTATTGTGTTAGACACAGGAATGAACTTAAGAAAAATGCATATTTAATGATTATCTCCTCAGAGTCAGGGCCTTGACTGATTTATCTTGGGACCTGGATAGCCTGTGACACCTCAGGGTGGATGTTAACATTGCTAAGGAAATTGTTGGTTTGGAACACCAGTGGACTAGCCTGACTACAGTAATCACATCTGAGTATACACAAAGGCATGTTGTAAATTAACAAACAATTTACGATGCCTACCTTTTGTGTGCACTGTGGTACTTCAGTATGTTATATACACTGTGCAATGATCTAATTAGGGTATTTTGGCTCTGTCATTTGAATCATTCTTTCTTCCTGGGATGACAACATTCAGATCCCTTCTTCCAGCGATTTGATTTTCCAAGAGCACCGGAGGTTGAAAATAGGACTTCACATATGTGATCTTCCACTGAGCTACGTCTCCAACCCACGTTTTACTTTTCGTTTCAAAACAGGGACTCACTAAGTTGCCTAGGGCTGGCCATGACCTTACTCTATATCCAGGAAGCCTTGAGCTTGTAGTCCTCCTGCCTGGGCCTCTGGAGTAGCTGGGATCACAGTTCCATGGCACCTAGCTGGGCTCACCTATTTATTTGTAGACTGTAGTGTTGTTAGGCAGATAGACACAGCTGTGCAATATTCCTCAATGTTCTTTCTCACTAGCTGCATCTTTGCACCATTATCTTTTATAAAAAATATTTTATTTTTTTGAGACATGGTCTCACTGTGCTGGCCTGGAGCTTGTTATATAGATCAGGCTGACCTTGGACTCACAGAGAGCCACCTGCCTCTGCTTTCCGCAGGGCTGGGGTGAAAGGCATATGTCACCATGCCCAAAATATGTACCCAAAATCTTTATCTCATATATTTTATTTAAACAATTCAGAATATAATATGAATGTCATTAGAATTTCCAAAGATTTACAAAAGAAGGTTTATAAAGTATCTATGGAAGCCCTTGTTAGTTTTCTGCTATCTACATTAGCCAACAAGCCTAATGTTTAGACTCAACTCAGTGGGCTCTTTTCCTAATTCTCATAGGCTGAAAGGTAAGCTGGGAAGTTCTGAGCCTTTTCTGTCCGCAGCTGTTCCCACTTGCACGCTAGAACTCTCATTTTGATCCACTCATGGGAAGACTAACACTTGATCACTCGCAGCCACTAAGTCAGAATTCCCCCTCAGATGGGCACATGAGTCCTTGATAGACTCCAGGAATGCCAGAAAACCGGTTTCTCTGGAGTCTCACTCTTCCATGGCCACTGCCCAGGCTCCAGCATCAAGATGCACGTGTGTGCAGAGTAGGTACCTATTACAGGCTTGCAGTCCGGCTAACTCACATGACATCCGGTTACTGGCGATGATTCTGTTAGGAGCTGTGGGTTCCCAGTGTTACTTAACTCTGCACCAAAGCTGTGGCTCTCACTGCCCTTTTCCCTCTCTAGGACATGTCAGGAGGAGCTCCATGGTCTGCATTTTGGATCACTGCTTCTGAAAGTCTTTGTCTTTTTTCTTAAATTTTTTTCATACAATATATTCTTTATCATGTTTTCCCTTCCCTTCAAGTCCTCCCAGATTCTCCCCACTTCCTTCCCTGACTTTATGTTCTTTCTCTTTTACCCCCCCAAACACAAAAATGAAAATTAAAACAAATGACAATAAGACAAAAGATGCCAAACAAAATGAAAAGCACCCCCTGAAAAGAAACATGAGGTTCATTTTGTGTTGGTTTGCCCTGGAGTATGGTTGATATACCCAGTGGCACTCCATTGGATAAACTGATTTCCCTTTAGTGATGGCTAATAGTGATTGTCGACTTGGTGGGATCCAGAATCACCGTGGAACAAGCCCCAAGGAATGTCTACAAGGGACTTTAAAAACTAGGTTAACTGAGGCAGGACGGCCTACCTTACATATCAGAAACATTAGTGTATGAGCTGGAGTCTGGACTGCATAAACAATAGAAAGCTAGCCACTCTCCCTATTAATTTCTCCTGACTGTAGGCTGTGTGATCATCTGCCTTCAGCTCTTGCCATCATGACTTCCCCTCAAACTGTGAGCTGAACAAGCCTTAAGTTGCTTTTCTCAAATGCTTGATCACAGTGACGATAACATTAATGAATAGACTGCGGTAGCCCAGTTGTTTTTGTTTTTTAAGGGTGTACATGTGTGATCATTGTTGCAACTGGGTGATGCTCACACAAGCTCCTGTAAATTCCCATCACAAAAATTGAGAGAGGATAGCATGTGTAAAGGTGCCATGCTCCAGACAGCCAGTCGACATTGCTCTTACCCCGTCCGCCTTGTCCAGGCGAAGGAAGCTTCCTTGCAAGGATGTTGCTAGCATGTCGGAGGATGACAGGTTCTGCAGATCAGCCCCTCCATATGTGCCTCTTACTGTGTGATATCTACAGCATCAGATCATAAGGGTCACAGTCAATATCCATGCACCAGCTAGTGTCACTGACCAGGAGAACAAGTCCTGGGGCAGACTAGCACCCTCAGACTTCACCTTCTCCCCTGCAGTGGTCAGTCTCAGCTGGAATTAGTCATCACCACTCTGTGCCTTGCTGTTACATCTATCAAATGGGAATAAATTGTAGCACCTATCTCAGAGGTGTTGGCAGGGCTAACCAAATGGTATGCAAACCCCAGGGCTTGGTTTAGAGTCAGCTGTTAACAGGTAAAGTCCCCTGACCCAGGGAAGGGTGGCTAGGGACGTCCTAGGACAGCAAGCGTCACGTAGTTTCTCTGCACTGATGCCAGTCACACAACATGGAAAACAAGGTAAATGACACCCACTTTATCAGGGCTGGAATATTGTTCCGTGACAACCAGAAGGTTCTCTCATTCTTGTCCATGTCCTCAATGGCTTGCCGGGAAGGCGCGAGGACAGTGAGATTCGGGGTGGCAGACAGCATGGATTGCAGGGAAGCATCCTGAGTCACAGGAGGAAAGAAAATGGCCTGAATAGTGTTAGAGACTAGCTAGGCTGGCTTACGCCGTCAAAGATGATGGCTTTCCATGTGATGTAATTCTAGAGGGAGAGAGTGCTGGGAAGATACTAGGCTTTCCCTCCCCAAGCCCACCCAGCCATTGACTGATGATTTACATTCTTTTCTGAGATTTTTTTTTAATGTATGGATTTTCATAATGATACAGACTTTCCTGATTGGGTCATACTTTGTCATCGTAAGTCTGAATGAAAAGCCAGTTAAATAGCCTTGATGTGTATGTATGTGCGTTGTGTGTAGAACTAACTACACACACTACCTGAGTTCTTTGATGTTTTTAGAGTGAGCGTTTGAGGAAAGCAGGCAGAATGAGGGCCTGGGTCAGACTTAACTGCGTCTCATTCATGCCCAGAAGGTCTACTGCTATGTTCAATCATTGTATGAAAAAAAAAATCAACCGAAAATGAAAACCAACTCCAAACACTAAATCTTGGTTTAGAGAACTTGCTGATTTTCTGCTGAATACACTCGTGCTGGAACTGATGTGAAGCATCCAGCACTACAGCATTAAAGCAGGTTGGGGGAAGTGTGTCCTGTCTGACCCGCTCCTGGGCTGGCATCGCGTGTGGGGCAACACCGTTGTGCATGTGTGGTTGGAGGGAAGCTAACCTGCTCGGAGAGGAACCAGTCCTTTGATTGCCTGCAGGAGGAGGTGTACAGAGAACCTCCACTGTAGAAACAAGTGGTCCCTGGAATGTTCTGGAATGGATGGGGAGCTGTTCTCTGAGGAAGCACTGGCTAAGCAAGATCTATTTTGGTACAAACTTATTTAAAGAGACAAACAATCTGTTAGGATGTCTGACTAGGTCAGACGCTGGAGCAGGGTGAGCCTGGACTCTGTACAAAACTCCAGTGGGGTGAAGAGTAAGTTCTCCCAGCATGTTGAGCAGAGAGCCAAGCATATACGAAGATGTTAGCTGTAGGTCTAAACCTTGGTGCACTAGGGCATGAATCGTGCTATGCTTTCAAAGAGAGAACTACGGTGGATAGTACCATCCTTATGTATTTGAACTGCGTGTAACTCCCTATCCCAGCTTAACCCGGGCCATCACTTCCCAGCTTGTCTATACATGTTAGTACCAGTGTCCAGGCCAAGCCCCTGACTTATCAGATCAGAGTCTCCCGGGGTGTGGTGCCCCATGATTCTAAAGTGCAGGCAAGGTGGGGTGCTGCTTTTCAGCACCCCCCCCATTTCCTACGGCACAAACTCCAGTCCTCTAAAATGATTTATGTTGCTGACGTGAAGGTGCAAATGCGGGGACTCACGTTTATCCACTGGTAAAACACAGCTGCTTCGGAGAGACGTGACAGTTCCTTATCCAGAGAGGGGGAGAGAACACAGAAGCATCATCTCAGGGGGGTTCCGGACAGCCTGACCCCACCCTCGTGAGCTGTGTGCTCTCTGTAGAACCAGGCTTCCCAGTCTGTTGTGAGAGCAAGAGCTGCAAATGGCCTTCACACTCAGGGGCCTGACTGTTCTCCAGAGGACGCGACGGAGCAATGTTGCTATCTACAAAGTTCACACTTGAAAACCACATAACGAAGAGTAAAGGCAAAGAAAAAAAATGCAAAACAGATCTGATAATGTTTTCTATAAATTTTATAAATTTTGGATCCTAGCTATCTTGGGGTGCATAGGCCTGTGGTCTACAGTTTGGACATTGTCTGCTAGACTGAGGTAAGTCTAGCTTTTCCAATGTAAGCTCTTTCACATTAGAACTTAGCTGGTAAGAAACAGCGCCCACTCAGAGCCAGTGAGGAGCTGAAGACTGGGGCATGGGGTTACTGTCCCTGGCTCGCACTGTGGCTTCACCTTGGCCTGCAGACAGCTGCTTTGGAGGGATCTGAGCCATGCCTGGGTGAAGACGGCGCAGGGACAGGCAGGAACAGCAGAGGCTTTGAACTTTAGTTTGTTAGGAAGGTTAGGGACTTGGTGGGGAGTTGGAACTGCTGGAGGGTTTGGGGACACGGACAGCAGATGAGGGAGTCCAAACTCCAGGTGTGGCTTAGGGGCAGCTTCTTGATGAATGAATGCCTATGAGGGGAAAAGGGTGGGACCTTCCTGAACATTGCAGGGGTGGGTGTGTGGAGGGAGAGGTGCCATAGGAGCCTGGGGACTAGCTCTGGAGTGGCTTTTGTTTGGGAGGCTACAGGTCCTAGGGAATTTCTGGAAGGAAGGTTTCAGAGAAGAGGAACCAGAACCCGACTGTGTGAGAAGAACAACGGTGAGGAAAAAAATGTTAACAAACCAGGACAAACTGCTAAGGGAGGGACCTACTGACATGACCACCAGGTCTCCCAGCATCCCTCAGTCCCCAGCTGTTACAGGGTCCTTCTGGCTGTCATACCCTGACCCACTCTGAACTCTCCAGCCCAGAGGTTGGGCTGCCCTTCCCCCAGAGGCTCTTCCCTAAGGAATCGGCCATTTTGGCCACGCCGTCCTTTCGGACCTTCTACCTCTAGGCCCAGGCCACCCCTCTTGGTCGGTGGCTCGGCTCACACTGTCCTCTCTTCACATGGCTTGGCTCAGTCTGGGCTCTCCCAGGTGTCTGCCTCTGGCTCTGTTTTTCCTTTTATCTATAACACACCATACCTAGGAGCAGTCGTGTTATTTCTTTTTCATTTATCTGGTGTCGAAACCCAGGATTTTGATAACTGACAGAAATCAACTCCTCCCCACTTGATATCTATAGTGTAGTGTGGGGTGGGGCTGATGGAGAGCTAGTGATTGTTCAGTGTGACCCATACTGCATGGCTAGAACATGCTATACTGTTGATTAAATGTTGGGCCTGGAACTTAGACAGATACCAACATTTCAGGCAAGTAAGTGTGCTTTGCCTTAGTTTATGGACCTGAGAAATGGGCATCATAAATGGCATTAATCCTAGATAGCTGTTATGAGGTTTAAATGAGAAGCTGCTGCATAAAGGACCCAGTAAGACACCTGGTACACAGAGGGCACTTGCGTGTGCACATGCTCACATGCATTCACACACACACACACACACACACACACACACACACACACTCTCCACCTCATTCAGGGTGGATAAACCCAGGGTGTTCATAAGACCCAATGGAGAGCAGCCCAGTAGAGGTAGGCCAGCTGCTCACTTGGGAAGTTTGTGAGACAGATTGGCAAACAAAAGTCTCTGTGTGCCAAAAGTGCCAAATATAAGCGGCTGCAGCCTGTGAAAACAAGTGACCCCCTCCCCCCCCCGAACGTGTGAGGTGTCTGCAAAAACCAGGCGTCCTGGTGTAGAACCTCCCGGACAAAGGGTCCATAGAGGAAACAAGTCTCGGGCTATCTTGGCCGAGACGTTCATTTTCCGGCCGTGTGCCCTCTCTGACTTTAGGGACTTACCATGAGCACGTTCCCATAGCACAGGAGGCCATTTCCCTCATAGCCCTCTTGACAAACGCAGCTCCACACGCCAGAGGCATCGGCTTGACAGGTGGCCTGAGAGAAACCAAGAAGGACATCACGACTTGCTTTGATCACTCCCCGCTCCTCACTCGATGCTCTGCCTCACCACACATGGCCCAGAGGCCATACAGCCAGGTGACTGCTCACTGAAACCTCTGAAACCAGGAGCCAAACTTCCTTCAAGTTGATGGCTCAGGGGTCTTGTGCTCGCCACAAGAAGCGGCCACACAACCCGATTTTTGTTCTTAAGAGTGTTCTGTGTTTTTAGAACTGAAGGAAGCATCATGTAACTCACCAGGGGGTGACATTTCTCTGCCTGTTCCAAGCATGAAATGACTGGCTCACAGTCGATCCCATTTCCTCGGAATCCTTTCTTGCACTCACATTCATTCTGTAATTCCAGGAACACAGAAGGGATTACTGAAGCAAGCGCTCTCAAGCCTTGCGCCCCGCTACACCGAAAAGCAGACCGTGGAAATCACAGCCATTCAACCCTCCTAAAGAACAGAAACTAGACTGCTAGTCACTGTACATAGCCAGCTGCCTTTGATTACTACATTATTGGTTACCATCAGCATTGCGATGCCCAACCACAGTCCTTTTTACTTTCTCTTAAAAAATTGACTTCACAAAGTCCTATAAAGAGAGCTGAGACTCAATGGCTCTCGCAATAGAAAAGCCGACCCTGTTCCTAGAGAGAAAGGTTAAGCAAGCTGTGGCTTATCAGCTTGGTGGGGATCCATGGACACGGCTATTGCCAGCTTGATGACACTCTGCTTAATTCAAATAACGCCTCCCTGTCGAGTAGATGGATTCAGGGCATCACTTCTGCATGGACAACCCACAGCACATAGCCCAGCGGCTGATGCAGCTTCATGTATCTAGTCAATGCCTCTCCTTCTTCAGGGCTTAGTCCCCTGCTACAGGAGGCAGGGTACAGCCTCTATTCCAGCCCTCACTTGCCCCGTGGGGAGTAACTTATAGCTGCGACAGTGACATAGTAACAGGAGAACATTTTCAGGTCCATGGCAGACAATGGACGGATGAAGCTGCAGTTGATCACTACGGTGTAAAGGAAACAAACTAACAACCCGAGCAAAGAAAAGGCCAGAAGGAAAACCAGCACATTGGCTCCTAATGAATTTCCCACCTTGTCTCCCCAGCTGTTTCCCACGAAAATGCAATATCCTGACATTTCAAACACGATTTTAAAAGAATTTCTCCAATTGAGTTAAACAGCACAGCTGTTTCGTTTAAATGTTAAAACAGCTGTTTTGGGGTTATCGTGGAACCAACAACAAACCCAGAGAAAGACAGAAGTGCATTAACAGATGAACGAGAAGGGTCTGATCTTAACAAACTGAAAAAGAAGGGACACAGGGCTTGTGGAGTCACTGGCTGCTAAGGTGCGTCTGGGACTAGACTACTGTTCAGAGGGGGTGGGTGGGCTTAGAATGGTCTCTGAGGATGCTCTTTTAGAAGTGGGACCCTGCTGGGCCTTGAGGGAGGACACGCGAGCAGGGGAAGGCATTCAGACCGAGGGAAGCTGTCAAGGAAGAAGAAGAGACGAAGAGACGTGAGGAAGATTGACGACTGGAGAAGGGCTGTTTAGGGTGGGGTTTGAGAGCACACACACACCCCAGTGGGAGCTGACGCAAGATCTTTCAGCTGGAGGAAGAAGTGAACAAAACTTCCACTGTATGAATTTTGTTTTCAACAAGGGCACCTGCTCTGTGAGCTTTATAACGCAAGCGTGTATATTATATGTGTGTGGACAGTATTTTATATCCACATGAAAGCCAAGCACACCCTGCATATGGTGGACCACAAGCTCACCAACTAGAGGCTTAATTCCCTCCACCTGCTGTCAGCACAGCACCTCCGTGTCCCCAGCCCTAATACTCCCTCATGCCTTTCATCCAGACATGGCTTGTCTCTTTAAAGCAACATTCATAGAAATTAAAGTCAGTATCCATTCAGTGTGTCTAAAACCTTCTAAAGCAACTGCAACCAAGTGAAGGCCCTCTTAGGCGGGGCTGATTTGATTTCCCAAAGATGTCATAGAGGCCCTCTCTTTCTTCCGTCTCCCCTCAGGACGTTTAACATTTGTTTGTAGGAAGAGGGTATAGACGCTGTCGATGCTGGAGTCTCTTCTTCAACCTCGAACTCATCTGTTAAGGGCCTGCAGCCCCCAGAACATGATCTTGTTTAGAAATAGGGTAGTTGTTGTGCATGTGATTTAAGATGAGTTCCTGTTGGCGTAGCCAGGACCCTGACTCTAATCTGACTCTAGCATCCACGTGAAAAGATGAACACAGGAGACGTGTGCACACAGAGAGCACGCCGTGGGAATGCCAAGCTGGAGGTCAGTTAACATGTCTCTACCAAAAAGGGCCAGCAGGTCCCCCAAGGCTAGGGGAGGAGCAGGGGACAGGCTCCCCCAGAGTCCCTGAGAAGGAGGCACCAGCTGACTTTGATCTCAGGCCTCCAGATTATGAGACAATATGTTTGTTGTTCTCCGAGGCCCAGTTTGTGACACTTTTGCTATGGCAAGGCCTGGAAAATGAATACAGACACCAAGGCATTTCTCTCTGCCCTTCTCAAAGGCAGCCTGGTGACACCAATGAACCAAAGTGCAGTCCTTGGCTGAGTGTTTGGTGAGGCATGAGTCTGCAGCGGGCTCCGCGACGATTACCCTCCCGAGGGCTCATTTGAGAGCTCCTTCTCTCTAGACCCCTGCGCAGGCTCTGCTGTCAGAGAAATCAGAAGGGTAAACGGGACAGCGGCCACCGGACACCCTGGTGCGACAGGCAGACTATGTGCTCCCTCGGCGTGGGCTTTAAAGCGCTACGTCACTTTGTCACTCATGTGGGTCTGCCACCTTACATGAGATCTTTTGCCTAGTGTGACTTGTGGGCCCTGGCCCTAGTGCTTGATTGTCTCCTAGTGCTTGATCGTCTCCTAGTGCTTGATCGTCTCCCGCAACCAACTCAGTTCACAAGGAGAGTCAGACGAGGGAGACACCGTGCAAATGCTTACGTAAGCATCTGTTTTATTTTGTCTGCCGGCATCTGCTCTCTCTTTCTAGAAAATAGCTTCGGGGACACCACTATTCTCTCTTCTGGTTTATATAAGAGAACATGGTTTCCCCCTCAGCCCAGGTCCCCAGCAGAGAGCGTAAGATTGAGTTTGTCCCTGCCCGCACAGACCCTGCCATGGGGCCCGATTTCTGCCTGGGCTGACAGGAATGAGGAGGCCATGAGAGTGATCAGTTTGAGCCAACAAGAGAAAAGGGATCCTGGGTTTAGGTAGAAATGATCACGAGATGTACGCTGTTGTGGCTAAGAGAGCAGGGGCAAGGCTGGAGCTGCCGCAGAACATCTGACCCAGGAGACTGGGCAGAAGTTGGGGCCGTCTAGACCACCATCATGTGGCCCTGTGAGCCCTGCACCGTACCACGCCTGCATCTGCATGTGGTCGTTACAGCTGTGCGAGCCATAGAACTCCCCCTCTCCTTCATCTTCTTAAGGTTTTTTGATAAAGCATGCCTGATAAAACTCACCATTTCACACTCCAATGGTGTCAGCCACACTCACACTACTGTCCTTCCTCCATCACTGACGCGGCTCTAGAACTTTCCTCATCTCCAGAACTGAAACCCCCTGCTCATGACCTACCCCATCCCCCACACCAGGCCCTGGCAGCTGCAGCTGCGTTTCTACCCTCTGCCTTTAATAAATCCGACTCCTCTAGAGATCCCGTAGGAAAGGAGCCACGGTCCCCCAGGCTGCTACTGACCGAGGTCTCCAAGTTCATCTAGGCTGTGGCATGGGCCAGAGATTCTTTCCTAAGACTGAGGTTTCGTTACTTGTTGCTTCAAGTTTTGATCAGTGTGAACCATGCTCTGAGCATCGTGGTTCTACAAGTATCCCTCGGAGGCCCTGCTTTTAGTTCTTTTGGGGCAGTTGAATTATTGTTTCCTATGGCCATCCCACCTTTAATTTTCTGGAGAGTTGCTATTCTATTTTCCATGGCCACGCCATTTTTTAATTCTCACCAGGAATGCACAGGGAACTGGATTTTTTTTCTGTTACAACCAGACTGCCCAGTGATCCAAATATGTTCTTCTACTTTCCCCAGCCCTACTCGTCACGGCCTAAGAAACACCCTTTGTGGTCTGTGGTGTTTTGAATGAGAGTGGTCCCCATAGGCTCAGATATCTGAATGCTTGGTCCTTAGTTGATGGAACTGTTTTGGGAAGGATTAGGAGGTGTGGCCTTATTGGAGGAGATGTGACTTTGATGGAAGAGGTGTGACTTTGTTGGAAGAGGTATGTCACTGGGGGAGGGATTTGAGGTTTAAAGAACCCATGCCAGGCCCAGGCTCTCTCTGCTTCCGACTTGTAGATAAGATGTAAGCTCTCAGAGTCTGCTCCAATGTCATGCTTGCTGGCCTGTTGCCATGTTCTTCACCATGACAGTCATGGACTCACCCTCTGAAACTGTAAACAACCCCCCCAATTAATTGTTTTCTTTTCTAAGTTGCCTTAGTTATGGTGTCTCTTCAGAGCAACAGCACAGTGCCTAAGACATGGTCTAAGTCACTGAGATATTAGCATAATGAGCCCTCAGCACTACGGACACACTGACCTAAAGGGACCTAGAAGGTTCCCTGGGCTGGGTAGTGTCCTGCATGCTGCTGGCTGCACAGTCCCGTTTTCTCTTACCCTTTCTCCTGGTCACCTCACTACCCTTTAGCCACCTCTGAGGGGATCTCACTAGAAAGACCTCCAAGAAGACCTCTTTGTGTGGTGGTGATGAGATTCCAAGGAGCCCCAGTACTTCCATCTGTTTAGGGGCCAGTCACCCACTTATCACCCCGTAAGTGTTAGCTCTGAACAGCTTCCACAGGGGAGACACTCGGTTCCTATTCCTGGAGCCAGGAGGGAGGAGGAGAAAGAGCAGCATCTGGGGCTCCTAGAGACCTCCTTTCCTGGCACCTCCTTTCCTGGCACCTCCTTCCCCGGCACCTCCTTCCCCGGCACCTCCTTCCCTGGCACCTCCTTCCCCGCCACCTCCTTCCCCGCCACCTCCTTCCCTGGCACCTCCTTCCCTGGTACCTCCTTTTCTGGCACCTTGACTAGGCCAGAACGTCACTGGTTGGGTGAATTCTGTCTGAGAGCAAACGAGGGGCATGATCTGGCTTCAAGATCTCACCAAGCACCATTCAAGGACCGTGATGCCCCAGGTCCTAACACATGTGTCCTCTAAGGCAGAAGGATCACGAGAGAAGGGCTTGGAGTCATCCCAGGAAGCAAGGTTAGGCCTTGCACAGTGTCCAACCTCATGGGAAAACACACATTTCTCAATGAAACAACCTGAAGGTTTAACAAAGTCCAGGAAAGTCTCACAAATGTGAGAGACTGTGTCATCACTCAAAGGTGTGCATGTGTGTGTGTGTATGGGGGAGTGTGTGTGTGTGTGTGTAAGTATGGCGGGAAAGTGTGTGTGTATGTATATGGTGGAGAGTTTGTATGCATGTGTGTATGTGTGTGCGCGCGCGCGCGTGTGTGCAAGAGAGAGAGAGAGAGAGACAGAGAGAGACAGAGAGAGAGAGAGAGCGCGCATATATCCTGTATATCCTGGTTCTTCCTTCTGGGCCTTGTGTTCCCTTGACCTTATGGAGCCTAAACTGGTTTTTGGGGGAAGGAGGGCACGCAGAACAGATGGGAAGTGGGCACCTGCCATCTCCTTTCCTACAATCTTAATTTAGTCAGTATCTTTCCCCTGTAACTCCCTAATTAATTCCCAGGCAGTAGCCTCTGCCTCCTTTCATGAAATGAAGCCACCTAAAATTGGTAACAACCTCTAGCATGTTCTAGATACACGCATGTGGTCCCTGGGGGTTGACTGAGACATCTCTGCATTCTGACTCACATATATGTATTCTGACCCACATATATGTATTCTGACTCACAGCGAGCTTGATTTGCTGTGCCGCAGAGCAAAGTCACTAACCTCTCAGTGTCTCGGCTCCTCTGCTGTACGACATCACTATGACGCCGATGTCACAGACCCATCGTGATAATGCTCCCATTCTCCCGACCACAAATGGGGGCAAAAAGTCATAGGAACGTCAGAGCAAAGATCCTCTACGGTTGTGACAAAAAAAAAAAAAAGCCACAACAGGAATTCTGCTCCCCCTTTTCTTCTCTCTCAAGTTACCTACCTGTCCGGGGCCTATGTATAAACAGGTGGCATTGTCATGGCAGCCGCCTGTGCCAGGCAGCAGGCAGTTGTTGATCGCCACACAGTCTCTTCCGTCCCCTGTCCAGCCCGGCTGGCACACACAGACATGTGCCCCTGTGCCAGTTCGGATGCATTCTGCCTGCAGGAAGAACAAAGGCAAGACCTTTGAAACTGTAGTCCCCCTTCACGGGGCCCATTGCCGGAAAGGATCTGGAAGAATGTTCTAGAAGCGTGCAATGGAAATGACGGCGATGCTTATTCACACAAATGTAATAAACCAGCTGGGTGATCTCGAGGGGAAGGTGCTTGGCCCTGGTCTGCTAAGGGCTAACCACTCACTGCCCTGTGTTACGGATTCAGCGAGAGACGGCTTTTATTGATCTACAGAAGCAAAGAATCCTCCAGAGCAGCGGTTTTCAACCTTTCTAATGCTGGGACCCGTTAACAGTGCCCCATGTCATGGTGACTCCCAACCATAAGATTGTTTTCCTTGCTTCTTCATAACCGCAAGTTTGCCACTGCTATGAATTGCAATGTAAATATCTGATATGTCACCCTGTGAAAGGGTCATTTGACCCCGTGGGTTGAGAACCGTTGCTCTGGAGATTGACACTGTGATTATCTGTATTTTACAGATGGGGAAACAGGTCACCAGTGTCACCCAGTTACAGAGAGAAGCACGAATCTAGGGCTCCATGGTACTAGGGTCCAAGATCCTCTGAGTGATACTACAACTCTTTTTTTTTTAAAGATTTATTTATTTATTATGTATACACTATTCTGCCAGTACATATATATATATAGGCCAGAAGAGGGCACCAGATCTCATTACAGATGGTTGTGAGCCACATGTGGTTGCTGGGAATCGAACTCAGGACCTCTGGTAGAGCAGTCAGTGCTCTTAACCTCTGAGCCACCTCTCCAGCCCTACAACTCTTTTTTTTAAATATATATATATATATATATATATATATATATATATATATATATATAATTCTGTCTGTATGCCTGAAGGCCAGAAGAGGGCGCCAGACCTCTTTACAGATGGTTGTGAGCCACCATGTGGTTGCTGGGAATTGAATTCAGGACCTTTGGAAGAGCAGGCAATGCTCTTAACCACTGAGCCATCTCTTCAGCCCCGATACTACAACTCTTGATGTAGGCTTGGGATGGGCAACATTGTCAACTTGACAGCGTCTAGATTCACATAGGGGACATCATCTGGGTGTGTCTGCCAGGGAGTTTCTAGATTAGGTTAACTGAGATGACAAGACCCACCCTGATCGTGGCTAGAACCACACATCTGTGTAAAACCCAACAGGCTTTGGCAGCTGTCTCTGCCTTCCACGATCTAAGGGAGCACGCAGGTTATTTTTTCCCTTAAGAAAATCTTTCGTCTCCACGGGGTGACTTCATTTAGTGGTTTCTTGCTGTGTTACTTGTAAAAAGCAAACAACATGAAAGGAAGCAAAAGCCAGGGCTCTTGGCTCTGAGAAACGGCACTCACGTTTGGACTACAGCCTCCTCTGGAGGTTGATCCCGTGCAAGGGTCCTTCTTAGAACAGAGGGTTCCGTCCCCTTCGTAGCCCTCATTGCAGACACAGCTGTGAAGGACAGAATGCATACAGTCAGCCCAGGATACCCAGCACTGGCCACACAGGTGCATGCAGCCAGCTAGGGAGGAGCCTGATGTGCTCGGGACCATAGTGGTTTGCTCTGTGCAGGGAGCCTGGGTGCAAGCACGGATAGATGATTTGGGGGTCTGCAGTCAGGACTCTACCTTAGCCATTGTGTGGCCTGCCTGAGTCTCTTCACGACTGGGACACTATCTTCTCATTTGGAAAATGGCACCGATACTGTGGGGAGCTCATCAGAGTTCACTGGCACCATTGGGTACAGTGGTGGCAGCTGGCCCGCTCTGACCGGACCTGAACTGCACTGTTTATAACCCGTTCCATGCTAGTTTTATTCCTCTGCTTCAGCAGAGACAAAAACTGTCTGTGGCACAGGTCTGAAGATACTTGAACATGTTAACAGGTGAGAGAGACCCCTCGCCCCTTCTCTGGTCCTTCACATAACATCCCCAGACAGACAGATGGACAGACACACACTCATGTGTACCTCCTGTGATATGGCAATTTCTGGTCTTATTCTGCTTTCAGACATTCCTTCCAAAATACTCTACCATAATACTTTTGCTGTCTAATGTGGGTCATTTGCTCATCCATGCATTGGTTTGATCAAATCTATTGAACGCCCTGTGATAGAGGCCGGGATACCATGTGGCTTCCCTCAAACCTCCATGTCCCCCTGAAACTTCAGCAACATGTGCTTAAAAAACTATCGACTATTTATCCAGGATCAAGTTCCCCTGAGGAAGTGATCTGTCTGGCATTCACATACAGAGAGAGTTTGATTTGTTCCAACACAGGTCTCTGCGCTGCCTGAGGTCATGCAGAACATGCAGACATCGCTGCGGGTGGGCTGGTATACTCACAGGCGATTTTAGGCATCCACACCGACATAGTTCCCAGTTCCTGAGGCAGACACATCACGAACCACAGGAAAGACACAAAGCCTGCTCTCTTTAGGGTGACAGTCCCCCGAAACAAGAAATACAACTTAAGGAACCATGCCAGAACAGGACTGGGATTCCGGACATCCTCTGTATCCTCCAGGGTATTGGAGGTGGTTATTGCCTCTGAACCAGAGGACAGCAAGCTTTCTGAGGGCATTTGCTACTCCCTAAAGCTACTGTAGCTCTTACACAGTTAAGGAAATGAACGGTAGTCTCTTCCACCGTTCGACTTCATAGCGAATGCCCTTCACAAGGGAGCTGCTCTTGACACCTTTGGAAGTAAAGATGTCATCAAAGCATGGACAATTTATTGCTTCCTTCTGTGATGGTTTAACATTGACTGACAGTTTGATCGAACATAGAAACGCTTCCTCCTTCCTCTTCTTCCTTATTTTCCTTTCGTTTTTTTAAAGTTATGATTTACTTATGTGTGTCTCTGTGTGTGTGTGCGCGCATGCACATGTTCTCATACACACATGCAACGTGCATGAATGCACCCCTAGTGGCCAAAAGATGGTGGTGGATCCCTTGGAGCTGTAGTTGCGGCATGGGTGTTCGGAACACAACTCGGCTCCTCGGGAGGAGCAGCGGCCGCTCTTACCTGCCGAACCTCCTCTCTACTCCCCTTTTTCGGATTTTTAAAGCAAGGTCTTTCTGTAGCCCTTGTTGGCCTGGCACGTGTAGCAATCCCGTTGGAGTGCAGAAATTGTAATATGTATACCCGGAACCTTCATTGTTTCTTAAATGTGCTCATAATAAGGACAGATCCAAGCCGGGACACCACGCTTTTACATTTGATCCTTTTAACTGCTGCCACTGTTGTTAGGCAGGATTCACCACTACCGACGAGGCGAGTAAAGCTCAGAGAGGTAAACTAACTTGTTGAAGGTCACACAGCTGGTGCATTTTAAGTACCAGCAAGGGAAAGCTAAAAGCTGGATTTTGCTCGGTCTAAGCTCCCACAAGAGCTGCCATACTGTCAGCCGGGCAGAGCGTGCGTGACTTTATCAAGCACGAGGTCCGGGCTGGCTCCACCCACAGGTGGTGGAGGCCTTGCATGCAGATGGCCTTTCTTTCCCACGCCTACCTGGCTGTCCCATTGCTGTATTTACAGGTGGCATGGATGTGACAGAGCTGTACGTAGGGCCCGCAGGCTGAGGGTTTCTTGTCGCAGAACCTCCCGGAAGTGCCCTCTCGGCATGTTCCCGAGAGGCAGGCTCCGTCGCTGTCTATGCGGTTATCACACGCTCCATGGACACACAGGCAGGCTGCAGGAGAAGGGGACAGGCTGTTTAGGGCTTGGAGGACCGTTTCCCGTAGGAACACAGTACTGTGGAGGGTGGGGACTGTCTCCGCCCCCACGCAGTGCTGTCGAATCAGAGCTGGGTCGAAATCAGCATTTCTCGGAGTGCCAGGGGCAGCCTTGGAGAGCTCTTACCCCTACCCCCAGGAGGAGGCTATATTGGGTCCCAGTGTGCCCTCTGTGTCTGTGTGTGGGCGTGGAGGAGAAGGTGGTTCGTGCTGTGGCGAAAAGAGCCAAGGAACCCAATTTCCAACTCCTCTGTGGTTGGAGATGCTGGCTGAGGAGTTTCTCACTTTTTGAAAACATTGGAGAATACCTAGGCAAGATTTCTTCTGTTTGTAGAACTCCAGATGGGATCAGGTGTTCACTCTGCACTTGGAATCACAGCAAACCTAGTGATAATTAGTGGCCAGTATCTGGGCCCTACTTCATTCGAGGTCCTGACTGGCTTCTCGCCATCTCACTAGCCGCCCTCTGTGTCACAGCATAAGTACGTTCTACATTTTAGATGCATAGGCAGAGGTCCAGAGAGCGGAAGCAAACTGTCCAATTGGTCTGAGAGTTCCCAGTCAAATACGATGCAAAGGAAGGGTGTGTGTTCACACCAAATGTGTGGAGCTAGTGGGGGTAGCAATAGACGTGACTTGGTCTATTGATTATTTAGTAGATATAATTTCTGCGCTAGAAGCCCCCAGTTATGATCTGGCTTGATACTGTGAGCAACCTGTGATGTATTCTTGGATTATATGTGTGTGTGTGTGTGTGTGTGTGTGTGTGTGTATGTTTATTTATTTATTGGTTTTTGGAGACAGGGTTTTTCAGAAGCTTTGGAGCCTGCCCTGAAACTAGTTTTTATAGACCAGGCTGGCTTCAAACTCATTGAGATCCTCCTGCCTCTACCTCCCGAGTGCTGGGATTAAAGGCCACCACTGCCTGGCTCCTGATTTTGTGTCTGTGACCCACAGATCAAAAATATTTTTAAAAAATCCCTGGGGGCTGGAGAGATGACTCAGAGGTTAAGAGCATTGCCTGCTCTACCAAAGGTCCTGAGTTCAATTCCCAGCAACCACATGGTGGCTCACAACCATCTGTAATGGGGTCTGGTGCCCTCTTCCAGCCTGCAGGCATAGACACAGACAGAATATTGTATATATAATAAATAAATATTTTAAAAAAACAAGCAAAGAAAATTTTTTTAAAAAGTCCCTATGTCTGTTCTAAATGTATCCATATATTTCTCTTGTCACCATTGTCTAAAAATTATAGTCAGGCAACATCCCATTTGTGTGCGGTTTCTATAGTATTTGTACGGTGACTCCCCTGGAGGACTTTCATGTGTGAGGCTGTGTATAGGGTCCGGGCAAAGACAAGGGCTTTTTATGTGGAGGACTAGAGCAGCTGGGGAGTTCAGTGGTAATGACGGGTGTTGGGACCAATCCCCACGGCTGTGAGAACAACTCTGCAACCTTGTCTTCATTATCTGGACAGAGACACTGTAACACTTTCTCCACTAAACTAGAAATGCGCATTTAACTTTTTGGCTGGCCTGACTTCATGGGAGGCTCTGGCCTATTCCTTTCACTTTGTTACATTCTGATTTTAGCTTAGAAATGGGCATCTACAAATGTATATAGTTAAATATACATATGAAGTCATTTTAAAGAACGGCTCCTTTTCTGCGTTTCTGTGTTAGGGTTATATTTGTATGTGCCTACTGCGGGACTTTCTATATGTTCTACAGACTTTTTGATACCTATGCCCCTGAGGTGTGGTTATGGCTGTTATAATGACAGCAAAACAAACAAGCAAACAAAAAACAAAAACAAAACAGTAAGAGGTCACAACAGTAGCCAGCGTGTTTTCAGTATGTACAATGTGCTAGGCATGTCCTTGGGAGAGCTTTGCGCATATAAGTTGCGATGGATTTATAAAATGCTTATTATTGCCTCCGCCTTTATTTCATTTGGTGTTTGAAGGTGCGCACATCCAAAGTCACGATTCTAAAATGGAGGCACTGGTGGGTAAGGATCATTTGAGAGGGAGCAGATCTATTTCTCGAAATAGACTCTATTTACGGCTTCATGAACACAGAAAGTGCTTTCTAAAGTGCAATGTCCAGATCAGCACTGCCAGTAGCCCCTCCCCCCACCCCAGAAAGCTGTTAAAAGTGAATTTTCTCTGACTCATCCCAATGAGAATCAGAAACTCGGCCCCGTGTGCCCAGCTGTCTGGCACGTGCTATTGTTTGGGAAGCATCACTTAATAAACCCACGCTGGGACGATGGCGACCACAAGCGGAATCCACAAGACAGCAGACCACATCGTCAGCATCCTTGGGATGAGCACGAACCCACGGACAGGAGCTCTAGAAGCCCCACTTACTTCTGTTACACCGAGGTCCGTATCTGTTGGGGTCGGAGCAGAACTGGCACCTGGAGCCTTGGAAGCCATCCTCACAGATACAGGTCCCGTTTCCGCTGAGGCCATCTATGCACTTAGAGCAAAGGCAGCCCAGTGGGCCATTAGGACACACGTGGCAGCGAAGGAGAAGCCGATGCTTTTGCTTCATGGCTTGAACTTGAACTCAGGCTCAGTCCTACTGGAAGTGACTTCCCACTCCTCGCAGGAGGCAGAGTCCTTTTGCTATCACGCAGGATGTAAAAATAGCACCCAGCTTGGGGATCCTGATCTAAGACTTAGAACCTTAAGGGACAAGGTGCAAGGGTGTGTTGTATAGCTGTTTCCTCTGAACTGAAACATTCTGCAAGGAGCGAGGCTCCGCACGGCTCAGGAAGCTCACAAGACACGAGAACCAAGAAGCCTAAACGATTATGACCCACAGGGAGCCTTGGGGAGCTTAGGTGAGCAGGGAACACTGGCTGAGGCCGGAGACTCTTCAGTGGGGTCAGAGAGATGGGCAGGCAGGTCCACTGTGGACACAGCTTTCTTGAGTTACCACTAGGGCTGGGATGGGCCTTTTCCATGATGTGGCTGCTCAGCCACCCTTGCTTCTGGATGTAAGCCCAGTGAACTCGCCAGTTCGTTAAGACAGACCCGGATGACTTGTTTCTCCCCAGTACTCTCTCTGGGCTGAATAGAACTGTTCATGTCTCCTCAGAATGAGCCATATCACAGAAGTGAGACCCTTCACTCAATGCTGAGGGGGTGGCAGTAGGCAGAGGCCTTCAGATGAGGTCGAGCTCTGTTCTCTCTACATCCTTGCTTGCTCAGTGTGTTTTCTCCATTGTAAATCTCACTTGCTCGCCTACCGTTTTGGTTTGAAGGAAAATGGCCCCCAAAGGGAGTGGCACTTTTAGGACGGGTGGCCTTGTTGGAGGAAGCGTGTCACTGTGGGGGCGGGCTTTGAGGTCCCTTTTGCTCTAGCTTCCCTCAGTGCGATAGTCAATTGACTCCTTGCTGCCTCTGAGTCAAGGTGTGGGACTCTCGGCTCCAGCACCACCTCTGCCTGCATGCTGCCATGCTCCCCACCATGGTGATAATGGACTGAACCTCCAAAACTGTAAGCGAGCCACCCCAATGAAAGGTTTTCCATATAAGGGTTGCCACGGTCATGGTGTCTGTTGACAGCGATCAAAACCTAACTACGACACCTACCTGCCCAGCCCTGGCAAGACCATGTTGATATCGGTCACTCCACAACCACCAGGCCCCAGGCAGCACTGCTGCTTCTCTTCCCACCTTCTGTGTGAGACAGCCCGCCCCCACGTGGCTTTCCATTTGCAAGAGCAGTGGTGTAGATGCGGATCTACGAGATTCCCAGGGCTATAGTTTTACCATTCGGTTTTGGTCCTGACCTCCAAATAGACAAGGTAAGCTTCGGCTTTTACGTTTCACTAGATTCTGAATTTGGGTTTAAAACACAACAACAAAGTGGCCATTGGCCAACACTACTATTATTTTGAAGTATCACAGAAACCTTTGACATAGGATCTTCCACAGGCTTGGAAAGCGACGTTCAGAGAGTTTTGAGTTGTCCAAGATCTCATGGGGAACTTTAGGGAGGCAGAGATTAAGCAACATTCTCCCTCCTTCCTTCCCTCTCCTGTCCCAGACTCCTATGCTGCCAGGAGCAGCAACAGCTCCAGTTCTCTTGATTCCTGGGAATGCTGGCCAGTGCTGCCACTTTTTGGCTTAGGAGTTTCCATCATTACTGCATGACTCCAGAAAAGTCAGCACACATGAAACAGTGTGAACCAGGGACTATACTCACCTGCCCATTTCCAGAACATGGATTCAAGAAGCCTCCCGGACATGGGTTGCAGTCAGGCCCAAAGAAGCCGCTACAGCATTTTGGTATCTGGAACACACAACACACACACTGCCCTTGGGGACCCCAAGGAGGGCACACATTTCTCAAAAGAGAGGTGTTTTGATTTCCACTACTGGGATACAATGCCACACCCTTCTTAGGAACTGGGATACAATGCCACACCCTTCTTAGGAACTGGGATACAATGCCACACTCTTCTTAGGAACTCGCTAGCGCTTTACCGCCAGGGTGTTGAATGTCTCTCATATGAGATGAGTCAGTCCCTGTGTTTCTGGACGGGCATTCCGAAGAAAATGCCAAATACGTATTGTCAGGGACTTGGGTGGAAGGTAGTGCACACGCAGGGGTCAGGGGCATGGACTCTATGTTAAGAGGCCAGGGGACTCAAGGATTCAGGGAGGTAGCGACCCCACCACACTACCCTGTCCGCGTTCTGATTACCATTCAGGAAAATATCCTACATTCCCACAGGTCATTTGTGACCATGCAGACTCCAGAGTACGGTGGCATGGCTTGGAGCTTCCCAAGTCCTAGTGTCCTGGGTGGAGCCCTGGCTGTCCCCTCCTCACCTTCATGGTGGCATTACAGTACTGGGCACAGCCACTTTTCAGGTTCTGTGTCCTGCTTCTGTAGACACAGTTGCGTGTGAAGAGTACCTGGAAGGAAGCCAGAGGGTAAGAACGCTGTCGTGTGCATCCCGGCATGCCCTGGACATTACACAACCTCTTTCCGTGGCAGCCAGTCTGCTCTGTAGTGGCACTGGTACCAGAGCAAGGCCACACCAGCACACCAAGTCCAAATCAGACCGCCATGTTCATGAGGCCTCTTCCTTTGAACAATCCGTGGCACAAGGATCTTTTCCCCTCCTCTCATGTTACGGCAGGCATCTCTAATCAAACACTGAACATTCTGATTTATCCTGCATGCAGTCTGGCTTCTCCCTCTGCTCTACAGCCAACCGCAAGATCACGTGGGCATTCTGGAGCCAGGAAGTACTGATCTCTTCTATGTGGAAAAAAAAAACACCAACTGAAATATATATCAGTAGCTTGAGACTTACTCTTAGATTTGGGGGTTGATCCATTCTTCCATTTGTAAATCTTTGGTGCTAACTCCCATTTTTTAGAGCTCACAATGGGCTAGGCACGGTGCATATGGCTCATCAGCTAGCCGATTCATGCGAATGGTTCTCATGTTTCTTTTTTAAGATATATAGAAATCGAGGAGCGGACAGACTAAGCTGCTTTCCCCTGCTAGCCCTGCTATAATTTGGTCCAGAGACTAAGTCTCACGAGTCTGTCTTCAGTATCACATGGTCTCTGTGGGTCTCAGCTGTTTCAACTGACATAGGACAATGACGCTGATATCAAATCTCCCCCTAAGAATTTAACTCTTGGCTCCGATTTTGTATTAGATACATCTTTGTGTTGCTTATTCCCAGTCTTAGGCTCTGCCGAAGAATGGATCTTGCCAGGGCCACAAGATCCTAAAATCTTATCTACATAAATGCATCCTGAGATCATGAGGGAAGGAACATTTTAGGTAATGAACCAGGGTGGATTAAGGCCATCTCAGGAGATTTTATGGTTCTTGCCGATTTCTTTTTCTCCCCCTCTCCCCCACTGCTTTAGTTTGAGGCTAACTAAATGGTGTCGGACGCACAGAGTCCTGATCCTACCATAGGCCGTCAGCTCTGTGTCCTCGCCTTGATGACGTGTGTCCTTCCGAGTTTGATGGTTGGTATTAAAGCCACAGGATCTAGAATCACCCAGAAGACACACCCTGGGCATGCCTGGGAGGGAATATCTAGATAAACTGAGTTTATCCATCCTGAGTGGGGCAGCACCGGTCCATGCATCAGGGCCCCAGACTCTCAACAAGGAGGAAGCTAGCATGCTATGCTCTCCCTTCCATGGGAAACTGTGTCCCCTTGAGATGTGAGCCGAAATGACTTGCCAGGAACTTTATCCCAGCAACTGAAGAAGTAACGGTAATGGATCCTCTAGGGTTGCCGCGTAGAGCGGGTACGACAATGTCTGTCATCCAGCTGTCACTGTGGTACCAACGTATTTCTCCTGTTTCCTAGCTGACAGTTTCTCGAAGGACTCGTGGGAAACGGCTTCATTGAGCACAGCAAACACTTGAGCACCCATACCTACTTATGTTTAATATTCTCCTTTATTAAGCATTTCCTACTAGGAGTGTATTAAAGATCTTGTCATTTTCAATAATGATCTAGTCTTGTGTTGAAAGAATCTGTTTGGGAAAGTCTCTCTTAAAGGACAGAAATTTCTGTCATCCTTGTGTTAGAACATGCAGTCACGTTGCTTTCTCCTACAGAGTACTTGGTATGTAATTAAAGATTGCTGTATAATTGAATATATATATCTTCTTAAGGCAAAACCCAAACCAATACAATATCTATTTGCCCATAATCAAGCACTGTTTCTAAGATATGATCAAACTCCAATAAACATGTAAAGAAGTAGAGAGGAAGTTCTGAGAGAGACTGCTTACACTTGACTATTGTGAATTTTATTTATACTTAACCCTGTTTTTATCTACAGAGAAAGAAACTTAGGATAGTTTAACCAGAGCCTGCTAGGTATCAAACAGGTGTGTGGGGCCTCTTCCTCCCACTGCAACTGTGGTAAAAGCCAGAAGGAAGAGGGCAGAGAAGATGAGACAGGACAGAGTGGGCCTGCCCAGGCTGCCCAGGAAACAGTCTGACCACACTCACCATGGGCTCAGAGTCAGCAGGACATTTGCTCCAACGTATCAGGGAACAGCTCACACAAGTGCCCTGAAAGAGTGACAGCGGTCAGCACAGGCGTTCCCATGAGGCTTCAGGGAGAGGGAGACAGCCTTCAGGGGTGTCGGCTTCCCTCCTTGTGAAGGGGCCTCCTTTGGGCTCTCCCACTGTCCCTCCAGGTCCTCCCTGGGGTTCAGGAGGGAAGCCGACACTGGATGAGAGTTGTGGAATCTGGATATGCCCCATGTTTCCCTTCTCTCTCTGGGCAGAACAGCCTGCAAACAGGCGGTAGCATTCTGATCTCTCTGATGGAGAAGCCCCGGCCCCGGACGGGACCCTTCGGCCACCCCAGGGATTTAGAGCAGGCACCTAGCAGTTATAAAGCTGAACAAAAAAACTCAGCCTTCCCATTCTTGCCTTTGCCTCCTCTGGTTCTTAATTTGGGAAGGAAGAGACAAGATGTAAGTCCGCAGATCTGTCCAGATCTGTCCATTCTCTGTAGGGCTCTGTGACCAACTTGGGGCTGGTTGTGATCAGCTGGAGACACTAGCAGGTGCTTCTTGCAGGAAGAGAGCAAATCAAGGATTTGCTCCTTGCCTCCACACTGGTCAGCACACTGTCCCTAAGCTCTGCACTGGTTGGCATAGTGTCCCTACAACCCTTTGTATTCTCTTTTGCTTTTCCTACTCTCATGGGTATCCCCGTACCTCACTCCTAACTCTTTGGCCATGGGTGGGATGGTTGCTGTGGTTGTTTATCCCTGATTATGCTTGCATCCACCTGTTTGTGTTCCTTTAAACCATTAGTGATAAATTCTGCTTCCTGCAGGGACTTGACTTAAAAAGTGCTATTTAATTAAACTTCTAAAGTCCAAACATAAAATGTCCGAAGGCCACCATGCTCCCAGTATGTTAAAAAGTAAATTTTAGGAAGTTTCAACTATTTCAACTCTTTATAGATCTAAAGACATATTTTGCAGAGGAATCACTTGGGCTTTTAAGACAGCTTTCCAATCCAAACCACTCCGAGCTAAGCATAGCAGGCAGGGCTGGCTTTAAACCTAGGGAAAATGGTGAAGGCTAAGTAGTGGAGGAAGGGTTCATTCTTAGGCAGCTCCTGGAGAGAGAGTTCTTTTCCCTATCAAACCACAGTTCTTTGGGTTGTGATTCAAGCCCACATCTTGAGTTTGTCCCTGAGAGCGATGAAGAAGCTTTTGAGCACCCAGAAGCGGAACACGGCCAACAGTGTGGCTGCCCTTGTCCTACAAACTTCTTTCTCTGGACAAACAGAGATGCCTGTGGCAGAAGACTCTGACGAGCACATCAAATGACTAAATCCCATTCTCTTTCTCATTTTTGTAGGTCCCTGTTTTTCTAATAGGTTCACATCTGGGTTAGGAGGGAGGCCACTCTCTCTGGCTTAAGCCAGGCAATGTGCCTGTGGTGATTATTTCCAAAGAAGGAACCAAACAGGTTGCTGCCAGGGGCTTCCCAGGAGAGTAAATGTTTCAACCTTCCTTAAGAAGGGCTGGTCAGAGTGCCATAGCCCTCCCCAGATGGTATCTGACTTTCAGAGGTTAGGCTTTATACAGCAGAAACCAACCAGTCATTGGATCAATCAAGATCCCTGGGACCAGAAAGCCAGTCACCATCCAGCCTGCAAGAGAGGACAGGAAGGTGGCTTGCTGGCACATGCCTGGAATCCCAGCACTTGGCAGCTGATCCATGAAAGCTGTGAGTTCGAGGTCAGACTGGGTTACATATTGAGACCCTGTTTCAAAGAGGAAAGGATGAGGCGGAGAAAGATTAAAAAGTAAGCTTAGGTGTTTTTCTCTTGTTCCCTTGTTCAGTGTCCATGCTCCGAAGATACTGTGAGATCAATTATCACGACTGAAATATCTTACAAAGAGAGATTCTTTGTAATTTGGGCTTTGTAGTCCCAGAGTTAAATTAGAGATTGCCCATGGAGCGATCTTGGTGGTAAGGGTGCTTTAATTAGAACTTGCTGAGCCACAGCAGCTGATACTGAGTTAGAAAAGGTTATTAGAGGGTGAGAAGCTCACGAAGAAACAGAAAGTCGGGTATCAGGAGAAAAAAATTACAGAAAGACAAGCGAGTCCCTCGGCTAGAGCATCCACCTGCAAAGGTTCTATTGTCTTTTCTCCGTGGAGAGAGTAAAGTGGTGGCCTTGAGCAGGTGTCCCAAATGACAGGGGCAATGGAAGTAAAAGGAAGGGGACCAATCCTGCACCCCAGGGGGGAAACCCTGCCCAGATTTCACCCCATGACTGAATAGGCAGAAGAGCAACACTCCTCCAGTGCGTGTCTCCCCAAACCTCAGAATGCGACTTTGTCTGGAAATAGAGCCTACAGATGTATTCGGGCCGGGGAGTCCCTAAATTCGGTGACTGTTGTTCTTACAAACCCAGGAGAAGACACACGGGGAGCAAAGCTACCAGAAGTGAAGGCAGAGATGGATGGGCGTGTGTAGCTACGAGATGAAGAGTGCCTGGGGCTTCTGGGAACTGTCAGGAGCTCGAGATTTAGTGAAGCAGCGTGCGTTTATGTTCCAAGCTACACAGGAGGCAGAGGCAGGGGGATCTTCAGAGTACACAAATGTGAAGCCACTCTTCAAAGAATCAAAGAGTCCTGGGATTTCAGAGCCTCCAAGGACAGGATGGCCTGGCAGATAACTTGATTTCAGATTTCTAGCATCCGTAAATGTGATAGAATAAATGACTGACAACAATGGTAATTTGTTATGGCCACATAAAGGACCCTGCACAACTTCAGGCCATCTCCGGTGGAAATCCCATAGGACCTCATCTTTAGGGGGGTGGTTTTAGCCGGCTCAGAATGGAGAGCACAGAATGCTGACTGCTCTCAGTGGCTGCGCGAGCACCAACTTCCCAAATTTCCCGAGTTTCCTTACCAATCTCATTTCTCTCTTTGTTTCGTCACATCGGTGGGGAAGGATTGGGACGATGGAGGGAGGAACAAGGACGCCGGTCAGTGTGTAAATTCGGCCGTTTTTGGCAGCGACCTCGGTTTCTTCCACTGCCACATCATTTACCAGAATCCGTCCCTGGAAGAAGCAGAGACACCTTCCATTCTGATGGTGAGAGCTGGAGTAGTCCCCAGGCAGAGGTGCCTGGTAAAGGCATCTCTAGGACCCCGTGGTTTCTCCTCAGAGGGAAGGTGCTAGTGGTGGCTCTCTGTCAGCTGATGACTGTGTCTGCGAACTGAATCCCTTCCTGGGCAAGGCTGTCCCTGCGCACGCTGGCGTGGGACAGAGGCCTGCCTACTTACACTCACACAGAACTTGTTTATTTTACGTCTTAGTTCTCAAGCAAAGATTCATCTGTTCAATACATTTATTGGCCTCAGATAACTCTGCTTTAGGCCCTGTGGAGGCATCAGACAACGAACAGACATCCTGCCGCTTCTCAGTTAGTGGGGGGGGGGGGCAGAAAATGAGTCAATTCGTCAAGATTTCTGAGTTCTACCTTTCCCACGCCTGCCCCCCTGCAGATCAAATGGCGACTTCATTCTCGTTGCCCAGGTCAGAAGCCTCAGAGTAATCCTTGGCTATCTCAGGCCTTATCACTTGTCAAATATATTGGCGAGGCACTCAGGAGGCAGAGGCGGGAGGATCTCTGTGAGTTCGAGGCCAGCTTGATCTACATAGTGAGTGTCACAGCTTCTCCAAGTGACACTCATCACAACAGCAACTCACTGACCATTTCACATTCTGTTTTCCCTGCTGGATGTAAGCCTTCCTCTTCTCCTTCTTGCTTTAATTCAGACTGTACTCATGGAGGCTCTCGGCCGCTATTTGCTGAAAGAACCGCTCAAAGAGTGGGGTAGCGGTGCGGACATCAGGACTGTCACATAGGGGAGAGAGCTCAGCTGGTAAAGTGCTTGGCTTTCCAATAGGAAGACATGATCCCTAGGACCCGCTTTAAAAAGCTAGGCATAGTAGCATGCTCTTGTAACACTGGGGAGGTGAAGACAGATTTCTAGGGCTCCCTGGCCAATGAGAACTCCAGGCCAATGAGAGACCTTGTCTCAAAGGGGAGGAAGCCAATGGAATGACACCCAAGGAGGCCCTCTGTCCTACTTGTATGCACCCACGTACCTGCACACTCCTGGACATTCCCCCAGATGTTGCCTAACAAGACAAGGCTTCGTGTCTGTGAGGTAGTGTAGAGGAATTATCAGAGTAAACACGTAAGAGTCAGTACCAGCCATGGGCTTCTCACTTACGTTGCGGGTTATGTTAAAGTGCACGAATTGGTTGGCCATGGTTCTGATGTGGGGTGTCGAAACAAGAGTGGCCACTTCCAGCTGCAATGGGAAGAGATCGGGAAGTCATCTGCAGCAATGCACAGAGTCCCCATTCCTCACAGTCCTTGCTGAAAAAAAGTCCTTAACTGCTGATGAAATAATGGGCATATTTAATAACTTGGATGTCATGAGCATTTGTGGCTTTAAGGATTTCTTTGATAAAAATATCACAGACAACGGTTATAGACTGAAGGTTGCTTGGAGCTAATACAAGTCACAAATAATTCTCTGGCCCCAACATATTGGAATTCAAAACTAGGATCTGGTATTTTAAAAGCAGAGATAAAATAGTAGGAGGAAGAATAGGACCAACCTGGGTAAACGCGACAATGTGATATCTTACGAGTTCCAGAAGTTTCCGAGAGCCCTGCAAAGGAACCGATAGCCTATGTCAATCAATGAAGAAAACTCCACATGCTTCTTAAGAGCCCTTCATTTTGTTTAATGATCTTGGATATTAATCACAAAAGACAACGACCCAATCTCTTTAATAGGAAACTGGAGATAAGAAACTCCACGCACAAATAGCTGACATTCATCCAATCTCTTGGCTGTTCCAAGAACATAGCACACACATTTCATGTAACTCAGCATCCCTGTGAGTAGAGCCCACTGTTAACCCATTTTACATGTGATAACACTGGGCATCAAAACACACCCAAGTCACACAGCTTCCTCAGGATATGAACCACACTCTCGGCCACTCTGCTCAGCCTCCCCTCTGAATGTCTTAGGTCACATTTTGGAATTCTATGACATCCATCATTTGCCCAATAGCATAAATCAACATTTGCTTGTCAGGGCACATACTGACATTTTAGGAGTGTTCAGCTTTAAGGACCCTGATCACCTATTCTCTCAAAAGAAGTCATGCTTCTTCCAAGACATTTCCAAGGTTTCCTGTTGCTTCAGAATGCTGGAGCAGCAATGGAAGAAACCAACCAACCAAACCAAACCATGGCAGCGCAACCTGACCGCTACCACAGCTAGGATCTGGGCTCTCTCAAGGAGAGCTGTAGGCAGGTGCACTGGAGGGAGCCTACAGAATGGAGGAGCCAAAGGTCTCGTTCCCTGTGGCAGAAGGTAGAGGCAGTGGTGTCTACCCCTGCCCTGCCTCAGTGTTCAGTGTTGGTTGTCAACGTGGGCTAATCAAAAATCACTTGGGAGATCCGTCTCAAGACAAGCCTATGAAGGATTGTCTTGATTGGTTAATTAACGTGGGAAGCCCCATCTTAACTGTGGAGGACTCCCTGTGCTTGGGGTCCTGGATCGAATGAAAAGGAGAAGGGGAGCTGTCTCTGTCTGGGTTCTAGGAAGTGAACTTGGGTCCTCTGCAAGGTCAGTGTGTGTGTGTGTGTGTGTGTGTGTGTGTGTGTCTTCACGTATGTCTGTGTCTTTTCCCCTAGCATTTTTTATTGCAAGACGTCCTTGTTGGTCCCGAAGGTATTGTAGCAAGGACTATATCGATGAATCCATAAACCTAAAAGGGAACAGGTTTCAGGTTCATCACAGAAGCGTGGCTGAGACGGCCTGTGTTAGAGAGAGAGAGAGTGTGTGTGTGTGTGTATGTGTGTGTGTGTGTGTGAGTGTGTGTATGTGTGTGTGTGAGTGTGTGTGTGTGACTGCGTGTGTGTATGTGTGTGTGTATGTGTGAGTGTGTGTGTATGTGTGTGAGTGTGTGTATGTGTGTGTGTGAGTGTGTGTATGTGTGTGTGTGAGTGTGTGTGTATGTGTGTGTGTATGTGTGTGTGAGTGTGTGAGTGTGTGTGAGTGTGTGTGTGTATGTGTGTGTGAGTGTGTGTGTATGTGTGTGTATGTGTGTGTATGTGTGTGAGTGTGTGAGTGTGTGTGTGAGTGTGTATGTGAGTGTGTGTGTGAGTGTGTATGTGAATGTGTGTGTGAGTGTGTGTGTGAATGTGTGTGTGTGAGTGTGTGTGTGAGTGTGTGTGTGTGAGTGTGTGTGTGTGAATGTGTGTGTGAGTGTGTGTGTGTGAGTGTATGTGTGTGTGAGTGTGTGTGTGGGAGTGTGTGTATGTGTGTGAGTGTGTGTGAGTGTGTGTGTGAATGTGTGTGTATGTGTGTGTGTATGTGTGTGTGAGTGTGTGTGTGTGTGTGTGTGAGTGTGTGTGTGTGAGTGTGTGTGTGTTCTGCTCTGTTCCCAGGTCTATCTCTCAGTCTCACACCAGTGTCACTGGTCACAGTGGTTGGGATCAGACCCCAGAACTTGCTTGTTTTACAAGGTCCCCAGGGGATTCCTGACCACACCAGAGTCTGGGAATCGCTGCTTTTAAAGAACTGGGCAGTTCCCATCCCCCACATTCTGTGTATTATCAGTACTGAGTTGGGAGCCTGGTTTCTGGAAAGCCACAGAATAAACTTGCAACCATCAAACTCTCCCATTTGTTTGTCATTTTAGTGGAAAAAATTCCTTAGTCAGCTATTTATCTCTTTAGATTTTTGTCTGTTAGGTCCAAGAGATGATTTCAAACCATTTCAACCTTGATCTTGATAGAAAGGAATTCACAATCTCTTTTTCAAGGGGAACCATGGCAGCACTGAAGAATTAAGGTAGACAAGAAAAGGGTCCCTGCAGAGAGAGAAAGAGAGAGAGAGAGAGAGAGAGAGAGAGAGAAAGAGAGAGAGAGAGATCAAAAGAAAAGGGAGGCTAGAGCATCTAACAGTGATACTTGGTCCTTTGAAAGTTTAGTCCAGGCCCGACCCTAAATGACCCGCTGAAGGTGTAATTCTCTGGGTGACTTTAGAGTCGTATGGAACAGAAAACATTTGCTTGTTTCCTTATTTACTTGTTGGCTTAGTCTTAGTTCAGGGGCTCACGGGATGGACAGCGTGCAGAGCATCAGTGGGTGGCTACTCTACCTGTGGAGAAAGGAGGTAATCGATGGTGCCCGCCTTCATGCTATCCAACGCTTCATTTCTTGGGACGAAAACGGTGTATGGGCCACCAGCACCACCTTCATCTAGGGTATGTCCAACATTGGTTTTCTGCATCGGAGAAATTAAATTTTATATTTTTTGTTCACTCAAAATAATACTTGAAGCAGCCATCAGAAAATGTTTAAAGTGGGCATCTCTACAAAGGACTTAACCAGTCTTTTTCTGAAATGTATGGAAGGACATACCTCTAGCAAAGAGCTGAACCTGCCAAATCTTGGCTGTAGGATTTTCATGATGGTTTGCTGGAAAGAGAGATTTTGCGGAAGAGTCAAATCACAGAATGGTTTGGGGAGTATGAACCTTGGTGTTAGGAGATGTCGTAGGGCTAACATGAAAGATGAGCATCTTGAAAGGACAGCCTACAGCCATGGTTATACAGCAGTTGGTATGGGTGACCAGTTGTCTAAATCTGTGCACTCTACAGAAGTCTCTGGCCACACCATAGAGGGCAGGAAGAAGAAATTTGTTGACTCTGGCTGCCCTCCATGATACACATGAGTGAGCCGCTGGGACAATGGGCCTCAGACTGAGTTGTCTGGTGTGGCCACAAGCGAGGTTAAAAGAATCCATAAAAACATCCCCAGAATGTCTTTTATTCTCTTTGCAGAAGCACTCAAAAGTCTACTGAAAACTGTCTTTTTGCAGCTCAAGACCCTCCTTGGAACAGGAAGGCTATGTGCTGGCAAACACTTTCTTCTTGGGTGTTACTCCCCAGGCAGCAAAGAAGGTGGACATGGGCTGACCTCACTTATATATTTTATTTTTTTAATATAATCTTCTCTCATCTTACATAGATATTCCTGTTTTCACTCTCTCCCCTCCTCCAGCCCCACCCTTCCCCCACCCTACCTCCATCCTACCCACCATCCGCTTTTCAGAGAGGGTAAGGCTTCCCATGGGAAGTCATCAAAGTCTGGCACATCTCTTTGAAGCAGGACCAGGGCCCTCCCCTCTCTATATAGGCTGAACCAGGTATCCCTCCATAGAGAATGGGGCTCCAAGACACCAGCTCAAGCACTAGGGATAAATCCTGGTCCAATTGCCAGACCTCACCTGTCCTTGACATCTCTCACCTCGGGGTTGCTCGTAAGTGTGGGCTCTGTCTTGTCCATGGCTCTGTCGAGGATGTGTATAAGCCCATTTGAAGCAGCTATGTCCCCCTGGATGATCTTCACCTTTTCGCCTCCATCAAGTTTGAGTTTTAGTTGGTTGTCCTAAAATATCAAAGAAAGAAAAGGTAAATAAAATGAATATTGTATTCTGGGAAGAACAATTCTGGAATCAGATGTCAGAAGGCCTGTGGTTGTGATACTTGGGGTAAGTCCTAGGATCTTACATGAGGATGAAGGTGTCTGCTTGACCCACCTTGCACGGTTTCCACTAAGTTCAAGTGAGATATTGTATGACATCACTGATGAATATCACATGCAAAATTTGGGCAAGTCAGTGTCTGCCCTCCTCCAGTAAGCTGCAGGTTCCACTAGGGGATAACAACCCAATTGATTGCATTGCATCTTTTGTTATAATACGGTAGCTTTCAATCTGTGGGTTGTGACCCCTTTGGGAGTCGAACAACCCTTTCGCAGGGGTCACATGTCAGATATTCTACATATCAGCTATGCATTACAATTCACAACAGTAGCAAAACTACAGTTATGAGGTAGCAGTGAAATAATTGTATGGTTGGGGTTGCCGCACCCTGAGGAACCTCACCTTTAGGGAGAGATAGCCTATGTACATGAACAGAAAAAGCTCGATTTAATTAGTCACTTGATTTAATAATTTGTCCACGATGATGGGTCAGTGGTCTTTTTCCCTCACCTCTGTGGGGTCAACAGCGGTAGCCAAATGATGGTTGCCTTGAAAGCTAACTCAAGCCAAACCCAAACCAGACCCCATAATCCCCTTCTGTAACAGTTTCCCAGACTCCCTCTGGCCCAGCCGCTGCCCTGGTGCTGTCATGGGAGTGAAACTCGGAGACATTCTGACCTTATCCCTGTTGAAGATTTCCCCCGGCTTTCCGGTCAGTGTGTAGAAGGCGTCCGTGTCATTCATCTGCCTGGTGCTCATTTGCCCTGCAATGACGTGGAGCTTCACAAAGTACCGAGCCGCCTCGTTGTCCATCAGAAGCTCCTTCACCTAAGAAGAGAGAGCCGGATGGGATGGCATTGGAAGGAAATGAGCAAAGAGTGTGGCTGCCTTTGTCCTTGTCTAGAAGCTCTGCTGGAGGGTAAAATGAAGAGTTCAGAATTCATGGTGTTAGCAGCAGAGATTTCAAGACAGTCTAGCACTGACTGTGCCTTATGGCTACTAGTAACCATTCTTATGCAGATCTACACTGAAGAAGAGCAAGCGCAGCAAGGAAAAATGCAAACATACAGTTTGATGAGAAAAGGAGCACCAGGAAATGCAATGTTGCAGCAAAATCCCATGCTTAAAGAGATACAAAGTTAAGGGAAAGTCTGACACCAAACGCTGGGCAGAATAAAGGAGGCGATATCCTCAGGATATGATCTCAACCAGGGAATCCTGCTGCTTGTAGAATGGAAAGCTTATGTAGTAAAGGAAACCATCAAGTCAAAACTTACGCAGCAAAGGAAACCATCAGTCAGAGCTTATGCAAATGTGATTAAAGAAAGGTAACAGACTCCAACCCAAGCAAGCAGAAGAACTTGGCATCTTGAGTGTAATTGAGGTTTCTCAACTTAAATAAGATGCTGCCTGCTAAGGCATTTTATATTGGCCTCTCAAAGGGGGTTATTTTAGCTACTCACGTTGAATCCTTTTAATCCCTTGTCTGAAGGCAGCAGCACAGTGAAGGGTCCCAGGTTACTCAGTGGCCAGGCATAAGTTCTGTCTTAAGAGTCCAAACACACAGTGGAAGAGAAATGTCACGTGGGCCAGAGGTACATGGGAAGTGAAAGAGACCAATGAGACTAGAATCAGTCTGTCTCTGGAGGTCAATGGGTCTAGAATCAGTCTGTCTCTGGAGGTCAATGGGTCTAGAATCAGTCTGTCTCTGGACGTCAATGGGTCTAGAATCAGTCTGTCTCGGGAGGCCAATGGGTCTAGAATCAGTCTGTCTCTCGAGGTCAATGGGTCTAGAATCAGTCTGTCTCTGGAGGCCAATGGGTCTAGAATCAGTCTGTCTCTGGACGTCAATGGGTCTAGAATCAGTCTGTCTCTGGACGTCAATGGGTCTAGAATCAGTCTGTCTCGGGAGGCCAATGGGTCTAGAATCAGTCTGTCTCTCGAGGTCAATGGGTCTAGAATCAGTCTGTCTCTGGAGGCCAATGGGTCTAGAATCAGTCTGTCTCTCGAGGTCAATGGGTCTAGAATCAGTCTGTCTCTGTTCTCACTGCTCTGTGGTGACCTTGATAAACAGAGGTTCTCTAAGAGCACACGGTACTGGATGTGCTGGCCTTACATATTCCCAGGAGACTTAGCTGTGTCTTTCCAGATGATCTGCTGTGGAAGGGCAGTGTGTGACAGGGCCTGTGGACAGCCCTACAGTCCATGACATATGCCTGCCTGGCTTAGCTGCCCATCTCCACATAAGGATACAGCCCTTGGTTCCATCCAAGGGCAGTTCATGGGAGCCCACACTAGGCTGAGTGTTCCATTGGCGCTCTCTTGAAAAGCAGAATATTTGAACACAGGACCTTACATTTGCATTCTGCTCTGAGCCTTGCAAGCTGAGTAGCCAGCCAGTTTCCATCACCCAGGGGATGCTGGGACATTACACCGGGCTCTGTGCTCTCACGTAGGAGCCAGATGCCCGGGGAAGGTGAAACGCAAGCAGGGCTATGTCTAGGATGTCTAGGATGTTTGTGTGTGGGGTCTATCCTTCTAAGGACACTCTGCACCTCCTTCTGTTCTCAGTTAGTGTCCTGAGAGTTCTCAGCTGAAGGTCAGAGTTGCTGCAAGGCTATTCTCAGCCCACGCCAGGTCTGGACTGCTTGATTCTCCCTGGGCAGCCTTGCAAAGGGTGGAATGTCACACAGGAGCAATGGTGAAAATTATTCAGAGGACACAGCATTGAGCTGCAAGGACACTGCCTCCTTTACTGCATTCTTTCCAGGGAATTGTTTTAGCATACTTGGCCAATTCTAACATAAATGCTGACATTTTAAGAATTCTGTTCCATCAGGTCTGCATTTTATGCTTTTGTTGATTGGTTGAGGTGCCTTGGTCAGCTGTAATGCTTCGTCCTTCAGAGGATGTGGTGTAACGGTTTGTAGAAGGCATTTGGAAATGCATAAGCGTGTTCCGTGTTGTCATGCTCCCTAGGGCTGTGAGAAGATCTGTTACTACTACAGGTTAATTGGTAGCTTCTGGCTAAGGGTGAACACCGGCAAGATTTGTCCAACATTCAAATGATACCTTCCCTGCTGAATATGGATACCGCCATGGGACTTAGGTGACTCTGTATTCTCAGTGTCCTCTGCCAACTTCAGTGCATCCTTGAAAAGTTCAGGAAGTCACGGGAAAAGGGGACAATCTTTTATATCAGCGACTGCCCCTCTTGCTCTTATCGCTAGTCTGCCCATCTCTGGCGAAGTCATAACCCTTGTTTCAGCTCTGTGCCTACTAATCTGCGCTCGGCTAATCTGCCTGGCAAACAGCTGTCTCCTTGGAAACAGCCCTCTGGTCTTCCCCACCACCTGCATGGCAGCTTCATCTGCCCCTTTCTACCTGCTTGTGTCTGGCAGACGCCCTGGCCTGAGAGAGGGCTGCATTTGAGGAGGAAATCTGCATACCCAGGATGGAGATGAAAGAGGTCAGCCTCCCTTGCCACATTCCTCTGGGTTCCGTGTTTAATTCTCTGAGTCTCTCCATGATGTTTCCATAGCAGGTCAGGCCGTCGCCTATGTAACCTTTCCGGCAAGTGCACCTGGAGAGAGGGTGGAGTCACATTCTCAGGGCCTCGGAGCCATTGAGAGCCGAGAGTGCTCAGCCCAGGGCTCTGTTCCACGGGTTTCACAGGTGGGGAGAACCATATGATAGACAGGATTGGAGAGACACAGAGTCAGGGAGCCGTCAGTGGCAGAACCTGGTTTATAGTTGCATTTCCAAAACAGATAATAACACACACACACACACACACACACACACACACACACACACACGTCAGATAACTTTGCATGTTCCTTGTAGAAGTAACTTTCTTTCTTTTTAAAAAAAGATTTATTTATTAAGCATACAATGTACTGCTGGCAAGGAAGGCACCAGATCTCATTACAGATGGTTGTGAGCCACCATGTGGTTGCTGGGAATTGAACTCGGGACCTCTGGAAGAGCAACCAGTGCTCTTACCCTCTGAGCCATCTCTCCAGCCCCTAGAAGTAACTTTCAAAGTGCAGTCTAGACCCCATTCACATAAGAATCACTTGTAATGCTTGCTACAAATGTAGACTCAAGAACCTCAGGCAGAATAAGCCAACCTTGATGGTTAAAACTGACTGCCAACTTGATTGGCTATAGAGCCACCTTGGAGGCAAATCTATGGATGTGCCTTTGTGTGGTTATCTAGAACAGGTTTACTGAGGAGGGTAAACCCACTTTAACCGTGGGTGGCACCACTCACTGGACTGAACAAAAAGAGAAACGGACTGGGTACAAGTGCTCCTCTCTCTCTCTCTCTCTCTCTCTCTCTCTCTCTCTCTCTCTCCTCTCTCTGTCTCCCCCCCCCCCCCGCCCTCTCTCTGCTTCCTGACTACAGACTGCAGTTGTCTCAAGCTCCTGGTCCTGGTGCTATGGCTTCCTCACCATGATGCTTCTCACCGCACTGTGTAGCCCCTGGTCAGTCTGGTTATGTAATAAACATCTACTTCCCTCTCCAGTGAGAACACAGGCTTTGAGTGTCTTTGTTCGCTGTGGTTGTTCCAGAGTGTAGAACAGGGTTGGAATTCTTAATCAGTAGTCAGCCACTAAGTAGAAACTGGGTCAAATATCTGTCTGTCTGTCTGTCTATCTGAGGAGCCAGAGAAACCATAGAGATTTGATGCAATAGTTCAGTCTCATAAGAAGATGTGAAGATATGCTAGCTGCAGCATGCAAGCAAACATCTAATCCTTGTCTCTCCAGGGGCTGGCGGGAAAGCATTGACTGACAGCATCTGGCAATCTCCATGGTTTATCATTGTACCTTGGCTAATTTCAAACTACTAACACGGTGTCAACAAGTCTGGGAAATTCCTGAAACTGTAGCACTCAGCTCTGAGTCGGGAGCGGAGGCTCTGAGTGGCAGCTAAAGCCGAGAAAGTGTGTAGGAAGGTGAGATTGACTAGGATCCGGGAGAGGAGCGAAACCAAACAGGAGGAAGGGGAGGAACTTTCCAGACAGTAGAGCTAACGGGAGCTGCAGAGGTACTGCTAGGTTCCCACCAAACACAGGCGATGCCGTCGGGGCTGTATCCCAGGGAATCACTACACTCTCGTGGACCCAGCTGTGCCCTTGGAAACCAGCTCTATTTTCAAGTCCGTGGTACAAACCCCTCAGAACCCTGGCATTTGGACTGCAACCCTGGCCCTGGTCTTTCTGTCCTCTTGTTCTGTTCTCGTCCACCCTTCACTGAACCTCAAAGCAATTTCCTCCAAAGAGAAACCTGTTGCCGGCATGTCCCTTCCCTTAGAGACGATATACAGAAACTGAGCCCCACCGTCAGCGCCGGAAGCACTAAACCGATACACGTTTTAAATGGGATCTCACTATGGAGTCCAGACTAGTCTCAAATTCTCAACCCTCCTGCCCCAGCTTTCCGAATTCTTTGACACAGCTGTACAATATCACACTATGTTTCCTTTTTAAGGGCTATTACGTTCTTCCTCTGCCTGCTTCCCCTCCTGGCAGTACTGACTGACCCTTTATCTGACCGTGAAGGACCACACCACACTAATTAGGAGTGGGAACTAATTTAAAGATTATACTCTTTGAAGCGATACGGCCCTCAACGAAGAGGTTTAGTCTCAGTGCAAGCCACACAGGGTGCATCTGAAGACAATTGCCAGGACACGATGTGGAACTCTTGCCAGCTCCTAAGGATGTTCCTCTCCACAAGTCCTTATGAGGCCAACGGTTTATTTCATGGGGAATGAGAATCCTGTCTTAATGGCCTCAGCACTGAGGAATTTAGGAGACGTAACTATTTTTAATTTTTACTTTAACCCTCAGGCCGAAGCCCAAGCCTTTGTGATTGTTTTCTGACTTGAATCGTCTCGGTTTCCCTGTGGCACAAAGCCTCTTTGGGGAATGGGTTTTTTATTGAGTACAAACATCTTCCACTATCGTAAGGCTTTAACAACACCTATAAGTCATCCGCATTTTATGTTATTCACTGGCGTAAGTACCTCTGGATGCTGTGTAAGCCGAGTTAGTATGGTTCTTCCAGGGGTCTCAGGTCGGCTCTTTCCTTCCTTTCTTTTATTCCGTCATTGATTAATGAGTCGTTCCAAATGCTCACTCATCCCATTGTTCAGTCAGTGATAGACACTAACATCAAAGGTGATTACGATGTAGCCTTGCAATAGTAATAACTAGCATTTATTGATAACTCCTAGGCCAGGAGTGCTCCAAAGAGAATTCTGTATTATCTAATTTAACACAATCCACATAGGAGATGAGAGCTGTTAAGAATCTTATTAAATTTTTAAATGTGTAAATTGTGTGTGTGTGTTTGTGTGAGTGTGTGTGTGTGTGTGTGTATAGTGTCTCTGTGTGTCTGTGGGTGTGTATACTTGAGGGACGTGTTTGATAATATCAGAGGTGTCAGATTCCCGGGAGTTGAAGTTACACGTGGTTGTGAGCTGCCACAGAGGGTCCTGGGAGCCAAGCTCGGGCCCTCTGCAAGAGCAGCATGTGCTCTCAATTACTGATGCATCTCTTTAGCCCCATTTTAAAATGAGGAAACGGAGACCGGGGGCTTCCATATCTCTAGGTGTGCCCATCGCTCATCACAGATCTGGTCCAGAAATGCTAGAGTAGCTGTGTCCCAGGGAGCCCCGAGGGATGAGCACAGGGGAGGACAAGAGACACCAGCTGAGCATCACAGCACCCGTGTGTGTCCAACTCAGATGACGCAGGTGTACGTACATGTTGGAGGTTTTTCTACATGGAAGAGAAGACAGGACGCATGTAGCTAAGAATAAAGTGGCACAGAACAGTGCTTGGACTGATGGGTTATGTCCCTCCTTAAATTCTCATGCTGAACTCTCCCTAGTGGTATGTTAGGAGGTGGGGACACATTAGGACATGAAGGTGGAGCCTCACTGATGGGATTAGCGCTCTTAGGAAAGGGACTTGGAGCACTTGCTAGCCCCCTCCTACTGGACAATGAACAAAAGGAACCTGACTGCTGATCCAGAACATCATCAACGTTCACTACTGCTGTGCTTTTGTGTGGTTGGAGTGTGAAGTTGCTGTTTTCACACTGCCTTTTCAGTGTGTCTCCGTCCAGCTCGGCTTCTTTTCAGCTGAAATGAATTACGTCAGAGGAAGCTTCTCTCCTCTACCTATTGCCCCTTACTTCCCACCCTCACTGGGAAGTAGAATGGGAAGCCATGCCCATCAAAAGAATGGCACCATTTGCTCTTTTAGTTATAATAAAAATAGAGTGTAGGGGGGAAATGGAGCCAGCTCTTCGTGGAAAGGTATAATGGTCTCTTGCTCTCTCATCAGGTAAGGAGACTGTGTTTAGAGCTCAGACTTCTCCAAGAAGACCTGAGCAGTGAGTGGCCAAGCCTACATTTGAGCCCCTACTTCCCAGCTGGTGACCTCCTGTGACTGGCAGTACGGTCTGAGATTCTGCAGAAACTTGCCGTGTTGTGGCATAAGTTTAACAAATCCTTTAATCCAGATCAACTATACATCACCTGATGGCCATGTATGGCTCCTCCTTTTTCCAGCCCTGCCCAGCCAGACTTTCTATCTCGGCCTCTTTAAGGTGAAGATGACTTACTTTCTTGGGGAGGAGGAGGGTTGGGAAGCTGACAAATGACACTCACAGCCCTAAAATTCATCGTTAGTTCTGCCGAACACCCTAAACCCAGGTGATGCGGAAGTTCACGCTGTTCCGTCTGTATATTTCTGTCTTTGTGAACATGAAGGAGAGAGATTCTATTAGGCTGTCTATTCAGACCTTCTAGCAGGTCAATAAATGGGCAAGCTGATTGATTTATCTCTCACTTCTTTCTCCAAGGAAGGGCTGTGCCTATGTGTCCACACATGTCTTGGGGGGGCCAGTGTACCTCAATGCATGGCTGTGGTTAGCTAGTGCGTATTATTTCTATGTCAGTCTCTGCCTAAGGAAAAATGAAGATACTTTCATTTGGCCCATATCACAGCCCGGAGAGGAGACACAGTCCTCCCACTTTATGGCTTAAGAATATCAGTTCCTGGAGGTTAAGTGCTGGAGTTGTGAGGTAAGCCCAGGAGCCCTGATATCCAAGTCTGCTATTCCATCCGCATCTAGTGGGTTTATCTACAGAGAGTGTGGTGATCATTAAATTCATCTGGGAAAAAACCCTGCACATTCAAGTCCCAATTTTAAAGGAATAAATCTCGAGAAAGCTGAAGTGACTGGCCCCAGAAGCAAAGAAACAGTTTCCTGATTGCTTGATTCAATGTAACCATGTTTTTGAGACTACAGTCCTTCACCAAGCTGGTGGCTGTGAGAACTAAGTGGTAGAGAGATCATCTGAGGGGGGAAGGATGTGGATGCTAGCTTCTGCTCAATTCCTGGTGAAAACACGACAGCCCGGCTTAGGGTTTGCACAACAGTATTTTCTCATGTTGTTCCTGCCACTTCTGTGTGCACAAACACGAGATGCCCCTTTCCAGGGGCACGTACTGGGTAGGTACCAAAGCCACAAGTTAGCCTCAAGTTTCTTTGTTTTTTCTTCTCGTCCTGCTTCTCTTCTCTTCTCTCCTTCCTTCCTTCCTTCCTTCCTTTTTCTTTCTTCCTTCTTTCCCTTTTTTCTCTTTCTTCCTTTTCTTCCTTCCTTCTTTCCTTCCTTCCTTTCTAATTCCCTTTTTTCTTCTTTCTTTCTTTCTTTTTTCTTTCTTTCGACAGGGCCTTATTAAGCCACTTTGGCTGCCTTGAAATTTGCTCTATAGACAAAGCTGGCCTCAAACTCACAGAGATATGTTTGCCTCTGACTACCAAGTGCTGGCATTAAAGGTGGGTGCCACCATGCCCAGCTAAACCTCAGGTCTTTAAACTCTCCACATTATTCCCCACCCACAATGAAATTTGCCCCTGCTTTGGGAATTTACAAACAAATGTTTTCCCTCATGGTAAACCTCTTCTAAAACTTGGTATCCACAAAATAACTTCTCACGCTTATTCGCTTTTTTTCCCAGTCTTATTCTGTATCACCCACAAGCACTGTCCCCAGAAGGCTGGAAGAGAAGGGTACATTAGTGGTCTAACTACCACAATCCCAACAGCCATTTGTTTCCCCAGGCACAGTGGTTCCCTTTTGGATTCCCTTAAACCCAAATATTGGGCCAAGTCAATGCTCAGAGCATTTTCATCATCATCAGGAAGGAAATAACCATCGACACACTCACTGATTAAGCAGCTCTAGGGAACTCTTACTATGCTCCTTGCTGCCACTGCTTGCGTTGGAGTAGATATAGGGCCGATTAAGAAATGCTTTCTCTCCTTCAAGGAGCTTACCACATGAGCTGGTTCCCACTTTCGCCATCTGGGACAGGCCTGGTGAGATGGAGGAGACTTACTGGGCTTGGCCTGGCATGACGGTGCTGCAGTTTGCGTTCCTATGACACGGGTTGTTTGATTCACAGACGTTGATCACGCTGCACCCCACTCCAGGTACAAAGTCGCGGTAATGCTCTTTACACTCGCAGTGAGACTTTAAGGCGCAGGGAGAGAAGACCAAATTGGACTCTGGTTAGTTTCATCAGCTGCTATTCTTTAAGCTCTGTGTAATGTTCTCCCACACAAGCTAAACAGTAAACAGGACTGAAGGGTGAGCGTCCCCAAAACCCTTGTCAAAGTTTCCCGAAATTTAAGTCATGGTTTTATAACTTTCCTGTTAGAAAGCTCATAACTGTTGTGTGTAAACTTTGGAGTTTTAGTTTTATTGTTTCCTGAACCTTAACCCCTGCCCCCACAATTCCCTTTAGACAGTTTGCAGGTCAATAGAGGCTGTCATTCAGATGGGAGGCACGATTCCTCTAGAACACCAGTTTGCAGCGGAGGAGGAGACCCGGATGGTCTCTAGAGAAACTTTTCGCTGTCACAAGAGGAGAACGGGCATATTAGGACCGAGACGCTGCTACGCACCTTATCCAACAAAGAATGTTGTGATTCAAAATATGCCCAACACTAAGATAAAAAGTCCGAGGTGATGCAATGTCCTGCTTCTGTACAAAAACTGAGTTTTTCTCCGTCACGTATAGCAATCCTCCACATGGACATGATTGGCGGGTGTGGCCACAGTCAGCATCCACTAAATACTTGATGGACATGTCTTACAGGTGGCAGGGCTCTTTTGACTGTTCTCCCTCAGTAGGGTAGGTTCCAGGCCAGGGCATTTTTTTTAAAGTTACTTAAGGTCATAACATAATTCAGAGGGATAGTGTCTCACCCTGAATACCCTCAGTCCCTACAACCTGCCAGTGCTACTGGCTTTTGCTCAGTTCCCATCCTTTTGGACTCCCAGGGTCTCCCTTAATCTAAAAAGATAATTCCGAGATCAGAGAATTGAAGGGGGATGTTGATTGATCTGTATAACTTCGGTTAAACTAATCTAATCTAATTTTGAATTCTATCCGCATCCTGTCCAGTGGTTTGGGTGACTGGGGCTCCTTTCTCTATTTCTGAACACATACATCAGTGTGGTGGTATTTTGTTTTTGCTTTAATAATAAAGCTTGCCTGAAGATCAGAGTGTGGAGCTAGCCACACTAGTTAGTCACAGAAGCCAGGCAGTGGTGGCACACACCTTTACTCCCAGCACTCGGGAGACAGAGGCAGGCAGATCGCAGATCGCTGTAAATTCAAGGCCACCCTGGGCTACACGAAATTGATCAGTCTCAAAGAGAAACAGAATCAGGTGGGTGATGGCTCGCAACTTCAACCCCAGTACTTGGGAGTCATATGCCTTTAATTCCAACACTAGGGAGGAGGAGATAAGTGGCTGGGTGGAGAGACGAATAAAGGCAGGAGGAGACAGGAGATCAAGGCATTCAGTCTGAGCATGCAGTCTGAGGACTCAGTAGAGGTAAGAACTCCTGGCTGACTACTCTGCTTCTCTGATCTTTCATCTTTAACCCCGCTAATTGACTCCAGGTTTTTAATCATTAAGACCAATTAGAAATTGCACTGCACATAAATTCCACGTGTTCTTAGCTCACCTGTCCAGGTCCATCGTATTTGCACACTGTAGACTTTGTAGAGCAGTTTCCAAAGTTTGTTTGGCAGGGGTCTACCGGAAGACACACTTGGCCATCCCCGCGGTAGCCTTTTTGGCACGAGCAACGGTGGCGATTTGGTCCCAGGTAGGTACAACTCGCGTGAGGGTGGCAGACGCTTTTTAAACATGGGTTGATGGCTTGAGAGACAATGAGACAATGAGAGGTGGATAGTTAGCGCTCTCAGAGGCGGAGGAGCGAGAAACATGCCGCCAGGGAATGGTGGCTCAAACGTGTCATAGGCACAAGGCAGTTGGGCCGTGTTCAGGAGGAAATGCAGACTTCAGTCCCATTTGACCACCCCGCTCCACCAAACACATCACACGGGAACATCAGGGACTGTAACCGTGAATGCCGTGCTGACATCATCTCTGTGTGTGCTTGGTTACAGAAGCAGCGTCGGCCAAGCTTTGAAGACCACCAAGCTTTCGGCCAGAACTCTGTGTATCTCTCTCTGAACTATACAGAAACACAGAGTGGGTTCCTACTCACGCTTGCAGTGTTGGCCGTCGCCTTGGTAACTGGGAAGGCATTTGCATTTGAGTTTGGTTTCATCTTGGCTGGAAGGTGAGCATCTGGAGTTCTCTGGGCAGAGCAGGGCCGCACACTCAGGGATGGCTGTGTAAGAAAGCGACAGAAATCCTCCCATTAGTAGGATAAGGCGGTTTGTTTGCGTTTTTGTTTTGACACGGGACCTCTTGTGACTCAGACTGTGAAAACTTGCTATGTAGTCATATTTTTTTGAATTAGGGTCTCTCACTGAACTCGGAGCTAGGAGCTAGGCTTGTAGCCAGGAAGCCCCAACTATCCTCCTGTCGTCGGGTCCCCCAGTGCCTGAGTCCTATGTGCACAAGCCACACCCAGCTCTGGGCGTTTGAAGTCAGGTCCTCAATGCTTCCACAGCAAGGTGTCTGATCCATGGAGTTGCCTCCCCAGCTCTGGGACTTACTTTTAACCCCAACAACCACTAACAGGATGGCTGGGCAAAGGTACTATGTCATGTAAAAAAATGTAGCTTAAACTACAGAATTATGAATGGACCCAGGCTAGCAGGTCTTACAGCATGGGTCAGGTACCAGTTTCCACTCTCCTTGTTTCTCCCAATAATTTAAATAATCCCAAAGTACTCATGGCTTTGATGTGGTTCCCTGGCACATGGCCTGAGGACCATTATGTTAAACCCTTGAAGTTTTTTTTTTGTGTGTGTGTATGTGTTTATTTCATATAGAAACTGGCTGTTTATTTCATATAGAAGTTTAGGATGTAGCAAAATTTATTCATCCAAGTTCAACATTTAGATTATTTCCAGCTTTGTTTTTTCTTACAAATGCTATGCCCTGGATGTATTGGTTTATGTGTTCTTATCTACCCATTCTCAGAATCCCCCCTCCAAGGTAAACTCCTAAAAGTCCGACTACAACGCCCCTCCCCCAGCTGGCAGGAATCCATGCCTTCCCTGCCATTCCTCTCTGCCCACGGATGGTCATAATCCACGTGCAAACTGAGACATAGAATGGGCAAGAAATCAAAACCGAACACAAGCACGCTCCAGAGCGGCCATCCGACTTCAGTCTGGCTTTACGTGTTGGCGTAGTTACTTGTGGGCTTCTCATGTCTGATTCTGAGCATTAGCTGTTCCCTGGGTCTATTTTTAAAACTCAGCCATGGTCTTCACATTAGTAAAAGTGTACCTGCCATGAGAATTGCAAACATTTTTTTTTTGTGTGTGTGTGCCAGTCTCTTGTTTAACTTTTGATTCGACAAAAATTATTTTTTGCTTGGAAGTGAATTTGACAGTGTTCTTCCTTGGGAGGTTTTCTGGGAGGGCCATCTGCTCCTAGATCTACTGGGCCATGGAGAGTGGGGCTTGGAAGGAGGTTGGTCCAGGTCACAGAGGGCCCCTGGGAATCGCTGGTTTGCAGGGCGGTCTCCTCTGCAGAGAAGACAGAGCCCCGTTCCAGTGTAGAATTCCAAACTTTTCTAACCTTTTTGTTCCATAGGAGACTAAAACCCAGATGATACACCGACTGAGCCTAGTGTCACAGGCTAAATATTTTTTTTTTTTTTTAATCATCTCGGCTCCAATTCATCCTGTGTAAACTGCTTTGCCATAGGGCTGTAGTAGGCCTGGGATGTAGTAGGCGGGGTGAAAGGATTTCGCCTTTCTAGAGAGAATTAAGTTTTGCCAGTAGAGGGCGCTGGCGCGATAGTGTAGCAGGCAGGCTGAGCTCTGGGACGCGGGGCAAAGGGTTCAGTGTGGCGCCTCTGTTGTATTTGCCCTTGCGGCAGCTAACAGTCCTTGGTGGGATGTCTGCCAAGGCGGTGCATCCAGAATGCACCCTCCCTCCTTAATGCTGCATCTTTGGCATGGACCCAGTGCTCACTTTCCCACACCCCTCCCCACAGAGACACTGAACACTCTAGGTGAACCTGCCACCTGCACCCTGACACACCAGCCTCTCTCACCAGGTCCTCGAGAGGGCTGCCCGTGACTTTCAGGAGACTGTGGACCAATGCTGACCTGGGCAAAACAGCCAATTTCTCTGCCTTCCAAGTCCGCCGCCCTACTGGGTCTAACAAGGCACGGGGATGGCCACCTCCTTCCAGGTCCTTCCTTAGGACTCCAGGCGTCCTAGAGTTCTCTGCGGTTTCTTCCGCCAGCGTCCTTGTTTATCTCTCCCCTGCTCTTCATCTTCTAACTGGACTCGGCGTCATAGACTGTTTAAATAATTTCCCACGGATCCCGGCGCTTTGAACCCCCATGCTTTCTGCCATTCTGGTGCCCTTGGGCAAGTCACATAGGAAACTGTTCTATTGTGGCTGTTCATGTGTTTCTGTAACTGAGAGCTTACTTTGTCTCCTTTAAGGACTAACTTACCAGGATAGCCCCTCTTGGCCCCCGAGCCTGAATATTTCCCTCTCTACTCCGTTCCCCGTTTTGCTGCCTCCTGCTCAGCCTTCCCACAGCACAGCTCTGACCACAACACCCTCCCTCCCTTTCCTCTTCTCTTTAGCTTTTCTTTCTTTCTTTTTTTTCATGTTTGCTTAATTTTTGGTCTCCTCTTACAACATTTGGCAATCCCTTCCGCCCCCCCCCCCCACGTGGAACACCCTTATCTCTTCCGTCTGGGACAGCAGTGAGGAACCACAGTCACTTACGCTTGTCACACCTGGGTCCCCTGTATGCAGAGAAGCACTCACAGGTCCCGTCACCGTTGAGCCCGCTGTTGCACACACCGTGGACACAGCTGCACACTGTGGGCAGAAGATGGGGCGGGGTCATAGCTCACAGAGATGGCTCCTAAGGACCCAGGAAGGGTCACGGTCTCAGGCAGCCCTTCCGAGACTCTGTACAACGAGGTGGAGGAACCTTTCAGAGAGGCCCAGTTTGGATCTTGGCTTCGTCTCTCTTTTATTCGAGTAAGGATTTTCAGTGCATGAGGTGGACCATAGCGCCTGCGCTAACACTGTTAAGAAAGGAAATGGATCTTCAAGCATGGTTCTCTTCCCTACTGAGCTGTTGGCTTCGCCTTTGGATAGCCCTACCGCAGGACTTAAGAGTCTTGGTATGAAGAGAAGAGGTCCCCCTGTTGGCATCTGACATCTCTGTAAGCAAATCATACTTGTTGAAAGACAAGGGGCAATGCAAGGGTCGGAAGAGAAAAGTAACCCACGAGGGCCCGGAATGACTGTGTCCTGTCTTCCGCTAAAAACAGATGGCTTCTCAGCCCAGTGAGAGGCCATGGATGACCAAGGAAGGGGCTTCCACAGAAACGGTCAACCCTCCAGCGCCCAGCTGGTGGCTCATTTGTTACACAGTTTACTTTCCAGTCAGCCCCCAGAATACTAAAACCACGAAGCCCATTGTGTGAGTTCTCTGCGGCTACTGTGACAAACCATCCTGGGGAGGAGCCTGAAACAGTCCAAGTTCATGCGATAGTTCTGGAGGTGGGAAGTACAAAATGTCACATCAGATTAAAATCAACGTTGCAGAAAGACTGTGTTTCTTCTGGAATCTTCTATTTCCTTCCCTAGATTCTGGACAAATCCCACGTTTGTTTCCAGGCTCATGACCCCTTTCTTCACTTCCAGGTGAACTACCAAGTTCTTCTCACACTTTTGTCTGTATGGTTACCTCCTCCATGCCCCCCCCCCCAACCAGACTGCACTCACCTGTCCATCAACAATCTCGTTACACCAAATCGACTGGTTAGCAGCCCTGACCCCTCCACAACCCTATTGTCCTCTGTCATGTAACTTGATATGCTCACAGCTCCCAGGATTAGGGCAGGGCTCTTTGAGGGGCAGGGGCCATTGCTCTGCTTACTGTACATGTTTTTGATGCAGGTGAGTACATTTCATATAAGCTCAGATGAATCCCAATTACAAAGAGGTACTTGCTTGACGACAGCAAAAAAAAAAAAAAATTAGAAACGTAGGAGCTACTAAGTTTAAAGTTTTCGGAACACCAAGAACTGCACCAAATCCTTCGTGTTCTGTGTCTGCATCTCCATCCTTGACGTCCTGCTCACGGTCTAACTGGTCCTGTCCTTGAGCAGGTCCTTCCCAAGCTTTGTCTAGACGGTTGCAGTAGCATCACGCGGCACTGTCCCCAGTCTGCTGCCAGCCCATCCGCCACTGCATTTCACACGTTTGATTTCTAGGTGTACAGGATGAATCTGGTTCGTTCCTTTCCTTCTTTCACGATTAGCCAGTAAACTGACGTGCTGAGAATACTGTGCTAGTCACGTGGTCTTCTGCCACCCCGGCTCCTTTACCCAGAAAATGACGTCAGCTCCCAGAGGTGCAGAGGACTAGAGGAGATCATGGGTGGGAAACCTCTTTTTAGACTGTCGGGCACACAGTAAGGGCTGATTTAGGGGTTACATAGAGAGAGCGGGTTTTGCGCTGGGCTCCCGACAAGGCACTGAGTATCTCTGGTGCGGGCGGCTGAGAGGAAAGCCGCTGGCGGATGTAACTCTGAACCACAACAGCCTGGTAAAGGAGCATCCTGGCAGCAGGGAAAAGTCAGCGTTAAAAATAGACGATCCCTGGTAGAGCTGCCCCACTTTCAGGCAGGAGTGCCCCCTCCTGGGAGCAACACCCCATGGGTGAGACCACACCGGCATTCAGAGGAGCTTGCAAGCTCCTTGGGCCTTGTGTTGGGGCATCGCCAGTTGCCATGGTTACCCATTCCTTCGCCCACCTACCATGTGCTTCCATGGGACACAGTAAGAGCCTGGCTGTGTTGTCACCCCGAGGGGCTAGATAACAGTCCTGGAGCCAGAGCTCCGCCAGGGTTCAATCCTTTCACCTGTGACCTTTGGAAATTGTGCTTCTGGGTCAGGATAGTGTCACTGGGGTCACTCATTCATTCATTATCACACTTATTTGTTCATGAGGCTGACAAAGAGCTGTGTCCCCTGCAGTCAATCCTATAGAAGCTGCCGGAGAGAAAAAGTCAATGGAGTCTTGCCTTCAACAAGCCCATGGGTCAGAATGAGGATGCCTTCTCTCTGCAGCCAGAGAAATATATTGTGGGACATGCCAAAGAACTTACGGGGCTGAAGTATTTATGTGTTTATAGATTTTCTTGCAAAAAAAAATTCTGAGATGTGCCATATAACCCTGTGATTCCCCTCCTGGGTGAATTCCTAGACTCCATGTCCTACCCCAGAGACACTTGCTCAGCCATGTTTATTGCAGCTCCATTCTCAGAGCGAGGACATGGAACCAACCTAGCTGTCCATCAACACAAGACTGTGCTATGAAAGTGTGGTACATGTACACTTTCTGCCTCCCACGCTGTGGGCTGCACCAACCTTCTCTCAGCTAACCCTGCACGTGCGTGACCTTTGTTACAGCAATGGAAAACTAAGACGATCAGTATCTTAAAACAATACAAATCCATACATCCCTGGAGGCCAGAAATAACCCCTGTTACAACTGAAGTAACCCTCCCCGGGGACTTGAAACCCTCACAATGCATTAAATGGACAAAAATCAGACAGACCTACCTGAGGAACAATTGGGCCCAAACACGTTGTCAGCTGCACAGGTTTCACAGGCTGTCCCACGAAAGCCGGCCTGCAAAACACAGGTGGATGACATCAGACTCAAGGCCATCCCGAGGAACTCCTATGCTAGCCAGAAAGCCCCTGGACAGCCCACTGATGGTCTGGCCTGCATTTGCCTCTCTAATATGTCTTTCCCCTGGGCCTTTCTTTCCTCAGGCCGCTTGAAGTCTTCGTGTATGTCCAGCTCTGTTTTTGTTTTCTAAATTTTCTTTTGCTAAAGGTCTAGAGCCCTAGAGAAGAAAGCCGCCAGCCCAACCATGTATAAGCAGATGGTAAGTGCCAACAGCCTGTTCACAATCTTACCCAAGGGTGGCGCCAAAACACTTCCAGGGCTGTTCTGAAGGGAGATGAACTCAGTCCCCTTTAGAAGTTGTGTTTAATTCTCCCACAGTTTGAGATTCACAAGTCAATTGTGTTAGATAAAGAAATCCTTCAAAAGCCACAGGCCCGTGGTCGGCCCTGGGTAGCCTAGCAGCTAACAGTAGCAAGATGTGACAACTTTGTACCCATAGATGGATTCATAAGATAGTTTTATAGATGTGACCTCAGTGGATCAGTCCTCCGGTTGACAGGCAGATGTAAAGGTGAGAGGCTGTCTTGTTTCACATTGCAATTTCAATTTATTAACACTGTTACTCTCAGCGACTTCTACTGTGGGGCTGTAATAGAGGTGGATTAAAGGCAGGAAGGGGGAGGCAGCATGTCAGGGGTGGAGCAGCTCTTTGAACTTACTCGGCAGGAGCAGCTTCCAGTTCCTTCCATGCCTTCATCGCAAGTGCCTCTGCCATTGCACGGTGACTCTGCTCCTCCTGGACATTCTGGAATCATCAAACAGACGAGATTTCTTCATTCATTCCAGACTGGGCAAATAAAGGCATGCTGCAAAGGCATGTACCTACAGGCACGTGCCACTGAGTGTGTTAGTTACCAGGGACAAAACACACACACACACACACACAACAAAAAAACAACAACTGAAGATCCTGTTGGTCTGATCTCAAGCTGGAAGCCCCCTGGACCTACACAGTGAGTTCAAGGTCATCATGAATCACACAGCAAGATTTTGTTCTTCTAAAAACTGAGACCGGCCCCTGGCTTCCAATCTCTCTATGCCATCTCTTTTTTTCCGGTGAGCTTCTGTCACACTGCAATACAGCTAAGATGGCCCTCACTAGAGCCGAGCCCCTGCCAACCCTATGCCTCAACTCCAAGTCTGTCAGCTAAACAAGCTTCTCTTTTTTATACGGTTAGGCTGCCTCCGGGGCTTTGTTCTAGTAACAAAACCAGACGGCCACATAGGGGCAGGACGCGAATATCCAGACCACAGAAGCAGTTCTTAAGTAACGTGACTTCTAAAGACAGGGAAAGGCTGTTCTCTGTAAGATGCTAATGGCTCTCTCAGGACGTTACTGCGATGGACCCTCATCGAGCAACCAGACAGGCCAGGACCATGACACAGGTGGCAGAAATGTTTGCACCGTGAGGGGAAAAGAAGCTGTCTGGTCCATGTGACACTGACAGTCACTTTTGAAAATGAGATGTTGGTATATTAGTGTCGCCCCTATCCCTTGAAGAAAAACTGAAAGAAAGGAAGGGAGGGAGGAAGAAGAGAAGGAAGGAAGGAAAGAGAAGAGAGAGAAAAGGCTTGTCTGGATTGTTCAGCCACTGGTAATGTGAGGGACTGGCGACTGGAATCTTCTGAACTGGGATCCCAGCTGAGCTTTGCTGACCACGCCCTCTCTCGCGTCAGCGTAGTTCCCTGCTGGCTCTGAGGTTCCATTCCACGCTGTTCCCCTCAGCATAGCTCGCATCTGGCTCTGAGGTTCCTCTGAGGTTCCGTTCCACGCTGTTCCCCTCAGCATAGCTCGCGTTTGGCTCTGAGGTTCAGTTCCACGCTGTTCCACTCAGCACAGCTCGCGTCTGGCTCTGAGGTTCAGTTTCACGCTGTTCTGCTCAGCGTAGCTCGCGTCTGGCTCTGAGGTTCAGTTTCACGCTGTTCCGCTCAGCACAGCTCGCGTCTGGCTCTGAGGTTCCTCTGAGGTTCTGTTCCACGCTGCTCCCCTCAGCTTAGCTCGCTTCTGGCTCTGAGGTTCCGTTCCCCCCTGTTCCCCCAGCAGAGTGCTCTTGGGACTGGAAAGCTAGGTTACAGTAATGCAAACCTCTAAGATTCCGAGTGGATACTGTGATATTTTCTCTCTTTAGGGTTGTCATGATAACAGTTAACAATGCTCAGGAAAAAAAATCGAGGAAAGGAAAAGATAAGTGAGGGGGTGCGTAGACCTGTCTCGGTCTGGAGGGAAAGGTTTGGGGCCTCAGCTGAGGTTGCTGCTCTGCAGGTCAGCTGAGCACTGGCTGAGGGCGGCCTGTGCCCGCAGCTCCCCCTACTGGATATTTTCAGGATTTATTCCACACAGTCTAATTTTGAGAGGACAGATTGGTTTCCACTGGCCTCAATGGACAGGGACGGCCAGATCGTAAAAGCAAGGCCTTGCTAAAGCTATTAACCTTTGCCTGAAGAAGACCAGCTGAAGGTGAAGATGGAGAGGAGAGAGGCACAGAGATTTCTTAAGCTGGTACCACGAAAACCCTCGGGGCATGTGTGTATATCCACATGAGGCTTTTTCTAATTTGCATAAGGTCTCTCCTGGTCTGGGATAAGTCCATGTACCCCTGACATGGCTAAGGATGCCAGGGCTTCATCAGAGGCAAAACCTGAAGAGAAAACTTAAAAAAATACAAGTATATGGTCTGGTGAAGTGCTGGCTGCCAAGCCTGCGCCCAAATTTAATTTCTGGAACCTACGTGATGGAGGGAGAAAACGGATTCCTGAAAGTTGTTCTCTGAGTCCCACATGTGATTCACCACACACACACACACACACACACACACACACACTCACACACACACACACATACACACACTCACACACACATACACTCACACACACTCACACACACACACTTACACATACACACACACTCACACACACACTCACACACACACTCACACACACATACACTCACACACACACACTCACACACACTCACACACTCACACACACACTCACACACACACTCACACACACTCACACACACTCTCACACACACACTCACACACACTCACACACTCACACACACACTCACACACACACTCACACACACACTCACACACACACACACTCACACATACACACACACACTCACACACACACTCACACACACACTCACACACACATACACTCACACACACACACTCACACACACTCACACACTCACACACACACTCACACACACACTCACACACACTCACACACACACACTCACACACACTCTCTCTCACACACACACTCACACACACTCACACACACACTCACACACACACTCTCACACACTCACACACACATACACACACTCACACACACACTCACACACACACTCACACATACACACACTCACACACACTCACACTCTCACACACTCACACACACTCACACACACTCACACACTCACACACACACTCACACACACACTCACACACACACTCACACACACACACACTCACACACACACTCACACACACACACTCACACACACACTCACACACACATACACTCACACACACTCACACACACACACACTCAGACACACACTCACACATACACACACTCACACATACACACACTCACACTCACACACACATACACTCTCACACACACACTCACACACACACACTCACACACACACTCACACACACACTCACACACACACACTCACACACACACATACACTCACACACACACATACACACTCACACACTCACACACTCACACACACACACTCACACACTCACTCACACACTCACACACACACTCACACACACACATACACTCACACACACACACATACACACTCACACATACACACACTCACACACACACACTCTCACACACACACACTCACACACACACACTCACACACACACTCACACACACACTCACACACACACTCACACACACACATACACTCACACACACACTCACACACACACACTCACACACACACACTCACACACACACTCACACACTCACACACACACTCTCTCACACACACCCCTCCCCACAATACACATACACACCCCCACAAGCACACATTTATACACATATACACCCACGCACATATTCACACACACTCACAAACATATACACATACATGCACACATAAACACATACCCACACTCTCTCTCACACACATATATACCCCCTACTCCCACATCTAAGAAACATAAAAGATACAAGTTTATCAAACACCAAACAAAAGTAAAATTTACAATATTTGAAGCCAATAAAAGCTAGGCATGAGTAATGAAGAGAAAAACTAGTTAATTAAAACCAACAGAAAGGATGCCTGTGTCAGACAAAGACTGAGAAAATGACAATTCTATGCCATATGTTCAAGAGGGACAGAAAGGAAAAGTGTGTTAGGGAGAGACGTAAATAAAACCCGAGCCGAAAGTTTCCAGGCAAAAGCACAGCCTTTGAGTCAAATCCTCTCCAATTCATGGTTACTCGAACGCTGACAACAAAATGTTCCACCTACAGACAAACAGTAAAGACAAAAATGAAACAGAGGAAATACTGGACACAGCAAGGGAACATGAATGAGCTGTAGGACAATGTCCAGGGGAAAAGAGAAAAGACATGGAAATTTTAAATTCACATTTCCCAGACATAACGGAGATGCTAACATCCAGTTCCCAGCACACAAAAAACCTTGAGCAAAGTCCACGCGATGAAACTCTCACACCGACATAGAACTCCTTAAAATCAGGGAGAACATCTTACAAGCAAAGTCGACGTGTGGATAAAAGAGTAGTTACCATGACAACGGCTTCTGTGTGTTGGACTCGCTTCCACCTAGAGGACAGTGGAATATTTATCTTTAAAACACAGAGCCACCGTTGCCAATCTAAAATCCCACCTAAAACAACAGTGTCTGTAAGAACAAAGGCACGACAGGGACTTTTTCTTTTTCAGTTATACAAAAGCTGAAAGAGAAACGCCATTAACTGGCCAGGAAGAAGCGAACTGTCAGCAGACAGAGATCTAGAGCCACACAAAGGGATGGAAGATGCTGGAAGGTGTCGTTATGAGCTTAGGTGTAAAATCGCCTCCCCGGTATTCTAAGCCATTTGAAGAATAGCTGGTGAAGGCCAGACTGTTGGTGCCGTGCTGGGGGGCTCTGGCGCGCTGCTGGAAGGGGCAGCAAACTAGAGCAGCAAGCATGGGATTCAGAGCCGGAAGTGTGATGCTGTGGAGGCCTGGGCACAGGGTGGCGTTGTATGAAGGCAGACAGCAAAAAGTGAACGGCGTTTTTATACACACCTAGAAGCGAAGGCTTAACTCCCCTAACTAAACAGTACAGCAGGTATGTGAATAGAGAAGACAAAGCGGGATTATAGGAGACAATCAGAAGGACGACAAAGGAGACGAAGCTACAGAGTGCACACAGCCTAAAGCGCAGGAAGTGGTGGATGCCAGTCTGCCGGATTACGTGAAAATGTCTGAACACCTTAGCTGAAGGGTGTGGGCTACCACACTAGATGACAACTGAAGAACTGGACCTGGGAGGTGGCTCGGTGGAAGAAGCCCTCGCCTCGAAGAACCCATATACCCATACACACGACAGACAGAGACAGCGGCCTCAGGGCAAACTGGCTGGCTAGACTATCTGCATGGGTGATGCCTGGATTAGCGGAGAGGCTCTGCCTCAGTGGTGGGGAGCAGCTGAGGAAGACTCCCAACATCCCCATGTTCATCTCCACATAGCTGTGCTCACCCATGCAGACACCAGTGCAGACCACACGCACGTGCAGGCGCTTGCACACACACACACACACACACACACACACACACACACACACACTGGGGGAAAGAAAGATAAGTTTTTTTAAAAAAAAGATTAAGTGAATACATCCTGCTAGGGAAGAATTTTACTATAAGTAAATTATGGCTGCAGAATCCATGAGAAAAATGTGCCTTAGAATGGGCGTGTGCCTCATTGTTAGGTTAGGAGAAGGTAACCAGTGTTCTCGTCAGTACTGATCTTTCTTCAGTGAACATGGTGTCTTTTTCTGTAGTTTATACCACTGGCCTGGAAACAGTTCTCAGAGCCAGAAACGTTGTTTATGTATTTATTGTAGCGCACAGGGCCAGTTCCAGGGCCCTGTTCACCCCGGACACACACTCTACCCTCTGAGCTACACTCCTCTCCCGACATGTGTATATTTAAACATTTCCTACCTTTGGTCTCCGTATCTTCGCATGTTAAGTGCTGTGATATCACTGTGCCTGAATGTGAGTGTCTGGAAAGAATTCAGTGTTTAATCAGCCGTTTAGCAAATCAGAACTGTGCCAGCCAGGAGCCAAATGTAGTTTTTAAAAGGGTTTCTTTATTCATCTGCTTCTATTTGATGATGCTCCTGATATCTATCATCTACCTATCACTATCTGTGTTCATTCAATCAATCGACCTACCTATTCACTTATCATCTATCTATCATCAATCAATCATCTATCATCTATCTATATCTATCTACTGTCTACATTTATCATCTATCGATCTATCTATCTATCTATCATCTACCTGTCATCAGGCATCTGTGTAGTTATTTATCATTTATGGTGCATCTCTATCTCATCTATCCATGTACGTTTTTGGCACAGAGGTGGAACTCAGGCCCTTGTGTATGCTAGGAAGCCCTCTGACACTGATCCACACTCCCAGTCCTTGCCTTCTGTTTATTATTATTATTATGGTTCTTATTCTCCTTCTAGATCCTGAACATTGCATGCACTATCCCCTGCAGCCACCATGGACTGGTTACTATTATCATTTTATCTGAAAGGAAACTGAGGCACAGAGGGCCGGATAACGAAGCCACACATCCGTGAGCTTTCCCGAGGACTCTGGCTGGTTCTGACTTCAGCTGTGATGACTTCTCTGCATGGTTGTTTATGACCTTTCCCTAGTTTGCGGGTTTTTCCGAATCACTGACTCAGCCAATCGATTCATATACTGCTTGTTGCATATTTAGTGTGGCTTTCTCGGCTGGTAATGGTTTATCTTTGTGTTTTCAGGAGAAACTAAAATAAGGTTTAGCCAGGACAGAAGGAACCAACAGGCAAGGCTTACTTCTAGAGGAGACTCAGTCAGGGTCGGTCTTTAATGAGTGGTCTTCCATTGCTCAGGCCATCGGCCTTCCGGATGTTTGCCTTCAGCTGTGCTGAGCATGAAGGCCAGGTGGAAATGTTTGTCCCCTAGGGGCTTTCCTAAAGCCCCAGCATCAACCACTCTGCAGGAAATGAGACATTTTTCTCTGTAGGAACTACTTTCTCCTGATCCAGCTTACGGCTCACTAGTTTGAACACTTGTTAGGGAATGTGTCCCCCACAGATTCGGTGTCAAATTCCTTACTTCGGTGTGATAGTGCCAGGGTGCAGGGCCTTTTGGAAGTGATTAGGCAGGCAACAGGGCATGGGGCAGGATCTTCAAGGTCATGACCTCCTCTCCTGGGATCCTTGTACAACTGATTCCTCACACTGATCCTTGTGTCAGTCTCTCTTGCTCACCTGTGATGTACAGGGTTGTGGACTATGGCATACATGACCTGAGGCAAGCCTAACCTATGTGTGACTATGAGCAGCATACAGTAGGTGATCAATAAATGCTTGCTTTTGATGGGTTGGCCAATCCTGAAAGGAGCTTTGGAAAAAAAGGTAGCAGGAATATGGGGGTATAAAAAACCCTCATTTGATAACCTACGTGGGATCTTTCAATGACACATGAAAACTACTTATTAAAGCAAAAGCAAGCATTTATTTCCTGCATCTGAAATCATTCCGCGTCACCTGGGGGACCCACTGAGAACGCGGATAGCAAAATCGGCCTTCTCAGCAACCCTGCCTGAGAGAGCAGGCATAGAAATCGCTTCAGGGGCACATTTTGTGGTGTCTTGTGGGGCTGAAGTAGCTGATGAGACAATTTTAGGTCATTATCACGGTTCTCTTCGGTCACTGCTGGTGGGTGGCCTCTGGGTCAAGGCTTTTATTGTAAACTGTCAGCAAACCACCAGCTGGGCTGTTGCCTTAAAATAAGATAATGCCTTTCCTGCCCAGCAAGAGACATGGGGGGGGGGAGGCTCCCTGGAGCCTTATCTCCTAAGGGGTTGTTGAGCCCAGGCGGCTTTAGCTCACGGTGCAGCAATAGCTGAAGACATGTCCTGATATTCCAAACATCGCTCTAGCTGGAACTGTCTGCCTGGAAAACAGACGCCAGCTAAGTTCCTCGTGTGAGCTCAGCATTATTTATCCCACAGAGCTTATACAATTTGGCAGAAGAGAACGACTCTTGACCCACCGATCTGTTTTGTATTTGCACAGCGTGTGGTGCCTAGCAAGGTCTATGGAGTGGGAAGGGAACTAGGGAGTGTAAACAACAGGGCAAAAACGGGTCCCATGGAATATCACAATGCTGAGCTGGAAAGAGAAAAACTGAAATCCTTTCTCCTTTGGGGGCTGAAGAGATGGCTCCATGGCTAAGAGTGCTTACTGCTTCTGCAGAGGACCTGGGCTCGGTTCCCAGAACCCTTCCCTGGGTGCTCACAACCACCCGTAACTCCAGTTCCAGGGGGGATCCAACACCCTCTTCTGGCCTCTGTGGGCATCTACATGCATGTGGTGTGCATAAATTCTAACAGGCGAACACACATGCCTGTATAACACGTATAACATACGGACACGCATACACATACAATTAACCAAATCTTGAAGAGGCCGTTTCTCTTTGAAGTGGATTGCTAGGATCACAGCCAAGCTTTGATGTGCGTGACTCCTCTGCCCACGTTCAAATTCTGCTACTTGAGTTGTACAAAAACTTTGCATTCATGACTAAATTTGAAAAAAGGGTGGACTCCATGTCAGGTAGGATATTAGCTACTCAGTGCCAAACACGGTGGTGCATGTCTGTAAGCTGACCAGCCTGGAGGCGGAGGCACGAAGATTGCCTGGGCTTCAAGGCCAGCCTGGGCTACACATTGAGGGCTAGGATAGCCTGAGCTACAGAGCGAGATTCTTTTCCAATGTGATTAAGTTTCCTAGTTAAAAATATGATTCTCTATTCACATGTCTGGAAAAGTGGCAGCAATTTTAATTAGAATGAATCAGTTAGAATTGAAATAAAAGCATCTTCTCTGGTAGGAAGCTATTTTTCCTCTCGGTGAGAGTGCATGCCTTATTCTTATTTTTAGAAGATGATGGGTAATTTGGTTTTTTTCCGCTACTTTGCTTTTGGTGTTTTCTGAGCTTGCATGACTGATCAGTTATCTCCAGAACCAGACATGATAGAAGCACTTTTCACAGTTAGCCAGGGATGCTGCGGATGGATATGGATGTGCTTGTTGTCACATCGTAAAGGAAGCGGGAACCCCATCTGCCTCCAATGCAAGGTCACAAGGGGGATGGGAGCATGCTTCCTCAGACTAGAGGGATGGACCTGTGTCAGCAGCCCCGAACTGGCCTTGTCCTTGTGGAAGTGTAAAGCGATAGTCAAGATCAGGCCTGTCATGGTCACAAGTGGGCATGGTTAAAGCAGGCGGTAAAGGAAAGGAATTATCTTCTTCCTGAGCTGAGGGAAGGAAGGAAGCCTTTTGTGACACTTGGCATGTTTGGGACATGAAGATAAAGGGAAGTACCCTTTGGCCTCACTAGTGAACAACAGAATTGATGATAGGCATCCATTTTCATGTTTTGCCTCTCTGGCCATGGACCTGCTCTCAGAGGAAATGCCTGAGCATTCACAAAAGAGTTTTTATTTTTTTATTTGTGTTAGCACTGTTGATCCTGGTGGAGAACCCTGCCATATTTGCTAGCACATGGCACAACATGACAACTGCCAAGGATCTGAGTCCTGCTTGCAGCTCGTGTTGTAGAGGATGCCAACAGTGAATACAAGGGTTCAGAGGGCGGCACCATTTTATTTATTTTAAATATGCATTTTAAATATTCTCTCACGTAGCCCAGATGTAGCCTGCCATCTTCCCATTGCACATGCCGTACTAACCTTCCTGGTCCATCTCAGACAAGGCTTGTTCTTGTCCACTCCATGTCCCGTCAATAATGACATCGCTTTAGTTCTTATGAGGCAGAAAGGCAAAAGCGAATATAAAGGCTCTTCCTGGTCTATCAGGAAGGCGATGAGGTTTTGATAATGGATAGACAATGGCAACATTCTTTGAGACGCTGTGATGAAGCTTCTTCTTAAGAAAAGTTATGTTTGGTGTCATAACTGCCCAATGTTCTCTCCTCGAACATTGCCTTTTCATATATGCATATACATACATATGTGTTATATCTACACATAAACATATGATCTCCATGATACATGTGTATATGATATATGTATGTTTTTCCAATTGTATCTTTTTGTGATTTATAAAAGTTCTTTATTTTCTTTTGTTCTTTCATTGTCTCCTTTTCTCTTTGGAGACAGGGTCTTGCTTATATCTTAGGTTGGTGTAAAATTTGTTTTGCAGCCCAGGTCAGCCTTGAAATCATGATTCTCTTGCCTCAGTCTCTGGAGTACTGGAATTATAGGGATAGGCCAGTAGGCTTGGTTCCAAGGGATTATTCTGAAGAGAGCTCACTAACTGTAGCAAGCAGATTCCTGCCTAAAAGCTGATGGGGAAAGAGAGATTTTCTACATGTCTCGAAATCATATACACATTCTTCTATCACTGGCCTTCCTTCCTGTCATATTTCCATGAAATGGAGAAGCAAGTTTCAAAATCCGAAGATGGTGTCACTTACCCATGCAGTCTGGGCCCCAGTGGCCTGAGCAGCATTGAGGTTGTAGGTAGTCCTTCCTACATATATGTTGGCATCCCGGGACAGACAGAGAGTATGCATTGATCTCAATCGAATACCTTGGAGAATTACAAGCACATGCATCAGTTAACCCATGAATTCCCTGAGGGAGAGCATGTTTTTCATAACTCTCCTCTCCTATTAAGAGCCTACCAAAGTTCAAGGTTAAAATTACGTGGCTTCTTACAAAGAATGTTTTGTACTCTTCTGATAAGGGCCAAGGAGAGCACTTGGTTGTATGCACCCCAGCTGCAATTATTACTACCACACACACACACACACACACACACACACACACATACACACACACATCACACGTGCACGCTTGCACACATGTGTGCACACCAAATTTTTCATGGATGCTGTTCATTTTAGAGTGGAAGACTGGCCTGTCATTCATTTATGCCAGAACAAACAAACAAACAAACAAACAAAAAACTTGATTGGCTCTTTTGTTTTATTTTACTTTGTATTTTTGATGTTTTAAGGAATCACTGTATAGAGGTATAATTAACATACAAATGCTGAACCTTTTTAATGCATACAACTCAATGAGCTTAGAGGTCAGGACACCTGCAGCACGTGACGTCAGCCCTTAGAGATCAGGACACCTGCAGCACATGATGTCAGCCCTTAGAGGTCAGGACACCTGCAGCACGTGACGTCAGCCCTTAGAGGTCAGGACATCTACAGCATGTGACATCAGCACTTAGAGGTCAGCACACCCGCAGTCCCATGACATCAACACTTAGAGCTCAGGACACCTGCCACACCATGACGTCAGCACTTAGAGGTCAGCACACCTGCCACACCATGACGTCAGCACTTAGAGGTCAGCACACCTGCCACACCATGACGTCAGCACTTAGAGGTCAGCACACCCGCAGTCCCATGACATCAGCACTTAGAGCTCAGGACACCTGCCACACCATGACGTCAGCCCTTAGAGGTCAGCACACCTGCAGCACGTGATGTCAGCCCTTAGAGGTCAGCACACCCGCAGTCCCATGACGTCAGCACTTAGAGGTCAGGACACCTGCCACACCATGACGTCAGCCCTTAGAGGTCAGCACACCTGCAGCACGTGACGTCAGCACTTAGAGGTCAGCACACCCGCAGTCCCATGATGTCAGCACTTAGAGGTCAGCACACCCGCAGTCCCATGACATCAGCACTTAGAGGTCAGCACACCTGCTACACCATGACATCAGCACTTAGAGGTCAGCACACCCGCAGTCCCATGACGTCAGCACTTAGAGGTCAGCACACCCGCAGTCCCATGACATCAGCACTTAGAGGTCAGCACACCCGCAGCCCCATGATGTCAGCACTTAGAGGTCAGCACACCTGCCACACCATGACGTCAGCACTTAGAGCTCAGGACACCTGCCACACCATGACGTCAGCCCTTAGAGGTCAGCACACCTGCCACACCATGACGTCAGCACTCAGAGGTCAGGACACCTGCAGTCCCATGACGTCAGCACTTAGAGCTCAGGACACCTGCCACACCATGACGTCAGCACTTAGAGGTCAGCACACCCGCAGTCCCATGATGTCAGCACTTAGAGGTCAGCACACCCGCAGCCCCATGATGTCAGCACTTAGAGGTCAGCACACCCACAGCCCCATGATGTCAGCACTTAGAGGTCAGCACACCCACAGCCCCATGATGTCAGCACTTAGAGGTCAGGACACCTGCCACACCATGACGTCAGCACTTAGAGGTCAGCACACCTGCCACACCATGACGTCAGCACTTAGAGGTCAGCACACCTGCCACACCATGACGTCAGCACTCAGAGGTCAGGACACCTGCAGTCCCATGATGTCAGCACTTAGAGGTCAGGACACCTGCAGCACGTGATGTCAGCACTTGGAGGTCAGCACACCTGCAGCCCCATGACGTCAGCACTTAGAGGTCAGCACACCCGCAGTCCCATGATGTCAGCACTTAGAGGTCAGCACACCGCAGTCCCATGATGTCAGCACTTAGAGGTCAGCACACCCGCAGTCCCATGATGTCTAGCTCCCCGAAGGCACACCTATTATTTCCATTCACCTCACTGCATCCTCTCTTTCTCTTTGACAAGAACACTAACCCACAATCCCCCGTCTTTGCAAACAGTACCCACACAGCTCCAAGTCAACATTGTTGTCTCTATCGATTAACTCTGGTTTTATAGCATGATGTGATCACACTAGACAGACATGAATGTAAAACATTGTTGTATAACAATGCCAAGGTTTCGTTTCACTTGTGCTAAAAAAACAGTAATTTATCATTCTTGAATTGAAAATGAACTCCTTAGACTGGAAAATGGCTCAGTGGGTAAAGTGTCTGCCATGCAAACATGAGGAACTGGGTCTGGATGCCCTGTACCCACATAACAAGTGGGGCACCGTGGTGCCCTATATCATAGTGCTGGGGTAATTGGAGACCAGAGGCTTCCTAGAGCTCGCTGGGCAGTTATCCCAGCTGAATCAGTGAGCTCCAGCTTCTGTGAGGGACCTTATCTCAACATGCGAGATGGACAGTGATTGACCAACACGTGAATGTCAACGTCTGTCCTCACACATGACTAAACACACACACACACACTCACACACACACACACACACACACACTCAAACCACACAAATACTCACAAACATGTACACATAAATTAAAAATTTAACTCATTGAACAATGCCTAATTTCTAAGTTGGTTAGCTGAGTAAATTAAGAATTATGGTTGCCTTTGACCCTCCTGGCTACACCTGTTAGCACAGACCCACTTGTCCCCTTTTGAGAGGACCGGCCTTGAATTATGATAGTTCTGGATCAGAAGTGACTTTCAGGAATGTAATACAGACAATCCAACAATGCTAATTTTTTCTGTCTTACACCTTTGGGTTCTAGTTAGCATCAGGCTTCACAGCTTATTAGTAAAATAAATACCAGACCCAGGGCTTAAGAAATTTATTTTGCTTTTGAGACAGGATCTTGATATGTAGGTAGCTAAGGCAACCTACAGTTGTTCAAATTAGAATCCTGTTTCTATCTATCTGTCTGTCTGTCTGTCTGTCTGTCTGTCTGTCTATCTATGGTGTGTGTGTGTGTGTGTGTATGTTGTGTGCACATGAGTGTGTAGGTATGCATGTGTATGCTCATGTACTGAGGCCTGGACAGGATGTCAGGTGCTTTCCTCTGTCACTTTCCACCTTGTCCCCTTGATAGAGGGTTTCTCACTGGCCTGGAAACTTGCCATTTCGGCTAGGCTGCCAGACCAGTCCAGGGACCCATCTTTCTCTGACTTTCAATGCTAGCTCACAGGCACCTGTAGCTAGACTTGGTTTTTTAAGTGGGTGCCGGGGGTTTCACCCCAGCTTCTCATGCTCGGGTGTCCACTGAGCCATCTCCCAGTTCTAGAACCGTTTCCAAATGAATCTAGACTCCAACAAAAGATAGAAGGGCAAGAAGAGTGTGTATGCACAGTACAATTTTGTATTTAAACGTGAGTCAATAATCATAAAGATTCAGACTCAAGTCCATAGATTATGAGTTACCTAAATTGGGCTCAGTATAGTTTTAGAGCAAGAGAGAAATCCTGGAGCTACTCTGCAGTGTGTGAGACAGGATGTTCCAACTGGGAGTCACAATTCTTAGGGTACCAAAACACAGACACGGTTATCTTCTCATAATGCGTACCTGCAATCTCGAACCCCGAGAGAGTCATTGGTAATCTTGACGTAACCAACTGGACACTTGGCTGCAAGATTAGCTGAGCAGGCTTGGCACTCCGTCCTGATGTTTAGAAAGGACTTCTTATCACACCTTTTCGCCTGTGCAAATGCAGCAAAGAACACGGGTTCCTGTTATCAGAGCCTTGCGAAGTACCTGGTATGACTACTTGTCTACCTGTGTCATCTCACTACAGTCAGGAGTGGCAATGAGGTCACTGGCATCAACTGGCTTTGTAGTGCGAGATTCCACAGGGCATGCATCTGACTTGAATTCTGGAGTGTCAGCACCTAGGCTTTGATCCGCCGTTAGGGACTGCTACTTTTTGTTTGAAAGGCTTGCTTCTTATCTGAAGGATTTGGAACCTTTGCAAAAACTTAGTTACAAGAGAGAGCTTGGAAAACCAAGACGTCTTGAAGCTGAGGATTGCTTGGGCAGATGGTTTTCTTTAAAACGCTCCAGAAATTGACTTGCTAAGAGGTGTAAATTGTAAACAATAATTTTGTATTTTGCAGCAACGGGCTCTTAGTTCATCAGAAACTGAGTTCCCTGCTGTTTGGCTAAACCTAAAATTCATCCCGGTGGGACCCTTTTCTTCCACGGACCCAGGCTAAACAGAACGCTGACATGACTTATCTGGCATGAGTGCTGGGATCAGTGATCAGGGAGCAATGTCTGCCATGGCTGAGTGTGTGGACGCGGTACAGCTTGGGCTAAACACATGCCCCATGCCTCATCTGGAACCTGGAGCCCTACAAGGCAGGGGAATATCACTGCTTACCGAAATGAGGGACCTGAGCCCTCTTGCAGAGGACCCGTTTCAAGTGGGCTAATGTGACAGTGAGTTATTCAAGACCAGTTGTTCATAGACCGATCGTCTTCAGGGACACTATTTCTGAATCGCATCCCCAGGAATATCTGCTGTGGGCTAGCGCTGTACTAAGGGCTATGGGGGCGGGGGGGTGGTGGTTTCTGTTCTAGAGAGATCTGGGGCATTTAGATTTCAACACAATCAGAAAGCCGGAAGCATGAGAGCATGGATGTTTCGTTTATCGCCATGCCCGAGCCCTCAGAATGTTGACAGGACACATGGAGGCCATGCTCAGCAAATATGAGTTGATTAAATTAACCCACTGGGGATATCAGACAGGCACATTAGGAGCAGCTCTTTGATGACATGATGTGGTCCAGCACTGACTGCTTACTGAATGATACCGGCAGACTTTGGTCCCCTGTTGCTCCCGATGTTGGAGATGACCCTCCTGCATAGAGCTCCCTATCATTCAAGCTTCCTTAATCTCTCTATCAAATTTAGTCTACTAAACCTCAGAGCCCAAGGTGGCCCCCAGAGAGGTCACTGTGGTCCTCCACTACAGTCTGAGGAAGGCAGAAGGCACCCTGGTTCCCCACTACAGTCTGAAGAAGGCAGAGGTCACCGTGGTCCCCCACTACAGTCTGAGGAAGGCAGAGGTCACCGAGGTCCCCCACTACAGTCTGAGGAAGGCAGAGGTCACTGTGGTCCCCCACTACAGTCTGAGGAAGGCAGAGGTCACCGTGGTCCCCTACTACAGTCTGAGGAAGGCAGAGGTCACCATGGTCCCCCACTACAGTCTGAGGAAGGCAGAGGTCACTGTGGTCCCCCACTACAGTCTGAGGAAGGCAGAGGTCACCGTGGTCCCCCACTACAGTCTGAGGAAGGCAGAAGGCATGTTGCCAGTACCTGATGGGTTTTGGAAATGTTTCTCATGCTCACTTTCATCAACAAGACACTATCAATCTACCCTGGAATTCCCCTGGGCATCTGCCCATAGCCGCCCTTGGCTGGTACATTTGGGAAGAAGGGGTGTGAGGTACCCACAGTGATCAGGTGGTCCAGACAAAACCCAGAGCACACAGCTCTGCAGGAAAGAGAAGTGTCAGGACTAAACTCAGAGATTCCAACTGCAGAGTCAGCACAGCAGATGAGAAAGAGCCAACTCAGTCCACCCCAGGAGGAGAGCATCTCACCTTGAGAATCTTAGTCTTGGAAGTTTTCTTTTGATTTTTATGAAGTCCAGGCAGGGTTTTTTGCCCAAGATTATGCGAGAAAACAAAACCATCTAAAGCACAGTGTGAAAATTAACAAGGAAAAATAGCAGGAAAGTTTCTCTTACCAGTCCTGTGGCTTCGGCTGGGGTGCAGGTATTTTGCACAGCCAACCCCAGGAAGAGGGGGATTAAAGGCAGCAGCATGCTGAGCAAATGCTGGTTCCTTCCCTTGCTGGGCCAGGTCAAGGCAATTTAGCTATTTTACTTTGCTTTTCTTAGTGCCTGGGGAACTCTTTCTCATGTCTGTGTCTACTTTTAATTCCTTTCCTTTCCCTGGTCAGAAAGCAAAGGTAGCTGAGGCCTGGCTGACGGTCCACAGGAGCTTGGTGGAAGCGGCCACTCTGAGCTGTATATAAGTCCTGGCTGAGTGACAGGATTTCCTGAAGGGGCTGAGGCAGAGACCCAACTGGGATTTCTGTGCCTTGCGAAATTCCCAGGGATGGAGCGTTCCCTCTCCTATTGCTATGCCTACTGGACCTGCCCGCTGCCCTGTTGTCCTTTCTACGCCACACCATGAGTCATCCTGGGCCTGTCTGTTCCAACACGTAGGTTCAGATTTTCTGTAGGGAGAAATGTGTGGGCATGGCCAGATATGGAGAGAATGTTCCAGAAGCCTGGCCCCTGCCTTGGAAGATGATGGTGTCCTCATTCTCCTGTGGCTGTCAAAATTCATGTTGGTACCGATGGTTGGGTTCTCATCTCTCTTCTTCTGCTCTTCAAGGTTATTCAAGCAGAGAGTGACCAACTGAGCCTGTTCCTCCAATCTAGCCCTTCAAGGCTGGGTCTAATGCCGTCTCTTTCAGGAAGACATCCTCTCCTGTGCCTCCTGACTTTTGTGCACTCTTTGCCCGCCTCTTTCCCAGCTTTGGGTGAGAATATCTTGTGTTTTTATAAATCAAAAGACACATCCAGCTAAACTGAGATTGGTACATAGTTTCCATCTTGTTTAAACAGAAGTCATCTCTGTTTAAGGATTTATTCAGGTGAAATTCCAAATGACATTTTGTTTGGCTGATATATGTAGGTACTTGATTGAGTATCTTCATTTGCTCTGATTAGATAGATTTTTAATATCCATTTAGTCACTCAGCAAACATTTATAGAACACCACCCACTCTGCTGGCTTCTGAGCACAAGGAACTGGATAAATCATACTCATGCATTCATTATAGATTCTAGTACACTTGTGTATACACCGTCTCACTTAAATATTATTACAATTTTGCAAAACAGAATGGACAAGGAGTGTGATTGTGGCTTGGTAGGTATGACAATTAAGGCCTGTGGAAATAGAGTGTTTTATTCGTGGTCAGTAAGGTGGCATGGGGTTGTAGTAGCAATGCATGTCCTGGTGTTCTCACCCTGGCCAGGTACTCTGCCAATACAGGCAGCCGCCCTTCTAGCATCTGAGGTTTAAGTTAAGAATGATCTGTGTCCCGTATAATCCAGTTATCGAAAAGCTTAATCAAACTGGCTGCTGTCTCTTCGTTGTCACACGGAGGCATGGCCACAGAGAACCTGTGGTTGATGTTGGACACGTCTGAGGCACACTTATTATCTTAGGCCAGTCTGCATAGAGAGCTGTTGGCTAGCTAAGGCTCTATAGTGAGACCCTACAACCAAACAACTATGGCCGGCGTTCTCATCAGTGCGCATCAGAACCAAGAGTGGATGGCTTACCCAGACTGCTAGCCCATTAGCCCCTCTACTAGCTTTGCTGTCCCAGCATGGCATAACATAGGCAAATTAGATCACCCGAAGCTTCAAGTTTTACGTAAAGGGACATGCCTATGCAGGCATGCCCATCATGTGACTTATGGCCTGAGTGTGGCTGAAGACAGCTAGGAATTCAGCCCAACGCAAGCATGCCACATAGTCGAGGGTGACCTGGCATTCCTGGTCTGGAGTAGGTTGGATTGAAGGTGTGTGCCGCCTGGCCTGACTATTACCTTGATGATCCACCTTCAAGTCAGGTGGGATTGCTTCAATGCCTCACAATTACAGTACCAAAGGGAAAGTATTCTAGGATGTTGAACAGACAAAATAACAGGAATGCACTGAGGCTGAAGAGTTCTTGCCATGCTGGGGTTTTACTCTTAGTATTTCACCAGCTCCAGAGGCTCAACCAAACCGAGCAGGCCCTCTCCAAAGTCAAAGGTCAGCTAAAGACATCTGAACATAGACTTGTTTAGCTTCAAATGTTATTAGGAGCTACCCCAGAATGTACATCTTCACAGAGAGACAAGTTTTTAGTTCATTGCCATTTCTTGGGGGAACTGTTGTTTTTTAAGGAGAATTATTATTATGAGGTATCACATACTGAGATTCCAGAGGCTGCTGGTTTCAGCTGGAATGCTTATGTCTTGGGTAGGATGCACGCAGGGGCCAAGGCACTGCCTGTGGGTGAAGCCTCTTATAATGCATAGCAGGATGAAGGTGCCTTGGACAAAGGTCCTTGCCTGTGTCTGGCCCTGTGCTCGCCCGGTTCCTCAGTATGATGCTCTACCCTAGTAAATCAATGCATTGGTTGTGAGATGCTGACATAGCTGGGGGATTTCCTGAACTCTCATGGGATCCTGGCTTTTCGAGGAGTCAGCTTCCCTAGGCAGGGGATGCGTCCAGCATGTGTATCCTTGCTCTCAAGGCCCCTTCCTTTTCCTCTGTTAGTTTAGATCCTTGCACACAGCAAACCTTGCTCTCTCTCTCTGTGTGATTTTTATTTTTTCCTTTTTGTGGAAGCCAGTCAGCTGATCTGGCAGTAGGCAAAATTGTAAAGTAGGCAAAGTTTCTTTCAGCTCCAGCACTCCATGTCCCATTCTGTATTTTTCTTCTTCCCGTTCATTCAGTCATTTAATCAATCAGTGGACAGTGGGCACGTAACCATTCCTACACCACTTTTCTGGCATGCATGTCAGCCCACGGCAGTCAGGGCTTATTGAACACACAGGAATAGCCGACGGTATGCATGTCAGCCCACGGCAGTCAGGGCTTATTGAACACACAGGAATAGCCGACGGTATGCATGTCAGCCCACGGCAGTCAGGGCTTATTGAACACACAGGAATAGCCGACGGTATGCATGTCAGCCCACGGCAGTCAGGGCTTATTGAACACACAGGAATAGCCGACGGTATGCATGTCAGCCCACGGCAGTCAGGGATTCTTAACACCCGGGAATAGTGAATATTTACCACCCAGTTGCTCCAGTGTTTGCTTTAAACAAGTCTCATATAACTCAGGCAGATCTTGCATTCATTCTCTTGCGTCCAGCTCCGAGGTATGGCATTACAGCTGTGCACCACCCTACCCAGGTCAGGTAGTTTTCGTCTTTTTTTTTTTTTTCTTGTCAGATATATCAGCAGTTGCTACTGAGTCTACCATTAACTGGTGGAATCCTATCAGGAATCCAGTAACTTCTTCCCATCCCCACTTTCTCCCCTTGAGTGAGACCGTCATGATTGCTTGCCTGTGTTATGGTAGTAGCATCTGCCTTGGTCGACCTCCCACCCTTTATGATCCTCCTGTAAACAGTGCTCACTCCGAGATCTCTTTTGCAGATAGAAGTAGAACCATGTGGCTAGTGTCTCGTTTGCTGCCACCTGTCTTTCCCCACTGAAGCACCAGGTCTAGGATGACATCTTTCTGCACGTCTTCTTCAGTGCCTGGCTAGCTGATGCATTCTTGGGAATGAGTTCACGCATGTCTGTTATATGTTCTTCCCTTTGCACTGGATTATTTACCCCGTCAAAGTCCCCACAGGGAGTGCACTATGATATCTTTACGTTACAAAGCAGAAATCCAAGGCCAGTGGAGATCTCCATCTAGGCCAATTACGCAGTTGGTGGCTCAGTCAAACAGAAGGAAATCTGATATTGGAATGATCCAGGGCCAGGCTCATTCGTTGGCTAGGAGTCTACCCATTAGAACAAGAAATTAAACCGCTATTACATCAAAACCACAGGTCTTTATTTGAGTATCCTTTTCCTAAAGTGGCCTGATGCAGTATCTACAGGGATGGAATATAGTATCAGGCAATCTGGGACTGGGAATAGGGTCATCAGCATAGCTAAGAATGGGGAAGGGATGGCTTCTCAGGGAATTCAGGTTTGTCCAAGGAGTGAAGGAAGATGCTGTGTCCAAAGTAAATGATGGGGGCAGATCTGGGAGTGAAGACCCCCCTCCAACTCAAGAGCTGATGTGGGATTTCCCTCTGTATGCTACAAAGATCCCCCCTCCAAATCTCTCAATCAACACCATCGTCAAGCGTTGACCTCCTTGCCGAGTTAATCTTCCAACAGTTGGTTGACCACTCCACTGCTCATTCAACTGTCATTTTAGTTCTTAGTAGGGTCTTGTTCTGTAACCCTGGGATTCACCATGGAGTCCAGCCTGGCCTCAGATTTACGGTAATCCTCTCGCATCAGCCTCTCAAGTGCTGGGAATACAGCCTGTGCCGTCAGACTCGATTCATTTATCTGGTCTTCCTAGGGGACCCTGTGCACCTGACATCGTGCTAGACTCTTGGGGATAGCTGTAGCGCTCAAAGATAAAGCTAGGCTTACCCCATGCCATGGAGGATGTGGCTGAGCACGCGCTGGCAGACTAGGAACACTGATAGAAATTTTAGCTCACAGTTGTGTTAAAACTCACCAGTGCAGCCCATCCTAAATCCTATGCAAATCTAAAGCAGCTTTTGTCTAGGTTTTGCTCTCTAGGTGCTCGTGAGTGATCTCTGAATGCAGAGGTCCACTTTCTCATTTTATCGATGAGCTCAGCAGGATTGAGGACCATGTGGACCTGCTTCCTTTGCTCTGCTAAAGATAAGAGCATCCTTTAGTCTTTGCTCTCTGTTCCCCACATGACCTCAATGTAAAATCTGACATATGCTCTTCAGTTACCAGCTTTCCCTGTCCCTCCCCCTACTTGAACAGAACACTTGGAGCCTACTGGCCGGAACCCACTATTATTGTCTGATTTCCGAGCAATATTTATGTCCCATTCTTTCCCAGCAATGGTTTAAGCAGTTCTCCAGGACAGTAACAAAGCTCACACACCAGTGGTCACGGCTTCATGACAATCTTTCAACTGTTTCCTGTTTCTTCATTTATTCAGTTATTTCATTTTTGAAAAAGAAAACAAAACGGCACTTAAAAAAAAACCCAAAATGAAAAAGACTGTTTCCTGTCACCCCAGTATTGTAGGGTCAGATGCTGTCTCCTAACCCACTGCATTCTCTTCAGACTTCAGGTCAGCAAATTCTCTGTAAAGGACCAGAGGGTAAAACTGTAGACTTAATAGGTCATAATGTATCTGGAAGTTACATCATTTTCTTGTAACGTGGTCAACAACTAGAGCTAATGTGAAGACAAATGAATGGGTTGTGTTTCAATAAAACACTGTTTACAAAGTGGGTGGGGGTAGTTTCTCCCTGTGGGCGTTAATTCATGAACTCCTGTTTCAGAGCTAAGTTAGATCATTCATTTCTCTCACTCCCCCCCTCCTCCACCATGTAAGCTTTATTTTCTTTTTCCTCTTAAAGTCTCATAGCAGAGGAAGGCACGGAGCTATATAGCTTTAACTCCAGAACTCACAAGGCAGAGACAGGCAGATCTCTGAGTTTGAGGCCAGCCTGTTCTACAAAGAGTCCTAAGCTAGTCTGCACTACCTAATGAGACTCTGCCTCAACTAGAAAGGCAGAAACAGGTGGGGCCATCAAATAGGTGCTGTAGGTTGGTTTTTAATCTCCGTGAGTGCTGCAGTTAATGTCTTACTCAGTAATCATAGCAGTGCTATCAACAAAAACTGTAACAGTAGCTGGAAGTGAGATGTTATCATCAGCTAGTCAATGTTCAAACCTCTTCTGGTTATAATTCATTTTCCCTGAAGTGTTGGAGAAAAGGGTGAATATATGACAGAGAGGAGGTTATGACAGAGAGGAGGTTCAGACAGCAGGGATAAAACAGTTGTCTTGGATGCTTTTCCAGTATCGCATACATTCTGATAAAAGTAATTACACCCAATGTTCGCTGAGCTCATATGAGGAACTGAGTACGGTACCAAGTCTCCACTATGCCTTGTTTAACTCAAATTTCTGGCAGCCCTTGGAGGAAGATGTGGTTTTTATAGGCATTTCACAGGCGAGAAATGGAAGCCTTCCCCAGCCAGCAGGCATGGAGGTGAGACTTGCTTCTGTGTGCAAAGTGGGTGTTCTATTTGCCATATCCTTTCGTTAGGACGAGAAGAGAATGAACAAAATTCCACTGTCGGTAAAGTGGGCTTTCCTATGACTGTCCTTATTTTAAAATAAATAGTTTTCCACTCATGGTCCAGAACTCTCAGAGGACATAACTCAAGAAGCTTGAGTGTCTGAGCTGTGGCATCGCGGTGGCTGTCAGTCACACACACAGTGTCCTAGAGGCCTCATTAAGGCAGCAGAACAATGGGATGGGCCGAAACATTAAGTGCAGCTGTACTGTGCAGGAATGTCGCCCGCGGGATGCAGGCCCCGGCCTTTAGTGGGCGGCGCTGAGGTGGCTCTGGGCAGAGGGCATACGCTGCCTCCCAGCCCTGGAATGTGGCCGGCAGCTGACAGCCACCCCACTTGTCTTGGAAGGGGTGGCCTTAACCATAAATTAGGTCTTGGAAGCTGTCTCTGTGCGTGCCTTTGTGTTGTGTGGCTCAAAAGAGTCGCTCAGCTGGCACAATTGCTGTCAACAAAAGGAAGCTGCCTCTGAACGGGGCAGGGTTGGGGTTCCCTGGGAGGGGAGGTGTGTTTGTGTGTGTGTGTGTGTGAGTGTGTGTGTGAGTGTGTGTGTGAGAGAGTGTGTGTGTGAGTGTGTGTGTGTGTGTGAGTGTGTGTGTGAGAGTGTGTGTGTGAGTGTGTGTGTGAGAGAGAGTGTGTGTGTGTGTGAGTGTGTGTGTGTGAGAGTGTGTGTGTGAGTGTGTGAGTGTGTGTGTGTGTGTGAGTGTGTGTATGTGTGTGTGTGTGTGAGTGTGTGTGTGTGTGAGTGTGTGTGTGTGAGAGTGTGTGTGTGAGTGTGTGTGTGTGTGTTCTGCAGACTTTGTAAGTGGGCTCTCCTAGGGCATGCACACAGTTTGAAGAAGTCTCTGCATCCATGTAAACACACCGCACAGTGAACACGCTATCTTTCTGGTGACACATATGCATCTTTCTTTATTACTCTAGGTCTGATTTTTCAAGATAGGGCCCCTCAGTAAATCTGGAGCTCGCTGCTTAGCTAGATGGGCTGGCTTATCATGTGCTCAGCCTGTCCTGGGATTTTAGCTGCACAGGACCATGGCTGGCTTTTTATGCGAGTTCCAAGGATCTGAACTCAGGGCCTCAAGCTGTGTGGTGAGACTTTTATTCATTATCCTGTCTTATACCGGTCTAAGGTCAAGGTCTGAGGTCTTAAGTATTCTAGCGTTGGTGTTTATTTACCCTGGAGGGGGCTGGTTCTGGGGTAATAAAGCCGGGGTACCCTCTAAAACATCCCACAAAGCCTGGCCCATGAAGGCCGAGGAGAAAAAAAAGATGATCGAGTCAAGACGGGTTTCAGTCTGGCTTGTGGGAGCTACGGTAGCTCACACTCGTGAAGATGGTTTCATATGTACCTTTATCAGAATTATGTTGAATCTTCTGATGGCAAATCTTAGCCATCAACTTGATACACCTGGGAAGAGGGGTTCTCAATTGCGGAATCTCCTTCATCAGATGTAGGAGGAGCGGTTGCTGGATATCTGAGCAAACTGTGAAGATGGGTCACTTGTTTACCATGCCTGCCTACAGCACCCGACTGGTTTAATGAAGAGCAGAATGGTCAACAATTAGACAAGAGAGGTTAGGCGGGAGTTCCCAGCAGAGAAGGGAACTCTGGGAAGAAGAGAGGTGGTGACCGACACCAGCAGATGGGAAGCAAGTCAGGTGTACGAGATGGAGAGGAGGCAAAAGCCATGTGGCAAGATGGAGGTTAACAGAAACGGGCTAATCGAAGTTCTAAGAGTTAATTAAAAACAAACTTAAGCTAAGGTGAAGCTTTCATAATTAGTTATAAATCTCCTGGTCATTATTGGGGGCCGGCGGGCCAATGAAAGCCCAACAAGGAAGATCTGGTACAAGGAACATTTAGCAGCTCAAAACTGCTAATCTTCGGGGCTCAGAGATGGCTCAGAGGTTAAGAGCACTGCCTGCTCTTCCAAAGGTCCTGAGTTCAATTCCCAGCAACCACATGGTGGCTCACAACCATCTGCAATGAGATCTGGTGCCCTCTTCTGGCCTGCAGGCATACACGCTGACAGAATACTGTACACTTAATAAAAAAAAAAAAAACTGCTAATCTTCAGTCTCCCACTGACTTGCTGATGACTTTTGACAAAGCAGTCGGACTTTCTTTTCTAGATAGTTTCTTATCTAGGAAAGGCACACAATTAGTGGTGAGGGTACTGTTGTGATTTGAACAATTTTTTGTGGACTTTCCCACAGATACATTTTATAATCGCCACATTTCTGTCATAAGATTCGGGAAAATACCCGAAAGCTCGGGCTGGTTTCTCGTCCCCTAGCATTTGACTGTCGAGCTGTGCTTATGGGTGAAAATTATCACTAAACGTTCCAGATTTGTCCATCACCTCATTTATTCAGCTCCCTAATTGTATGCATTCATCTGTTTCACGTCAGTGCTTTGACTACAATAAGCCAACGTGGGACTGTACGCTGGTGCCCTCTGGAGGAGCTTCATTCAAATTACACACAGGCTGGTTCCCACTGTGAACGTGGATGACAGTTATGTGGTTTCATTTATTGGGTGGCGGGGAGCCTGGCAGTGGGACCAAGACTTATCCTGGGGTGTATGAACTGGCTTTTTGGAGCCCATTCCCTATGGTGGGATACCTTACTCAGCCTTGCTATAGGTGGGAGGGGCTTGGTCCTTCTTCCACTTGGTATACCAGACTTTGTTGACTCCCCAAGGAGGACTTACTCCCTCTGCGGAGTGGATGTGGGGGGACTGGGGGGAGCTGGGGAGCTGGAGAAGGGGAGGGAGGGGGAATTGAGGCTAGTATGTAACATTTTTAAAAATTTAAATAAAAAAGATTTAAGAGCTTCTGTAATTTATATGGAAGTCGTTTATGATTAGAGATTAGAATATCAAGCGAGGTATTGGGTGATAATTTAGGAAAAATTATTACTTCAGTTCTAAGTGAAAAGCTGGGTTTCCATATCGATCGACCACACAGAGAAAATCTGATTTAGCACCACTCTTAACTACCAACTGTTCGGATTATTTTATTCACGGAAGTCTTTCCCTCTCCTTCCTCCATCCCATCTTCTCCCCCAGCCTTCCCTCACCAAAGCATAAGGAATTCGTCTGCTAGGCATGACGCTAAATCCGAAGAGCCTAAGACGACTGAACACGTATAAACAATATGCACACTCACAAATACGTTCACGAGAAAGTGATGTTTGAATAGAACCTCAATTGATGCCGTAGGTCGCCAGCCTGTCAGTACCTTGGGTGGGGTCGCGCATGTACGGCTACTCAAGATGCCACCACCAGGGGGCGCTGAGAAGCTCGCACAGATCTCACAGGCGCCAAGGAGCTGCATTTGTGTAGATAGACCAACCAACCAACCAACCAACCAACCAACCAAACAAACAAACAAACAAACCACACAAGAAAACAACCAAACGAAAAACACCCAGCCTAACAATTACCAGGAAAGATAGACGAGGCAATGTGATTGAAAACAAATGGAATAAATGACGGAAGGAAAGTAGGGTTTGGGAACTCGTAAAGCACGCACAGTGACTCGTGGTTACCAATTGGTAACCAATAGGTGAGCATTTGAGGCTGGAGGGGTTGAGCGGCTCAGCAAATGCTGGGAGATCATCAATAGGAGACGACGGATCTGAGGGGATAAAGCCACCTTCCCGTTTCCGTGGCCTGAAGGGAATCCGGGTTGCGTTGTGAAGTTTTCCACGTACGGGTCAGTAGGGGATATGGTCATGAGAACCTAGAATTTATTTCTTTGATCCTAAAACATTCCACATTTGCCCGGAGTAAAAGCCTTTCTTTAGGCTGTACCCAGAGGTGTGTATACAGCGCTCCGCCACGAGGTGGCAGCAGAGTACAGGCCATCTCCACCACAGACCTTGGGGCGATTCCCCTGGGGCACCCCATCCCAGAGATCGCCCAGCACCAGAAGTCGGTATAAAGAGCAAGATAACCCGTCGTTAGTGATGCCTTCGTTCTGTCAGAGGTCAGGTCATCACCTAGGTATTTGCAGCGACTTTCAAACTCGTGGGAGAAACAGGTGCTGCAGCGGTCTTTTTGATAATTCTACATCCTCTGAGTTTTCTTCACGTCTACTCTTTACTATAGGACCATGCTTTTTGTCTTCAGATGCGGTTGGGCCGAACCTGGACCAATACCATTTTCTTGCTTGCAAGTATTCGTCTGAAATAGTCTCAATTGCTCCTTTTTTTTTTTTTGGTTTTTTTTTTTTTTTTTTTTTTGGTTTTTTCGAGACAGGGTTTCTCTGTGGTTTTGGAGCCTGTCCTGGAACTAGCTCTTGTAGACCAGGCTGGTCTCGAACTCACAGAGATCCGCCTGCCTCTGCCTCCCGAGTGCTGGGATTAAAGGCGTGCGCCACCACCGCCCGGCCTCAATTGCTCCTTTTTAATGTGAACGCGACAGATATCGACAGTGTCAGGTGTTATAATCTGTAGCTGCTCTGAATGCATTACTTAGAAAACTAGTTATGGAATTAAGATAACCTACATCTATCTTCCTACCGGAATCCCAACTGTAGTGTGTCACAGAACACGGAAAGGGCCACGCCCCTCCCCCCATTGGGTTTTCCCTCTTGCAGGAGAGCCCTTTACCTGAGGTTTCCATCAGGTCGCAGGCTCTGGATGAAGCCTGGTGCCAACTAAGGTTAGGAACACTTTGATTTTATTCTCACTTATATCTCCAGGAAAGAATGTACAGGTCTTTTAGGTGAGTTTTCTTTGCACTGCAGTGAGCGATCTCATGACAATCTGTTCATTCTGCAGGCTGCCAGGCTGAGAAAACTCTATAGCCCTTCCTTCCCTCCGAAGGTGAGGGCGGAGTTTCACCCAGCCGTCACAACACAGCAGGGAGCTCCACGGCAGAGCTCTCCATCCATCCCACACTCAGACAGGCAGAGCGTAGGTTAGAGGAAACACTGTACACACTTCTCAGATTTATTTACTGTATTTTGGCAGTACAGGGCATCATAGCAAGGACGCATCAGGAGATCTGCTTCAGAGCCGTTTCCCCACACAAGGTAGAAACTTTTTGCAACTATATCTGATTTTTTTAAAAAATTCCCTCGGGGCTTGATTCAACGCCAGTGCTCACTGAGATGGAATTTGAAACAAAGGCGACCTTCACAGAGCATTACATTTGAACGTGTGTAAGATACTATAGAGGGCTTTCTGCTAGCTCCAAGTTTAGCACAATAGAACTTTCTAGATTAGTAAGACTGTTCCGTGTCTGAGCTGTCTACTATGTTGGCTGTTAGCTACGATGTTCTTGAGCACTTGAGATGTTGATAGTGAGAAAGACTGAAGCATTTGGTTTCTTCTTCCATTTTATTTAGTTTAAATTAAAACCACCGTAGATAGCTAGAGGTGGATACGCCGGACACCTTGGGGAGGAAAAATCTTTCAAAGTTCCTGGCTGGGACCCCTGTGATGAAAACCAGCTGACCGAAAGGTGTGCACTGAATATAGGTTTTTCATGAAGTTGGAGGCATTGTGAAGAAATAAACCCGAGGAGGGTAAGAGCCCTGCTTTTGCATGAGGCCCGAAGGAGAGAGTGCAGAATCATGGGAGAAGCAGTAGGACAGAGGTGTTGGCTGAGTGCAGTAGCCAGGAGGGTGTTTAACGATGCCTGTCCCCTGCATCCTCTCTCGGGGAGACCACGCCATTCCAGGTATAGCCCTATATGGAATCTCACATTCACGCAGGCAAAACTCCCACACACATAAAATAGAAGTAAAATAAAGTAAAAGGGGCAAATTTAAAACATCAAGGTGAGGAGGACGGAAGGATAGGACATGGCGTCGTATTAGGTCAATACTAATCGTAAGAGTATAAGGCACCTAAGACAAAGAATTGTGAAAAGTAATGGAAATGGTTATATAATAAGAAAAGGCTCAGTGCGAGAGAAAGGAACAAAAGCTGGGTATTTGCTTAGTAACATACCTCCAAAGTGCATAAAGCAAAAATCAACTCAAGAGGAGTGAGCAGGTTTGCCAGTGTGTTAGGGAGATTTTTAATAGGCTTTCCTCGGTCACTGGACGATCAAACCGACAGAAGAATTGACGATAGCATGAAAGGATTCGAAAGCCCTAGTAATAAACACTACCTTATGTTTATAAAACACAAAATAAGATCAAACCTCAGAAGATTCTCTTCATCATGTTATGTTTCTATTAAAGGTAAGAAAAACTAAAACCAACCTGACAGGTTTACGAATAGACGCATGTGTCATGTGACTGTATTTTAAAAACGATACGGCGAAGGTGAGAGTCCGTGTGGTGACAATTTTAAATGGGACAGAGTGTGACAGCACACGGGGACCTGTCGATATTCCAGCTCAGTGCTCAAGGGTAGGGAGATGGGTGCTATTTCCTTATCGAAATAAACATAAGAACCAAGGGCAATATCAATATAACGCTGTACAACCGAGTATCTGAATACAGCTTATATATATATATATATATATATATATGTATATGTATCATCTATACATATATCTAGGGATGGATAGGCAGACTGTCTAAACCGAAGCTGCCCCTTCCAAGACAATATGGTGGTGATCATACGTGAATTAACCACATCACAAAGAGCATTAATTGGGAAAATTAATTTAAAGTCCTTAGGTCGTTAGTTGACATCTCTTAGGAGATCAATAAATGTACACATGATTATTCTGTGGGTGAGAAGAACACTTTCGGATGCCGTACATTTCTGTTCACACCTTTGCCCGAGACGCCTCATTCCGTCAACCATCCTTCTTCCTCACGTTTCTCCATTCTCCTTGTTTCCACTGAGATTTGATTAGGAAAGCAGAAAATGCTCTAAGCATCCTGAGCTGGTGGAGGGCTAATGTAGGGAGCTACAGGTTTATGAAAACCTACTGGGAGGGCTGGCGGCAAGGGTGGACAAGGGTCAAAGAGCTACAACCAGTTCTCAGGAAAACGGGATCTTCAGCAAGCATGGGAAACTGTCACCAAAGACCTCAGCTGCTGCATCACCATAGGGACGATTCTCAGGGGAACGAATGGAGTGGGCAAATTTTCTGTCACTCCTTCACTCCCTTTTGTTAAACAGTAGTGGCATCTGCTTGGCTTCTGCCCCTTCCTTGTCAGATTTGTGCTCTTATTGGCGGAATCTAAGGGATTCTGGGAGATATCGTATCCAGGCTTCTAGCCTCTGAAGTAGAGGATAACAGAGAAGAAGTTGGGGATGCACGCTGCTAGAGAATTAACGGGAAAACAAGCACCATGTGTTAAGCATCCCTTCTATTCCAGCAGTGATCCCCTGCTCAGACTGTAGCCTGCTCAGGCTTCTCACTTCCTCAGCAAAATCCTTGGCCTCCTTCCCCCTGAGCTGGCTGGATTAGACCTTGTGCTCCCTTTCTTCTTTATTGGAGTTCTCTTGGAAAGAATGTCTGCACAGCCCCCAGGTGCTTTCCTACATCACGTATTCGCTTTAACTCATCTTGGCTTCTGCCTCCAAATCATCTCGAAAGCTAGGACCAAGGTGCTGTGTGATCTTTGCCGTACAATCTGCATTTTTCTGTAGCATTTGGCAATGCTGAACACGTTGTTCTCTATGAGACTGTCTGTTTTTTTAGCTTCTTCACAAAACTAATAATCATAGTGCTACAGACTTACAATAGAATTAGTCATAGGGTCTCCTTTTCTAAGTAAAACCCTTCACACCTAACTAACAGGGAATTGACTACATGTCTTTCTTGAGCCTGTTGGCTTTACATCATCTAACTGTTATCAAGGATGGGAAAAAAAATCCAGACTGGAGAATTGCTAGTGTTTGGCCAGTTCCGATTACTTCTGTTTCCAACCATCTTGAACCCCAATGGCCAGAGAGCATCGCTGCAAAGACTCTGCTTTAGTTCCTCAGTGGTCAGTTTGTCAACTTGGCACAATCTAGAATAGTTCTCAATCTTCCTAAAGCTGCAGCCCTATAATACAGTTCCTCATGTTCTGGTGACCCCCAACCATGAAACTATTTCATTGCTACTTCATAACTCTGATTCTGCCACTGTTATAAATTGCAATGTAAATATCTGATATGCAGGATAGCAAAGGGGGTGCGACACACATGTTGGGGGCCGCTGATCTAGAGTCACCTGGATACAGAGTCTCAGTGAGGGGGTTGTCTAGGCCACACTGGTTGTGGGTGTGTCTATAGGAGACTACCTTGATCATGTTCATTGAAATGGGATGGTCCAGCCACTGTGGGTGGCACTGTTCTCTGGATTTAGGCCCTGGGCTGTGTGAGAGTGGAGAAGATGAGGGGCTGGCATGTAGGAATGCATGTGTTTATTGGTCTCTCTTCTGGGCGTGGCTGAGATGTGCCCGCCCCCTCTAGCTCCTGCCACTGTGACATCCCTGCTGCGACAGACTGTAGCCTGGAACTGGTAGCTGAAAAAATACTTTCTTCCCTAAGCTGATTTTATCCCACCAACCGGAAGAGAATCTAAGATGGTTCCTCCAGGTTGAGGAGGAGCGGCTACAGGATGGGCAGAACGTAGAGGGGAGGGCACCTCATACCTTGTTCTCCCCCCTGCAGGCTCCTGCTTGCTTGCCCCTCAGCTATTGTGCCTCGCAGAGATCTGGGAGAGGCTTGGGGTTCTCTGTGTTGGAGAAGCATGCCCTCTTGTTTGGAGAGTGTGTAACTCCCATAGGCCACCGTGTGATGCCCACCAACTCTAGAAATGTTGGCTCTGGTTATTTCTCTATCTTGGGTGCCTTTGAAGCCAAACAGTCCTTGTTTCTTCCCAAAGAACTCGCTAAGGATCATCGGCTTTTCCTCTTACTGGCAAACATTTTCTTAGATAACGGACATTCATCAAGCTCTCCGAAATAAAAGCTACCCTGGTGGATTTTTCTGGAAGATTCTAGCTCTTCCTGTTCAATGCTCGAGTCAAGACTGTCCTTGCTAAAGAGGACATAAACCCAAAGCGCCAAGCTTTGCTTCAAACGAAGCATGTTTTCTTTAGGCTGATTTGCTTATTTATCCCCTCAGTAAGTAGTATTTCCATAGTCTGGGTTGCAGGCACTGTGCTAGTCTCTGAGGGAGACAAAGAGCGAATGAACAATAGATAAATAATGACTGAAATAGAATAGATGCCCTGTTTGCGGACTTGTCATCTTCGCAGGCAGAGACAGATAAGAAACACTGAAAGGAAGCATGTGACCAGACGTTTGCAGGAGCAGCAAGCGGGCTTCGCCACCGAGCCACCCCTCCAGCCCGCAACCATGGATTCTATCATTTATATATTTTTTACTGAAAATAGATTCTTCTCTCACACTACACCCCAGTGTTCCCCCTCACTCCACTCCTCCAGTCCCCCCCCCCACCTCCCCTCTCCTCCAGATCCACCCTCCTTCCCGTGTCCCTTCAGAAAAGGGCAGACCTCCAAGGAACAACAACCAAAGACGAAAAAAAAAAATACAATAAGACAAGGCAGAAATGCTCACACCAAAACTGGACAAGGCAACCCACTGGGAGGAAGAGCCCTAAGGACAGGCGAATGGGTCAGAAATCCACCCCCTCCCACTGTTAGGAGTCCCACAGAAACCCAAGGCTAACCGCCACGTAGACACAGAGGACCTGGCACAGACCCCTGTAGGTCCCAGGCATGGCCCTTCAGTCCCTGTGGGCCCGTGTGAGCCCTGCTGGCCTCCATCCCCTCTGACTGCCACAGTCTCTCCTCCCCCTGGGATGGGTTTTTAAAGGGCTTGTTAAGGACTGGGGACATAATTGCTTGAATAGAAAGTATCAATTACCACTCTCCCGGCACTCCTCCTCTCCTCTCTCTGCTAGAACGTGGAATTTTCATCCTATTAGGAAGAGACAATCACAGCAGGAAAAAGCAAGAGAAAGAGCATGGAAGCCAGAAGTCCAAAGCCTCAGGAAGACGCCAGTGTTCTTACTGCGACTCTTAGTTCTGTCTCTGAGATGAAGACAGACAGATTGGAAAAACATGTAAATGCCCGTGACAGAGTTCCCATGAAATAGTGACACGCACTAGAATCCATGTTCCATAAAGATAAACACTTTTGGAGACAATAGGTCCTTAATACATTTTTATTGACCAAATTAAAAATTTAAACATTTATTGACATTCATTATATGCCCAGGAATGAAGATAAGCACTAATATGCTTTATTTAATTTACATAGAAACCTTATGAAGCAGATACCATATCATCCCATTTCTCAGGTGAAGGAAGAAGGACTGAGGCCCAAGAGACGTGAAGACCTGTTAGGAAGGAGCTGGGCTGGTGTTCAATCCACGGCAGTGACTCAGCACAGTGCAGGCCTTTGCTCGAAAACACGCCAGTGTTGGCTCTCTTGGCGAAGGCTCTCGGAGTAGACTATCTGGGCACATGACACACTTTTAGAACCTCTTCTCTAACCCTAGGACTTGGAAGTCTGTAACCTGACAAACGGTGTGTGGCTGAACAAAAGTAAGCCGCTTGTGTTTGTGTTTGATCGACACAGTCCTCACCTGCAGCTCTGGCCCAGACATCACCATGGCATTGAGTAGCAGCACAGGCCTCTCCGATCTGCATGACCCCGGCTACATCATGGCCCTCGAACACCAACTTGGACTCAGGTGGCTGACCTGATTCTGGGCATGCTCATAACCCTCAGTGGCAACGGTAACCACATGTGTCCATCCAGACCCTGGCGGCTATGGGGGTCACGGACCCAGACATGGCTCTCAGCAGCAGCCTGGGCCTGGATGGCACCATGGCCCTAGGTGGCAGCACAGGCCACCGCATCTGTATGGTCCCTGCTGCAGCATGGTACCCAGATTGGCCTCCAACAAGGCCACGGGCTGCAGCCCAGATCCTGACCTCCTTGTAGGTGTTAGTGGCAGTCTGGGCCACAGACTTCAACACAGACCCCAGCAACAGCTGGGCTATGGACCGAGATACGGCCCTATGCAGCAGCTCGGCTGATGGACATTCTGGCTCCAGGTGGAAGCCCCTAGAACTCAGATCAGGATGGCTCTGGTAGCAGCATGGCCTCTGGACACCAACAAGACCACAGGTTATGGCCCAGACCCTGGGCTCCATACAGCCAACAAAGGATTATTTAAAGGTGTGTTGGATGATGCGTGGTTTAGGTAGACCATTATACTCTACAGTCTAACCTTAATCTCTAAGTCTCACAAACAATGTCCCCCAGCAAACACCAGTCTAAGTTATACAGAGATTTTAATCCACAATTGTTTCATTGTCTGAAGTTTATTTATTTCTGAAATCGTTTTGTGGTACTTACCGTTGAAGCCAGGGCCTCACATACACTTCTCAGGTACCCCACCACCAAGTTACAACCGCTTTTAGAGCTGGGGGTCCATTAAAAGGGAAGAGCCAGCAGACCCTATCCGTGACTTTTCTTCTGCCTTTCAACAAGAACCCATGTGACTGGAAGCTTCATTTGCAGATGTAGCGAGGGTTTCATTCCTGAAGCAGAGCTAAGAATGGGCTTTACCTCAGGCTGGGAATGAAAAGATGGCTTGTACACTGCAGAAGTTAGGAGACAGAGACATAGTCTACTGCCCCAGATGGCAGCAGGTTCCATGTTTTGATGAATGCTAACTATTTATAGTTCCCTGTTTACACTCTGAGCCTAATGCAATGAAAAAGACCATCAACCTGTGAACTCAGGAGCTGGGAGACAACCCAGGCACCCAATATGTCTCGTTCCCAAACACAGCTCTTTGCTTTCTGTTGACAAGAAAGCCTGGTTGAGCTCTCCCTTGAGGCAGCAGCCCTTAGCTGCATCCCACGGCTGGCAGCCTTTCAGGTTACCCTAACACGCAACAGAGGGCGAAGCTGGCAAGGAACTGGACCAGCAAATCTCCTTGCATGAGGCAAGGTGTTGACTCCCATTCACCGACACCCAAGATGTCACAGAATTTGTAAAACAAAAGGGAGAGGACTTGGGGAGAGGGGACCCCAACAAAACAAACCACAGAGGCCTTGAACTCTTTTTGTTGCTGCCCTGCCTAAAAGATAAATGGAGCAAAATTCTTACTCCCATCAATAAGCTCTCCCCTGAGGCTAGACAGAAATTAATTTCTGTTACAGAGAAAGATGATTTTTTAGGGCTAAGGACGTCCAGAGGGTGCACCACAGAAAATGAACCTGATGGCTGTCCCCTGCTTCTGTATTGCTACTGTGACTCTTTTCTCCTTCTCGAAATCCCATTCTCTGGAATCGTTGGGCAATGTGGGAAAATATTGTGACAAACGTTGCTGTTTACGCTTGCAGTGGGGGCGACTGTTTTGTTTGCCTGGCCTGTTGCCTCTGCCGCTCTTTCTCATGGCTGGCGGCTCCCTGACAGCTCGGATTCCTCCGCTGACATCTGCTATAATGAGAGCTCAGACAGGAATAGATTTGCAAAATGACGGACTCACAATGGGACAGGAGCCGGTCTCCAAACTTCGCCTGAGATAAGCAGATGGGGTCTGAAACGGAGCGTTTGAACCGATTAGGTCTAGGTGAACGCCTGTATTCAGTCCTCCGGAGTCATTCTGTCCCCAACTTTTGTCCCTCCCTCCTTCACCCCTCACTTCCCCCGGGTGTAGACATGGGAGGGTACTGATGGCACGGGGTGGGCTTTTTCTTCTTCTTCCTAGGCTCTGTCCTGGAGACGGGCCCTTCCAGTCCCTCAAGCAGAAGCACGTTGGGCATTTACCCAGTGCCAACCGTGGAACAACAGAGCAGACCCACCCCACGGGCCTCATAAAGGGACGCTGGGGCAGCACATGGGGTTTTCCCACTCGCCACAAACGACGGCTGTTTGTGCTAGTTAACCTCTTCCAAGCCCGGGTCATCTCCTGCTGGGAGGCAGGGGCAATCTGGAGGGAATGAAAGTCTGGCAGACCCCGAAGTGTCCTGCACTCCTTGGCCCCCAACATAGGCCACTGCCGCTACAGAATACCAAACAATCTCACATGACGCTCTTCATAAGTTAGCTGGGCCATGTGCTGCTGACAGGCCGGATTCCGACGAGCTGTCCCCGGGGGACTAACTCTGCACGTCTTCCGGGCAATTGGAGGTCCTGGCATGGGTCACCTTCTTGCTGTAGAGGATCTCCCGAAGGGGAATGAGGCGGGGAATTCCCATCAGGATTCATCATTTGCAGCCTTCTCATGAATGGTGACCAGATGTGACTTGGTACTTTTAAGGTACAAATCAAATTAAATATTTTAAAAACTTGTACTCCAAGCTCGTGCATTGACAGAAATCAAGCCAACCAGAGTTTTCTTAAGAGAAAGACCCTCCCACCCCGACCCTGCCGCCACCAAGATCCCTTCTGTGGTTCTCTGTGGGGAGACTCTGGAAGTTCTTGAGGGTGATATGATCTAAGAAAGTAAGGAAAAGGTTGATCTCAGAGGGAACTTTCAGGGATCACTTTCCATGGGGCGGGATGCAGGGAATGCACACACGTTTAGCGACGGCGTGAATTCAACACCCTCAAGTGGAGCAGATTTTCTCATTGTTCAAAGACCTGGGTATCATAAAGACGCACTTGGATCCGCAAGTCGCAGGCTGGACTATCTCACAGCCTCTATGGCTCCTGTCAGCAGAACGCAGACCCACTAATCTACTCCAGCAGGACCCCAGCCGTCTGCAGAGCTCCAATCTCCAATCTCCCACCCCCCACTGTCCCCTGCTGCCAGCCCAGACCTGTGGTTCACTGGGCTAATTCAACGCCTGTCTGTTGATAACATGCCATTGTTTAAGCTGTGTGTTTACCTGGCAACCGTTATCCTGAGAAGCCAGGATCCGCTGGGACACGGTGGGCATGATCATTAGCCACAAAAGCTGTTAGCTGGGAGGGGCTCTGACACTGAGGAACCGGGACATTTGTAGAGGAGATAAAAAAAACTAATATCTCAGGACTATGTACTGAGGAAGGGTCCCGTCAAGTTGAAGCCTCATTTGTTAAAGGAAATCCTTCTACCTCTGCCAGAGCTCAATGTCTGTGGCTTCTAATGTCAGTAATGAGAAGAGTGGAATACATGAGCTGGTGGAGAGCTTGTGAGTCTTTCACTGGGGTACCCAGCAAGACGAGATGCTTGGGGCAGGTTGAGAATCACCTGTCTTTAAATCACATCTGTCCCGTTGATTTGGGTACCCAGACACACATTGGTTTCCATAAGACCAGAGCATAAACTATTAAATATAATTTGTGTTTTTTTTTAAATTTTTTATCAGAAGACACAACTTTTGCCCTCCTTTGGAAACACCAAATGGTAGAACAAAAGATGTCATCTAACAAGTAGAAATTTGAAATCTTGCCTCTGCCCCTTACTGGCTGTGTGACTTTGAACCTGTCTCAAGTACGAGCTGATAACTCCTGTCTAAATTATTGAGGAATTAAATACAAGCACGTCGGTTGTTTTGGCATGAAGTGCTGTTTTGGACAAAGGCTTCCCCCAGAGGTCTGTGCATCAGTGACTTCACCTCTAGTGTTGTACAAGTCAGAGGCTCTGTGAGTCTTTAGGAGGTGGGGTCTTGGAGGATCTTATAGGGGAATCCTTGGGCCTTTGGGGCTATGCCCCTCAAAGGTATCTGTTATTTCTCTGCTGTTCCCCTTCTCATGAGTTTCCTGACCAGACGGACGCATCTGATATCTCACTGGACGCTTCAGAACTGTCTGTCAAAAATAACCGTCATGTCTCAATACGTTACCTCAAGCATATTATTATGGAAAGAAAAGCTAACACAGTAGCCAGCTGGTTTAATTTTCTCCCAACTTTAATGTTAATTAATAGCTCATCTGCTATTGTCTCCATGACTCTGAAACTAATACTATTTTATTGATATGCTTTCATTTGCTTGTTTTAATAGCTCTACGTGGAACCATTTTCTTCCTAATTATTATTTATTTTTTACTTTAAAGCATTGTGTCTACATGTGTTCAATGTGTGTGCTTGTTTGTGCGTGCTCATGTGTGCACGTTTATGTGAGTGCAGATGTGTGTGTGCCAATGGCTGCTTAGTGACTATCAACGTTCCCAGATAGGAGCTGTGGTACCTCCTTACCCATTACATCCACTCCAAACCCTTCCTTCTCCTGCGAGACTTCACCCATGCATGGATGATTCTCTACGCGTTCCAGATGCATGCTCTTATACTTCACCCATGCATGGGTGATTTTCTACGCATTCCAGACGCATGCTCTTATACTTCACCCATGCATGGGTGATTCTCTACGCGTTCCAGATGCATGCTCTTATACTTCACCCATGCATGGGTGATTCTCTACGCATTCCAGATGCATGCTTTTATAGTTTTGTCAGTTTCAAGATACTTGACCTCTATTCGACTTCGGGTATAATTGTAGCCACACCTTGGTCAGCAAAGTTGGAAAAGCTTTATCTTTGAAATGTCATAGACATGATTTTTCCCCTACAGGTTTGAAGTAAGGATTAAACGTCATATTAAATGACCAATTGCCCAGCGAATGCCTGGCTTGAATGGATACCCAGTAAGTGTTTCTTTCCAGGACCTTTCTTGCTGTTGATAGATAGGGATCTTTCTGTTGAAAGACGGGAACATGCATTGAAAACTCTTATTTCTTTCCCTGTTATCTGAAGAATCATTTGAATTTAAGTGCAACATTTTGTTAAATGAGATCTTTAGGGATCTGTGTTTTCTCCGGCACTGGAGGAGCTGCTAGCATCCACTGTTATGGGTGGCAATTGTACTAATATATATAGCACAATAGCCACCCTTTTAATTAGAGAATGTTCTTGTAGTAAGCTAGCAGATTCCTATCTGATTGATATTTATAGGTTTTGCTTTTGGCTACATGCCAGTAATCTTCATTACGAGGATTTCTCTGGCTTCATAGTTCCCTCTGCTGCCTCTCTTCCGTCAGCATAGCTGTGTGAACATAACTATCCCAGAAGGGTCACAGGTTCCTTAAACCACAAACCTGCCCACGAGGGACTTAAAGCAGGCAGACATAGCGTTTTATCTTACAGTTTCTGCCGCTGTGACGAACACCATGACCAAAGCAAGTTGGGGAGGAAAGGGCTTGTTTGGTTTACACTTCCACATCACTGTTGACCATGGAAGGAAGTCAGGCAGGAACTCAAACAAGGAAGGAACCTGGAGGCAGAAGCCGATGCAGAGGCCATGGACAGGCGCTGCTTACTGGCTCACTCCTTGTGTCTTGCTCAGTCTGCTTTTTTATAGAGCCTAGGACCACCAGCTCAGGGATGGAGCCACCCCAATGGGCTGGTCCCTCTCCATCAATCACCAAGAAAATGCCTGATAGCTAGATCTTATGGAGGCATTTTCTCAGTTAAGGTTCCTTCCTTTCAGAGAGTTTTAGCTCTCACAGCAGGGCTGCTGATCTCGTTAGTCTTCCTTCTTCTGCTCTTGGACAGTTTCAGTAGCACTCTGCCTGTCCTGGCTTTTTTCCTCACCCTTGCGGCTCGTGTAACACTGCACGAGGACTAACTGTCCTGATCCTGGTACTCAGTAGTCTAAGGAACACACTGGGGGCCCAGCAGCTCCTGTTGGAGGCTGTAGGCAGGAGACAAGGTGTTCGGCACGATTTCTTCTTCAACTAGTAAGTCTGTGCTGGTCACTTTTATCAACTTGACATATGAGAGAGCCAGCTGGGAAGAGGGATTCGTTAACTGAGGAAGTCCCGCCCCCGGATTGGCCTATGGGCGTGTCTGTCTTTCTTGATTAATGATTGATGTGGGAAGAACCATTCCACTGTGGGCTATGTCACCCCAGGGCCAGTGGCCTGGGATGGTTCAAGAAAGCAAACTGAACAGGTCATGAAGAGCAAGTGAGCAAGCAGCATCCTCCATGGTCTCTGCTTTAGTTCCTTGCCTTAAATTCTCATAGGCTGTGACCTATCAATCAGACAAATCCCTTCTTCCCTGGCGTTGGCCAGTATCTGCCCCTGCAACAGGAAAGCAAACTGGGCTCCGTGCTGGTCACTTTTCTCTTCTTTTCTTTTAAGATTCTGCTTAAACACATGCCATTCCACTTTTGAAAAGTCTGTCTGATCTTCCAGACAGACTACCGCTCTTGTCTCTTAGTTACAGCCTTTCTCAACACTTTTCCAAGCCAACTTTCTTTTCTCCATGATCATGTTTTGGTCACAATGAATTTCTCACACAGATTCTTAAGTGCATATATCCTGAACTTTTATTTATATTGTGATGTTTTTGCTTAAAACAATCCTCCTCCAGAGGTGTTAGGGAATATTTGACAAGTTCAGAAGTTATAAGCATAATGTGTAAAGCGAAGGCCCGGCGGCACACATGTGTAATCCGAGCGCCCAGCAGGCAGAGGCAGGGATGGCTGAGCTCAAGGCCAACCCGGGCTGCCTAGAGAAATCAAAGTCAGCCTGAGGTACAACGGGAAGGCGCTATCGCAGAAAGTCAAGGACTACACCGGTAGGCATAGCTCCTACTCTTGCTCCTACCCTCGCCAAAGAGCTTCTCCTCACAGCCTCTGGAGGTCGCTGCGGAAATGCACAGCTGCCCAAAGTACAGAGAGTAAATGACCCTGGGGTGCCCATCCCCAGTGGGTCCATTTCAGACACATCACCTACACCTCAGGCTCAGGGAACATTGTGGGATTGAGGTGGAAAGAGTCAACGAGCCGGAGAATCAGGACACCAGCTAAGATCCGGGGCTTCTAGTCATGACAGGTACATTGCACCCATGATCTCTACCATATGTTTGTCTAAACAAGATGGCGTCAGGGTAAGGGATGACACGCCAACAGGGGGATGGGGCAGTTTCACAAAACCCCACCCCTAGATGAAGCGCTAAAGGCCGTCGGTGGCTGTTAAGAGATAATTGATTTTCTCCAGGGATAAGTCCCGATCAGTTGTCCAAGTAGTCAGCCATGGGGATAAGAGCAACGCAAGATGAACTCAATAGGTTGTGTGTGTGTGTGTATACATACATACATACATGTATATACATTATATAGGAGTAACAATAATCACAGAAAAGGAAGTCATTAACTTGAAGGGCGTACATGGGAGGGTTTGGAGCAGGAAATGATGTAGTTACTCATATACAAAATTCTCAAAAAACAATTTTGAAAATCCCCAAGATCTGGAAACGTAGCTCAGCAGCAATACATTTAGCTAGCAAAAAGTGTACCGTGTGATCTGCTCATGTACTTTGTTTTTTTTTGTAAAATCATGACTATGATCAAGCTCATCTACACCCCATGACCTCACAGCTACTTGCGTGCATGTTTGTAGTCCATAGTTAAACTCTATTGTTTCCATATATTCCAAGTATGTCAATCACACTGCAGTCTCTCCCCTGCCCCCTCTCTTAGCAGAGTTTTGGTGTATAGCCATGGCTGATCTGGAACTGGGCATGTAGACCAAGCTGTCCTTAAAGATGCAGCAATCTTTTTGCTTCTGCTTCCCCAGTGCTGGGATTACAGGAGAGAGAGAGAGAGAGAGAGAGAGAGAGAGAGAGAGAGAGAGAGAGAGGAGAGAGAGGAGAGAGAGAGAGGAGAGAGGAGAGAGGAGCGAGGAGAGAGAGAGAGAGAGAGAGAGAATTGTGTACTATACTAACTATACAATACTATAGTAAACAGTGAGGGGTTCAGCAAGGAGAGGGATCTTTACCTGCTGGACACAAGGTTGGGGTTTGAGGTCTGTTACTGATAAAAAGCTCTCCTTATTGCTACACTCTAGGAGCTGCAGCTGAGTGATATTTGTGCACGAAAAGCTAAGGGACACCTCTGAGAGGCTGAAGGAGTCCTGTCCACTTCAGCCATGTCTTACCTTGTATTCAGGTAGAATAATGAGGCTCAAACTCTTTTCCTAGTGGCGATGATGCCTTACGTAGGCATTGATCTTAACCGTGGATTTGGCTGGATCTGGAATCAGCTACGAAACTGCTACGTGTGGACCAGATGTGTGTGAGGGAGCATTTCCAGGAAGGATCGATTGAGGGGACCAGACATCCCCCCACCACAGCGATGGGCTCTCCTAGCAGCAGCCCAGTTACAAAGAAGTCTGGGGAAATAGCAGTGGTTTGTTTTGCTTGTCTTCTTGCTGGTGTGTGTGTCTACCCTGTGGCTGTTGCTGTTGCTTCCAACATCAGAATCCAGTTTCCTTGGCCTTCAACAGGGACTGAACATCGGTGACTCTCTTAAGATCCTCAGGGCCAGATTGGAGCTGCAGAGGTATTCAACTTTGTGGGCTGATCGGAGTACTGGGCACTCAGCCTCTTTACTGTGCAAGAAACTATTGTTGGGCTATGTATCCCCTATGGAATAAGTCTATTGAAGAAACCTCTCATACGTACGTGATGGAATCTCTATCTATCTATCTCTATCTATATCTATCTATCTATCTATCTATCTATCTATCTATCTATCTATCTATCCAATCATATCTATCTCTCTCTCTCTCTCTGTCTATCTATCTATCTATCTATCTATCTATCTATCTATCTATCTATCTATCTATCTCTGTCTGTCTATCTCTATCTATCTATCTATCTATCTATCTATCTATCTATCTATCCAACCATCTATCCTCTCTCTCTCTCTTTCTCTCTCTCTCTCTCTCTCTCTCTCTCTCTCTCATCAGAGAGAACACTTGCAGTTGGATTTTTCTTTCGGCTTCCAACCAGCTTCCAAATGAAAAAACAGAGACATTATTAATCATGATTAATTAGCTTAGGCTTGTCCCATTAGCTCTTTTAATTTAACTTGTTTCTATTTATTTATGTTTTGCCTCCAGATTTTTTTTTTACCATTCTCCATTCTGTATGTCCCTCTCCTGCTTCCTCCGTGTCTGTCTTTTTCCTTTCTTCTTTGAGCCTAAATTCCTCCTTCTACTTACTCTCCCTGCCCCAAAGTTCCACCCACAACTCCTCCCTCACTGTTATCCCTTCAACTTTTCATCAGGTGCCTTAGGCAGGCAAGGTAAAACAGCAACACAGCTTTATACAATTAAATAAACACGCGTCGCTACATAAACAAAAGCAGCACACCTTTGCATAGTTAAACAAATATTCCACAACAAACCCTGATTCTATATATTTGAAGTGTTGTGCATAACAAAGGGAATGCTTGCTCCTCAGAATTCTCCTTTATGAGTCACATTTTGAGGTAGTTTTGGTTAAGTTGAATTGTCTTTATCTTTTGAGCGGGTCTGTACACCTTTTCACATTTATCTATTTTGCCAAGGCCACAGCTACTTTGATAGCTCACCCTTGTCTTACACGTTAGTGATCCGTTAGTGGGTCATTTGCTTGGAGGTTCAGTGACAGGAACGCATCCTTAGGCCTGTCATTTGCTGCACAGTGACAGCGAATCAAGAAAAACCAAAATTAATCTGACCCACGGCATTGTACAGAAATCGTACTTGCTGACAGACTTTAGTTAGAGGAGGCGAAAATGGCCAATAACAAACTCTGACAAGGAATAGAGGCTCTGTGAGAAACGGAAAACAGAAGAGAACACAAGAGAAAATTTGAAGTAAATAGTTTAATAATTTCAATGCAAATAGTTGATTTGGAAAGATCGATTTCTTCCTTTTTGGAAAGCTGAACTCTAGGAAGTGGGTTTGAGTTGCTAAATTAAGAACTTTGTGGCTGGGAGTGTATAGCTCAGCGATTTTCCAGTCTGCACACAGCAAAGCCACCAAGCAAACAAACAGCATGGCGGGCAAACCTTTGCATATATACCTATATCTATATTATATATCTCTATATCTGCCAGGCCCTGGAATAAGGTCTACTAAATGATAGAGTTCTTTTCAGCTCAAAGGTCTTCACACAGAAGGTGGGTTTGAAGGTAGGGGTGGCGCAGAGTTCAGCCTAGAGCTCTGGTGTAGATGCCGAGTATCGATTTTCTGCTGTTATTCTATAGACAAATGTCCCATAACTGGACAACTAGAAAACAGTCTACATAGTAGGAGCTGTGAGCAAAACTTACCCCCCCCCCCCCGCGCCAATATCTTCCCTCTGTCTGTCTGAGTCTAGTCTGCAGGCAGTGGCTCGCAGTCCGGAGGTAGTTAGGCCAAGTGACGGCGCCTTGGCCCGAGGTGTCTGGTCACTGTGGTTAAGTCGTGCCCTGAGGATCACTATGTCTGCCCTGTAGCTGGTAGCCACCTCCTGCAATCCCAGCACTTGGAAGGCAGAAGTAGGAGGATGCCTGAGAATTTGAGACTAGCCCAAATTTGAATTTGAGGCCAGTGAGACCGTGTCCCAAGAAAACTAAAAATAGCAAAAAACAGAACAGTGTTTGTATTGTGATTGTTTTAACCCCAAATGTTGCACTCCAGGGACCTGGCTTAGCTGGGATTCCACGTCTGCTTTGATGGTGAACTGTATTGCTATTCCAACCTTGAAATCTATGTCCTCTGGTTGGTTGGCACCTGGTTTTCATTGTCACCCATTTCAGTGAACCAGATTCTGGGTTGGGTCTGTGGCAAGCAGCCCTATGGTCCCTTTGTCATCTGGAGCCATCTTGAGACTCATGCCAGAGCTTTGAAATGACTTATTAGCCTACTTCAGTGCTTCTGGGAGAAACAGCCCGGTGTCACCCATGTTTCAACTTTCTTTTTCGTCTTGTTTTGTTTTTGAGATAGTATATTGAACCCTAGCTTAGACTGACCTGGAACCCAGAGACTCTTCTACCTCTTTCTTTTAAATGCTGGGATTATAGTCGTGAGGACACACACACACACAGGCATGCACATTAAATTAGGCACTACCTACAAACAAAAGCTTAACTAGCTGGGGCAGGCTCATGTGTGGGTAATTAATTCCTAAGCTGGGGCACTTGTTCCAGACCAGCCTAAGCTACACAGTGCTCAGTGCTACACCGGGCTAGTGAGCTTGAGGCTAGTATGCGTTGCCAAACAGTGAAACCCTATCTCAGAAACCCAACCACTGCCACCCCAGCCCAAATTCAAAACCCAGATAAAAAGCAAATCTATGCCAGCCCTCGGCTTTGGGACGCAGTGCTTGGAACATTTTGCAGGGTTCATAGATTTTTCTCTGCTCAGTTGCATATGTGAACCACCTTTGTGGAAGCAGCTAAATCCTGGAATGGTTGGAACAGAATTTCTTGAGAGTTTCTAAACCAGAGTCAGTCTGTGGCTCTAAGGCAAAGGGAAATGGGCCCTGTTCCCAAATACAGCACTGCTCTGCCCCCTGCTGTTGGCTACAGTGTCATTATCCTTTTAACTTGAAATTTTTCAAGGGAGAGAGGCCTGGATTGGCAGGGGACTTCAGCAGGTTTTTTTTTTTTTTCTTCCTTTCTTAATTCCTGGAATACGTGGAAAACCAACTCTGTCAAAAGATCAGCAGGTGACGCTCATATTCTTAAGCTGAAGGCCTGCCCAGGCTTTGGTGCTGAGCGGTAGAGCAGACTGTCGGAGGAGAGACAGGGACGCCCTCTGTGACTTTTGTGGCAGGGGCGGGGCAGGGTCTACTCGAAATGCTGGCCCCATTGTGGTTGCCCGGAGACTGAGGGGCTATCAGAACCGCGCCCGGAGATGCCCAGAAGAGGTGGGTTGTGTGGCACCAGCTCGCTTGGAGGTGTCTGCGGTGAGCACAGGATAGGGCCTCTGCAGCTGCAGGTAGACAGGTAGAAGAGGAAATCGTGGGTCTGGTCTGGTCACCAAGGAGGTGGGTTGCTCAGTGAGGGACCCTGTGCTGTTTGGCTTCTGTAGACTCCAGCTACTTCTGGTGGGGGTGGCTCTCGGGAGGGGCCGTGGGGCGGCAAGCAGCGGAGTCCGATCGTCCCCGGTGGTCGTCATCCCCCTCCACCCTGCTTGACCAGTCCCCGGGGTAGAGGCGACAGAATTGCGCCCCGCCCCCGCCGCCCGTACCCACACCAAGACGCACACGCTCCTTAATCTCCCCCGCCCCCGGTTGTCCGGGCGACGGCCCAGACGAGCAGGTGATGCATTGACAGCGAGCAGATGGTCCCCCGTGGAGGCGAGCGCGGCCCACAAAGCGCCCAGCGCAGCGATCCCACAGCGCCGCCCCCGCCCCGTGGCCCGCGCTGCCCGCATGCTAATAGGGGTCGGGGGAGGGGTCTGGGGTGGGGCCAGGAGCCCTGGGCACGCCCCCTGTCCTTTGCAGTCACTTCACCTCTTTTTTTTTTTTTTTTTTTTTTTTAAATCCTGAATGCCCTCTCCAAATCCCCACATCTGAAGTTTTCCTATCGCACACCCAGCGCGCTTCTTCCCTCTCCGAACTGTCTCCAAGCGGATCCAGGTTGCCCACCATCTCCCCTCCCCCGTACACACACCCTCTGCCTTTCTCCCATCCTGCAGTTGCAGGGACCACTTTTACTCCCTGCTGGCATTTCATGGTTGATCTGGGCAGACTAGAGGAATGGGTTTACCACAGCCCAGCCTTGATCCCTGCTTCTAGAACGGGCACTGGCATGGCCAAATGTGTAAAGACACCCGCCCCCGTCCCGCCCCCACCCCCTATCCCCAATGCTTCAGGGCCTTTCAGGCTGCTACTTCTCGGGACTTTCCCTTCTGGAAGTTCAAAAATAAATCACTCTCTGGTGACGACGGTACTACCCCTCCTGGGAAGCCCTCCCATTCACACACCCTGCTCCCATTCATTTGACACACACACCCCCCTTCTGTACTCTATTCACCGCTGTGTGGCAAATTGCGGCTATCTTATAGGAAGGGCATGAAAACTGCTAGGCACTCTTCACAATTTTAATACCGTACCTCATAGCTGTCACATAAATTCATTGCCCGGCCTACTCTATAATGGCCACGAAATAACTTTAAGAGAAGAGGGGGGCGTCCGACGCCGGTGCCACTGCATCTTTCTTTGATTTGCAGGTGCTCCCACCCCCTTTAAACCATTGCTACAGTAACTGCAGATAGCTTTCTTTTTCTTTTATAACTGTCACACAGAGCGCTTTTAAAAAAGCCATCCTTCTCCTTTTTATTTTACAGTAGATAAAAAAATGCCAAATGCCAATGAAGGCTTTAAAAAGAAAAAAAAAGCAATGGGAAAAGAAAGCGAAAAAGAGACTAGTGAATGAAGTTGGGACAATACGGGTCACAGAGCTGTCGAAACTAATGTCATAGTGCGGCTGCTGGGCGGGGGTACAGAAAACTTCTTGTTTCTTGATTTCTATGGAGATTTGGTGTGTGGTACAAGCACTCCCTGAACAGGTTCAGAACAAGCGGGACAGAAAGAACTCACAATGAACTCCCCTCCGATGGCCTTTCTGCCCACAAACACCTGTGATTTACAAAGCAGCATTTTGGAGGACAAAGAAGGGCCAGAGGGCCGGGCTATTGTTGGGAAAGGGACGCCTCTTGTAGTCAAGGCTGTAGGAGAGAGTTGTTTTATTTTAAAACGTGTCCTAGGTCCTTGCTACACAAATGTACAACCAGGGAAAATAAAGCAGCTCTTCTGAGGGCCCTGCAGGACTTTCTCAAATGGCTCTTCCTAATATGAGCCAGTGTTTCTGCTAAATTCTGAAAACTAGTGGAATTCACTAGAATTCAAAGAGAGTCGATTTATACAATCCTCCTAGGTAGGAGAGTTAGTAGCCATCACCGAACACATAGAAATAAGTAGCTAGGATATTTATTTTGAAGATGTATACTGTTTGCATTTATTTGAAAACTTATGAGAGTGTAGTTCTTTCTTTTGGAAGGTAAAAATTTTATGTTTATCTTCTTTGTCTTTCACTTTCCTTTCTTTTTTCTTTTCTTTCTTTCTTTTTCTTTCTTTCTTTTTTTTTTTTTACAAGGTCTCTCTATGTAGCCCCAGCTGTCCTGGAACTTGCCATGTAGGACAGACTGGTCTTGAACTCACAGAGAATTCTCCTGAGTGATGGCATTAAGCGTGTGCACCACCACACCTGACTGCTTATCTTCCTAGTGTTGGGATTTAGTCTTATTGTTTGAAGGTTTTCTTTTCCTGTTTCCCGTTCTGACTTTCCTCTGTTCTCTGTCGTCTCCTTCCCAGGGAGTTAGAAAGATGGGAAAGCAGATCAAACTGAGGCGATAATTTTGAATTGGGTGAGATTCTCTTCACTCAGGATAACTAAAAAAGGCCAGAGTCAACTGTGACCTGAAACTGGTTAAGAAGCTGGGGAGCAAAGAGTCACGTGACCAGCAGAGGCCCTGCAAGGGTCTCAAGTCACTGTCAGAAGGTTGTTAGGCCGGAGCATTGTGGGAGCGAGAAGAATTTTGAGCCAGAGCTGGAGAGGTTGGCTTGGGTCAGTTAGGAAGGCCGTTTGTGGGACCTGGAGGGAGGGAAAGGCTTTTATTCTAAAAGAGAGAGCTGGAGAGGATTTTGAGGGATGTTCATGACTGGACTTGGCGTTTCAAGATGATCACTACTGCTCTGTGGAGCATTAGTTTGCTGTGTGATGTTTCAACGGCGTGCCACAGAGATGGATGGATGAATGATTTGGCTTGCAGTTCTGATGGTTGATTTCAAGAGCCTGGGTGGAGCTTGGCATTGGGCTGTCTTATACCACGGAGGAAGGCAGATGGGCAAGAGTCAGCTAAACAAGGGAGAGGGAGAGATAGGTAGGAGAGAGAGAGAGAGAGAGAGAGAGAGAGAGAGAGAGAGAGCAAGAACGAACCCGGAGCCTCAAACCCTTTTATAATGAACACTGACCAATTTATGAGATGATCGTGGAGCCCTTGTGGACTGAACGGCAGGACTAGACATGCTATGGCCACTGTCAGAAGGCTAGTCATTTAGACAAAGCATCTATGGTTTCTTGGAGAAAACTGTGTTAACAGAAATGAAGAGAACGGATGCTTTGGATCTGTGTTAGGGAAAACCGATCAGATCTGAGGAATGAAAATGCATGGCTGGGCTGAAGAGACCGAGCAGCAGCAAGGACAACCTCTTGCGGCTGGACGCTCAGTGGGTGGTGTCCTTTATGGAGAAGGTGCGAACCAGCCTGTGGTGGGCAAGTCAAGTCTTCAGTTTCAGCGTGGTTAAGTTTGAGCTATGGCGGGCGTAGGGTCACACAGCTGACTTCTGAGGGAAGGGACGGTCATTTTCTGGCTTCCTGCAGACCTGTGATGTGATGTGACATAAAGACAAGCTAGGCCCCTCTGCACTGGGAACCGGAAAGGCTGATTCAATCTGACAGGCAATCCGGAGGAAGTCTTGAGGAGTCAGGGGCTAGGAAAGGAACCATGAGGGCGATAGTGAATGGATGGAGTGAACACGTAGGAACCTACAAACTAGAGCAGAGAGGAAACCCTTGGTGAGAGGAAAGAGGTTGACGGACAGAAACAAGAAGAAGGTGTGCCACGGGCTTGGAGGTGTTTGGGGGCAAACAGCTGTAATGGCATGCAGCTGAGGTGGTTGTAGCCGCCTTCCACAATGCTCAGTTTTTGAATTTGAGAAGCACCATGCAATGACTGGCAAGTCTATTTAAGAGTACACACACACACACACACACACACACACACACACCTAACATTGAGAATGGAAAGGCATCTCCACGTGGGTGGGAACTGAGAACTGAACCTGGGTCTTCTGCAAGAGCAACAAGTGAGCTATATCTTAAGCACTGAGCCTTCTCTCTACCTCACAATAGTTATTCTTTTTAAAACTTATTTTTGGTTTTTTTGAGACAGGGTTTCTCTGTGTAGCCCTGGCTGTTTCAGAACTCACTCTGCAGACCAGGCTGGCCTCGAACTCAGAGATCCTCCAGGCCTGTACTACCACTCCACCACTCCAAACTCTTTAAAATTAATTAATTAATTGTAATTATTCTTTATACAAGTTTAAAATATATTTAAAAATGTATATTTTTGGCAGTTTTATACACGAATGCAACAAATTTTAGTCATTCTTACCCCTATTAACGTTCTTTTACTCTGTCCCCATTGAGATAATAAAGTATTCATTGTCATAGTTAGCAATAAAAACACTAGGGGACTCATAAGCCAGAGTGACAAAATCAGATGATGTCACTATTGGTTGGGAGTGTTCCAACATTGTAAGCAATTCAGGCAGACATGAGCAGACATAAGTGGCAGAGCCTGTGGAAATGAACAAGGTCACTAACTCCAATCAACACTTCTCACTAATAAAATCTGGAAAAACAAGATGAGACACAGAAATGTTCAAGATCAAGAATAAAGGAGTAGATTTCCAGTAAAACGCACCCTACAGAAGTGCAACCCGAGAGGGGTAGAATTCACAAATATGTCTTTGGAATCTGGAGTCTCTGCGTCCCTCAACTCAAAACCAGAGAGGCTGGACCTTCTCTCTGAAGAGAAATGGATAGCTGTAGGCTGCCTCTTCTTGTTAGCATGAAAACTTTAAGTTAGTGTACAAAGTAGTGGGTTTCATGGTTCAGGGGCTCTCCAGCCAGGCAGTGGTGGGGCATGCCTTTAACCCAGCACTCGGGAGGCAGAGGCAAGTGGATCTCTGTGAGTTCAAGGCCAGCCTGGTCTACACAGTGAGTTGTAGTCTAACCAAGACTACATAGCAAGACTATGCTTCCAAAATAAAAAAACCCAAAGCAAAGCCAAACAAAGCGAGAATAAGTTTTTTTTTTAATCAATAGTTACTCAAGTATGTTAAGAGACAAGAAATTTCAACCATACACAAACTCCTATCACTGGCTTGGAAAAGTGAATATCCTAAGTCCTCTTATGGGACGAGCAAATCCTTGATGAAAATGTAAAACTATAAAGGTGGGGGTAGAATGAACTTCACTCATGATCACTAAAAAATAAAATAAAACTAATATTGTGATAGTAATGCATCCCAGCACTGAAAAGAAACATGGTATGACCACGAATGCTTGACTGCCTTAAGGTCATGAATTTTGATAGCACGACATCACATGAACAGGTTAGCAATGAAAACATGATCCTAAAACATGCAGAGAACACTGAGCTGAATTCACCATCTGTTCCAAGTTTAAAATAAAAAAAAAAAAACAAGAACCCTTACGAACTGAATGGAAGCAGGTCTGCTTAACCTTACAAATACATCTACGAAACAGTTAAAAAATATGACACACTTTATCTCTGAAGCATGGAAACGCAACAATTCTTTTAAACATCAGAAAACAACAAGGACTATCCAACTTGTGGGCAGACTGTATGTTTGGGGCCTCCCCTGCTTGAATGTGAGCACCTGCTGTTCTGTCCGTGTTATCCCATGTCATTTCTGTACTCATTCTTTTCCTTCCTAGTTATTCAACCCTCCACAGACACTTTCGTATCTTGCTTTCTGTAATAGAAATATCTTCGGACTCAAGTCTCGGAACTACAAATGCAAAATTGTTTGCTAAGGATGAGCACAAGTAGGAAGCACAGGAAGCTACTGGAGACGTAGACAGGGCTTGTCCTTCTGAGACGTTTCAGTTGATCAGAGTGTTCCCCAATTTCTGTTGGCCTCTCCTGTCTACCTAGAACACTCTGAGAATCCTAGAATCTTCCAGAACCCACTGTGAGGGATACACTAATGTAGACCTATGATATTGACTTCATAATAAGTCTGTTTTGGGGAGAAACTGCAGTGGGCACCATCACAGCTTCACCTAGCGCAAACTCAAGCTAGTGCAGAAAGGAAAAAAATTGAAGGCTTAGATCTTTGAAAGAAAGAACAGCTGTCAATATTAGCAAGACATACAAACAACCATTCTCAGTAATCTACAGACACATTTCAGCATTACTATGAAAGTATTAGCTAGCTCGCAGTTTAAGGTTCTCCCCCAAAGGGGGTAAGAGATAGTTTAATCTGGAGCCAAATATGAGTGACCGTAGTAGGTTACTTCAAATTTCATGTCTCAGTGAGGCACTAGTTTCATGAAGCTTTTAAAAGTACAGAATAAAGAAAGTTATAAAACAAGGTAAGATACTTTACAAACACATTGGTGGAAACATCAGAGCAGGGAATTTCTGCTGTAAGCCTCAGATGCTGTCTCAAGATATTTTCAGCCCTTGGGTTGGTGGACTCTCTTGGTCTATAACCACATTTCCAAAGGTTTACCTAATGGTCCTGAGGATGTTAGGCCATACAACTGCATTTTTATACCCTGAAAATGATTTGAAAAATGCACACACTTGTAACTAACTCCAGTATTGGAGGCCAGTCTGGGCTACATAGTTATACTCTTTGCCAAAGGGAAAAAAAGAACATTCCAATGCAAAAAATAAAACAAAATCAATAAACCAAAACAAACCCTAGCATTCCCTAGAATAGGGAATCTCCATCTTATAAACAGATAATCTTACATTTTGAAAAGTATGAAGGTTTATCAGAATTCATTGTCAAGAAGTAACATGCTTTAGGTAGGATGACATTGTATCTTAATAGATCATTGTTACTTCATTGTAACCAGGTACACCATTGTAGCTGGTCTTTTCTCCATCTGTTGTTACAGGAGATCGAACTCACAGCCGGACACCTAAAGTGGCTGATCTGGAGAGATGGGAGAAGCGTTTAACTAAATACCAGACCCTTCAACAGGATGCAGGTAGTGTGTAAACGTGTTTTTGATTCATTTATTTATTTTTTGATCAGTGGGTTTGTTCCAGGTCAACCATTTATTTTGATTCTTGAATGCTATGGGTATCACGGTCTGAAATATCTACCCACTCGCCTGCAGAGATGTGTGAAATATGCAGGAGAGAGCATAACTGAGCGTGCCTTTAGAACATACCATTTTTTCCCACTCCAACTAAACCTTACATGTCTGTTAAGCAACTGGAGACACAGCCCTCACCTTCTTGGACATTCTTTTATGTAATTGCTAATGTAAGCCCACGCCATATGTGAGTCGTATATGGAGTTAAAGCACCTGATGATGTCCCTGAGTCGTACAAGTTCATGTTTTGAACAGAAAAGTAAAACAAAACAAAACAAAAAAACAAAAAAAACCCCCAAAAAACAAAAAAAAACTACTGTTGTGTAAAGACAGTGAGAAAGCTGAGCTGGTGAGGAGGACAACCCCCCCCCCCTTCCTGGAACAAAGCTCAGCAAACCTCCCACCTTAAAAGATTTTTTAGCCCTGAAGGTCACACGTCCAACACGCCTTTTGGGTTAAAAATTGAGTGCTGAGTGTCCTCTGGTACTTCCCGAAGACTTTGCACTTCTCCATCACGGTCAGCTTCTCGACCCTACCCAATCATGGCCCCTGCTGCCTCTCCTCATCAAAGCCAGCAGCTGTGGGTTGAGTCCCTGAGTGGCCTTGACCAAGCCTCTACTGACTCCTCCTTAGACAGTTTAGGACCCTTGAACTCCCCTGGGGCTAATCCCACCTCACCCTTAACTAATTACAGTTGCAAAGCTCCCTTGAGTCAAGAAAGAGCGATGTTCAGACAGCGGGGGTGGGGGGTTAGGGAGCAAGCACCTGGAGGGGTGCTGAGAAGGAAGGGAACAGTTGACATCACTTCCCATCTCCTCTGCTTGCTCTGTGCTGGCTGTCTCGCCACAACCTAGCCTCTGTGGTCGCTTTGACAGCCGTGGCTTTCCCTGTGTTTTGGTGGATTATATTCTGTCTTGTGTCAGCAGGGCTAGAACGTCAGATGGGCTCCATCTTCAGTGCTAATTCTAGTGGGATATAGGTGCCGGTTTGTAACGTTGTGTTGAGACCGTATCAGCTACTCTTCATATCGCTGTCGACCGAATGCCTGAAAACCAGCAGCTTCCAGGAGCAGGGCTTTGTTTTGGCTTACAGTTTGAGAAGATGTCCTCTGACATGACGGAGCAGGCATGAGAACAGGGCTGGTGGCACTGTGTTTGCGGTTAGACAGCCAAGACTGGACGACAGGAGGGGGATCTGGGCTTAGCTGTCCACTCCGGTGAGGCTTCGACTCCTAAAGGTTGCACAACCTTCAGAAACAGCCCCGCCAGGTGGGCGTCAGGAAACGGTTTATTAAATGTATTATTAAATGAGTTATTAAATGTATTAAAATATTTGACTGCATTTGGGTTACATTTTGGACACAGGAAATTACGCGTTCTTCTTTTCAGAGTATGCTGTGTACCAAGGGCTTCTAATTTGTTTGGCTCAAAGATTATTTCTGTTGTGCACCCATTGCCACGTCAGACCAAACTCTAACAAGCCTGTTCACCGAGGGCAATGACATCTTCTACCACCTCCCCGACCCCACATCGTGGCCCAGACAGTTTTACCCTACGCGGATAGGGACAGTGACATGACTGGAATTTAGATTCTGAACTTAGTCATTCATGGGGATCCCTCTTTTCGGTGTGAGGGGTGTCAAATCAGAGTCACTCTGAAAACAATTATCAGGCACTAGTATTGTCGAACCTTGCCGAGCAATGGCACTGGGCCTCCCATTTTGTGGGTGGGTGGGGGTTCCGTTTCTTCATCTTTGGCCTAAGTTACTTAGCAATGACTGACTGAACTATGCGGCCGCCATATTGCTTTTGCATGTTTGACCAGAACATTGACAGATTAATAGGAAGGGTAAATAGCAACAACGGCAGGGGCCCAGTGTGGGGCAGCAGGATTGACTGCGCTGGACTGGGTCGTGTTTGCTCAGAGGAGGCCGAAGCAAAAGCCTGCTGGGAGGAGGTGACTCGGGTCATGGGCATTTGTTTCTCATCTCTATAGAAAATTGTCTTCTCAATGGAAGGTGGCTTTTTCTGAGTCTACATGGTTCTACTGACGGGGAGGGGGCATTTGCCATTCCAGAGTGCTGGCTAAATCACACACCAATGGAAAGGCCACACAAAAATTCAAAGGTGCTAAATTCCTCAGAGATCCTTTGACTTCGATCGAAGGAGAGAAAGTTCATCACCTATTCACTGCCTACACCTAATATTTGATATTCAGAATTTTATGAAGTTTCAGGATGAGCCGGCTCTCTTCCCTCCTCCTGATCCATGAAGGCAGAGCCCTGGACATTTAGCTCTTTTGGATTCACAAGCCCTGGTTTAGGGGAAACCTATTTTTGACTCAAATTTCTTCTCCGAATTTATGTGGATGAGGTATCTTGAAATAAGGGGAAAGATCTCCTTTGGGCAAAACTGAACCAGCAGTGTAGGCTTCAACGAAAGGCAAAGCTGTATTTCCGGGTGACAATTCTTTGAAGATGGACGCTTTTACATTTCAGCACTAACCTAGTTCTTCATAGCGTGGCTTATTTCCAGTAAAAGACCCAAAGCTTCCACACAGTTTGATTAGCCATTCGTGGTCTGTCTGTCCCGGCCCCATTGCGTATGTGTGCACATGCATTTATGTGCACAGATACATAAATCTTTCTTTGAATTTCCCAGACACTCTTCTTGAGACGGCAGGAGGGAAGGGAACGGGGTGACATTCACGGCCTCTCCTTCTGGCTGTCTTTCTTCCTTGTTGTGTCTGGACAGATACTCTTTTCTGACATCCGTTATCTGTTTTGCATCCCTTCTCTCTCGCCTCAGTTTGGCTCGCCGTTTTCTCCTTTCTCTTCTCAGCGCTCAAGGATAAGGAGCTGCGCGGCAGCATTGTGTGTAGCGGCGGTGGGAACCATCTCAGCTCCCATAGGCTTCTCAAACTGAAAAGCCGTTGCGAGTTGTCTGTTTCCCCCTCAAACAGCGTTGCAGAGTTTGTGCCGAAACACACGGTGTGGGTAATTCAGTTGAGGCGTAGACCGTGGTTTTCTGCTGCCTCGCAGCGTCTGGACTGAGGTTGATGGGGAGTCCCTCACATGCCAGCCGCCTGAGCTGGGCTGACTTAAAGCTTTTGTTTATTTGAAATTGTCTTTCAGTGTATCTACCCACTTTTTATTGGGTGCGGACGTCTTCGGGGTTTGGTGGTATCAAGGCAGAGGGCTCTCTCAGGTGGTGGCTGATGACCGCAAGAGTAGCTCTTCCCCGCAGACGAGGAGGAAGCTCCGTGGCCTTTAATCAATTAGCACAGAGCCAGAGAACGCATCACCTTAAAATGCAGCTGGCTGTGGCAGTCAGAACCACCTAGGTTCAAGAGAAGGGAGCAAAGATCTTTCTGCTCATTGCAAAGAAGAATTCGGGGCTATGCTCTACAACAGGGCTGAGAAAGAAGAATCTGGAATGGGTTGGGTGACATCCCAACTTGAGTATGTCCTTGAAAATGACTTCCTTTGGACACCCGCCATCAGCTTGACCCTGAGCTCCAGAAGTAACCTCTCCTTGATCCTAGGTAACCCTCTAAGTACAGCTTCACAGCCACTGAGTGTTCCCTGAAGGGTCTCCAAGCGTCCCCTGGAGGGTGCGCCCAGCACCCAGCAGTTTTTTTGATCTTACCATGTGGAAGGGAAGAAACAAGAGGTGCAAACTTGTTTCAGAATAAATTAAAGCCAAGTGGCACTAGGAAGCTCAGTAGCCCTGTTGTAGAGCACGGTCCCGGATTCTGTTTTCTTAATTTTCACAATGACCCAACTGCATGTCATTTACTTACAGCCGGATATCAGATGATTTCCTAAAGACGGAGAAAAACTCAGACTCAGAGAACTTACCCACTTTGCCTGGTCTCACCAAGATGGCAAGTGATATCATCAGAGCTCACACTCACCTGAGTGGCTCTGCAGGCCCAGTTCTTGCCCACAACTCTGCCTAGACCCTAGACCATAAGAAGCAAAGATGTCGAGGTACCAAATTTAGGACAGCTTCGACAGGTGGACTTCCCACCCGTGAGTGGAGCACTGAGTCTAAGATTTCTCTGTCATGTGACAAGCAAACCAACAGTGTCCTTACCTATGTCAAGCAGTCTGTGTGTTTCTTAAAGGCAGCAGCACAGAGGGGTTGCATTACTATACAGTAGTCTTTAAATAAAAAAAAATACTTAAAATTGATTTATTTTTATTTATATATGTCAGTGCTATGTCTGTGTGGGATCACATGTGCACAAGTGCAGGTGCCTGCAGAAGTCAGAAGCGGGCGTCTAAATGCCCTGGAGCTGGACTTACAGGCAATTGTGAACCCTCGGGCGTGGGTTCTGGGGACCAAACTCTGGTCCTCTGCAAGCAGAGTGAAGTTCTCGTAACCTCTGCAAGGGCTCCCCAACCTCTACAGAACCTCGTGTGCGGGTTTTCAGGGTACGTAAGAAAGGGAAGAAAGAGTAATGATTTATTACATATTGTCAAGTTATGGGAGCCTTCTTTTCCGGCTGTAGTTGCCACTTCTTCATCTGGCCTTAGGCAATGTTCTGTAGTTTGTCAAGGGCAGAAGTAACTCGGCTTTCGAGACAATCTTTAGAGAGTTTAGCAGATCTGTTTAGTGAATCTTAAATCCACTGAAACTACTTTGGGTCTAGATTAAGCAGAAAAGCAAAAAAGATTAGGAATGAGGTTTTTTTTCTTTCAAAGATCCTATATTGGCATAGCACCGCAGTCTTCATGTCTTACACACACAGATACACACACACAGACACACACACACACTTAGATACACATACAGATACACAGAAACACAGACACAAATATACACACATAGACACATACACACAGATGTATACAGACACACATAAATACACACAGACACACAGACACACACACTGTGTAGGAATTGAAGCCTGGGCTTAGCATATATGCTGGGCAAGAGGTCGATCACTGAGCTAAACCCATCGCCGCCTACACACATTTACTTTTGAATCTGAAGACAGCTCTGGGAGGAAAGAAGCCAGAGAGTTCTATAAATAGCTGTCCATTTGTGGAAATGAAAAGGCTGAAAGGTTCAAACGTGTCATACGGAGGACGGGACATGGGCGAAGGCATTCACCTCCGATCTCAGTTTTATGTAGTGAGAGGCAGAGCTCAGGCAAGCCAATCCGTTGCCTGAGAAGACACAGAAAGTAAATGCAGAGTTGGGGCAAGCCTTCGAGTTCTTTGACTCCCGCATCAGAACTCTTCCGGCCACGCCCCAGTAGCTCCAGTTCCAGGAGCGTAAGTGCAGACATCAGGGATGTGCCAACACTGGTGTCCACACATCTGTGAGAGGTATGGAAATGCTTGCGATGCAAAGTGTGTCTGGAAGGCCGGCCCTGCAGATTTCTCCAATCAGGAACCTATTGTTCAGCTTCTCAGTGGCACTAAAATTCCTGGGATCTCATCTGTAAGCCCATGATAGTGCTCATCCTCTGAGGTGGACAATGTGGCGCAGGGGCGGGCTAGCAGGGGAGGTGCTGCCTGAGAAGAGACCCGTTTCCGTTCCCAGGCACAGCGCTTAGATTGTTTGCTCTTTTGCATTCTCTTCAGCTGTCTGTTTGAAATGACATATGCGTGTAAGAGTCCAAAATAAAACCTCACCATCATTTACAGCCGACAAGGCACACAACTTTGTTCTCATAAAACATCGTGTTACGTCACTGGAGGCTAGAAGTAGGGCAGAGTTTCAAAAACAGGCTGCGGTGTCACAAAAGCCATGGGAGCAAAGAAGCGACCTCATGGTATTAAGGGAGGCTGTGATAAATCTTCAACAGACTATAGAGTATACAGAGAAAGCTCTAAATGGTCTCAGAAAGTGACGCCTAACATGCCCCTGCCCTGCCTCTCCCGGATGCTAAGCATGCAGTCTTGTAAGAGGTCTCGAGCCCAGCACCAGTGACCTTGCATTCAATGTCACACCGTCTCAAGGTTTTACAGGATGTGACATCCACGTTTATGCCCACAGACACAGATATTTAGCTATTCATGTACAGACGGGTCTTCTTCGTCTGCTTATAATGTAGGTTGTTAGTAACTCAAAACACACATTTTCTCATAGAAAATGTCTGCCCCCAAATATTTACCAAATGGCCACAGCTGAGCTTTGAAGTGGCTCAGTTGTGTATGGAGGCTCTAAAGGTAACTTCGGAAACCTTGTGTGTGTGTGTGTGTGTGTGTGTGTGTGTGTGTGTGTGTGTGTGTGTGTGAGAGAGAGAGAGAGAGAGAGAGAGAGAGAGAGAGAGAGAGAGAGGTTCACATATGATAGTAGTGCACGCGAAGCTCGGAAGACAACACTCCTCATTTTCTCCTGTGGGTGGCTCCTATGGGAAACCCGTTCATTTTATCCATGTTTGCCTTCTGTTTCTCAGAGGATCTGACCTTTCCCAGAGGCCACTGTCATCTTCTAAGCTTTCAGCGTGTGAGTGTAAAACAGGATTCTTGTTCTCAGGTGTGAAGGTGACCCGCTCAGGTTCTCTGGGTAGATGGGTTCTGTGACATGAGTGGCTGTTCTGCATAGCCTCCTTGGTAAGGCAGCGCTGCCCAGAGCCCTTTGACCCATCCGAGAACCTGAAGTCAGCTTGCGAGAGGCATGCGTGCGTGCGTGCGTGCGTGTGTGTGTGTGTGTGTGGTGCACACGTGTGAGCACACACACGGGGTAGAGATCAATGTTGGTTGTCTTCCTCATTCACTCTCTTATTCTTTCAGACAGGGTTTTTCATTGAGCCTGGAACTTACCGATTCACCAAGACTAGCTGGCTCTAGTAAGCGCCGAGTCCCCCCCCCCCCCCCCCCCCCCCCCGTGTTCTTCGCTAGGATTATATGGGCATGCCAATCACGCCTAGCCTTTTATGGGAGTGCCAGGCTCCAAGCTCAGCTTCTCAGGCAGGGCAAGCCCTTTACTAAATGAGACATCTTTCTGGCCTCAGAACTTGTTTTGAAACACAGAGGTCCCTGGCAGAGGTGACTGAGAGCAAGACGTAGGGACCATCAGGAAGGCTCATAAAACCTGGTGCTTTCAGTGTGTTGTTAGATGGACAAGTCCTCTCAGGCAGATATGACCTGAGTCCGAAGGGGCGGGGCTCAGAGTGTGAGCCACGCCCAACCCTACACACCTGACAGGAGGCGGAGCCTGTGTTAACCGCCTTGCCTTCCCACACCACACGGACCCTCTTTTGCTGCATGCCTTTTTGGAGAAGAGTTTTGCAGTGAATTTTTCAAAAAGTTCTTTTTTTTTTCCCCCCAAGAAAGAAGGCTTGAGACAAAGCAGCTTCAGGGTGCAGGGAGGGCAAGGCTTCCCACAGTGCTCTGGAGTGCGCACCTCTCTGTCTTCATGTGAAATGTCTCCTAATTAAAAAGCGCAGACTCTGTACGGACACTGAGTCTTTTGAGCAGAGACCCCGACTCCAAAAGCGGTTATTATGCGTGGATGTGCTGCGCGAATTAGATTTCTGCGTCTTGACTTTAATGGCCCTGTCTAGATATGTGATTAAGCTTTTGTTCTTTGTCTCAAGCTGACTGCCCAGCGGAGTTGTGTGGTTTTAATTTCATCTGAAGTGCAGTTGGAGAAGAGGCAACAGGCACAGCCTACAGCTTTTCTGTCTCTCGCTCGGTTACTGGGACCGGTATTTTTCAATATTTTCAGGTCTCGTTAAACAGTTGGAACGATAGGAAATTATGCTACGAGAGGGATTTTTGAGTGCCACGAACTTCTGATTTACAAACATATGACATGAAGAGGTACAAGGAGTGACTTTTACTTGCGTCTTTATCCCCTTTCCCGAAGGGCAGAGTTACAAATATGCAGCCTGTGAGAAGAAGAGGAGAACACGATCTGATATCAAATTGTAGGTCCCTATCTGTGAGCATCTGTTACCATGACAACCGACTCATACGCTGGAAAGATCCAAGTATTTAGGCAACTTAACTAAATGTTTTTGGCAGTGTGAGAACTAAGTATATTTTCAAAACAGACACATGCCGATCCCATTCAGTGACCTGGGTGACATAGCAGCGAGGCATTGTTGTGACAACCAGGGGTTTTGCACAAAAGCACATAGCTTAGAATCAACAGTCTCCGCCAGGAGGGCAGGGGCCGCGGCTGCAGCTCCTCCCTGCTGTGGGAAAGACAGTTCTAACACAGGGCCTACAGCGCCCAGTGCCGAATGATACCACGCTCACCTTCTCCCCATCTTCAAACCACCAGAAAGGGGGCACGCTACGGTCAGAGGACACCAGCATGGAAAAGCGCAGTTCCTAATAGAAGCACAGCAAGCATGTGCCGGGGGTTTATTTTATCAACTATATTAAAAATGACCCTTTCCCCCTCCTTTGGGTAATGCTATAGAAATCTGCTCTTCTCTGCCTGTTCAGTTGGGATTGTAAACTTCTAGAGTTCTCCCCTTGTTATCAGGCGAGGAGGTAGAAAATAAAAGGCAAATAAGGAAAAGCAAGTAGCCACGGGTTTGGTGTATGCATCTGTGTCCATGCGTGTGCACACGCATGTGTGTTCTGCCCGTCCTGACCTCGCTGCTGTGGTTGGAGATGCCCCTTCCCACCCAGTTAAAATGCCCCAGGAGAACCATCTAGGGAGGGTGGGAGACCGCCCCTGCCCACAGGCTGCAAAGCTAAGTGTGACCAGCAGAGGTCTCTGGTAGGTAAAGAAGAAAAGCTACCAAGGTGGAGGCAAGATGGGGACAGCTCTGGGGGACCTGAGAGCCTTGCCCAACTTAGAATAGTGTAAACCATAGGAAGACAAGGAGCCCTCAAGACCAACTGAACGCCCCAGTCTCTAAGCGTGTAACTTCGCAGTCTCTGGCTTAGCTGTCCTCTGCCCTATTTTGGCCACCCTTGTTCTCCATGGCCATTCTTGGTGATGTGTCAGCATTTTCCCTTACTGTTTTTAAAAACTGTATTGTACTTATCACTCCCCCATCATAGTGCATCTAATTTTGTTTGCCATTTTAAAATTATTGGGCAATGTTTTTTTCCCTTTTCTTTGATTTCTTTTTTTTTTTTCTTTCTGCCCCCGACTTTCCTCCTTTGGAGAAAACTACATTTAGTACATTTAGTAGTTTTCTGACTTTACCTTATTGATTTAAGAATTTCTTTGTTTTTCTTTTTTATTCTTATGTTTATTTAATTTTAAAACCCTCTTCACCATCAGGGAGTCTTTCCCCTTCTGTTTTTTTTTTTTCACTTTAATCTAAGTAACTTTACATTTCATAGTACTTTCTATGGTTGTTTGACCACTTTTTGTGGTCATTGATGATCTATGAGAGAGTCCTGTCTTTTGTGTGGTAAAGTTCTTGCTGTTAGGACAGGTTTCTTTTCTCCAATGTAGTTTAAAAAAAATAAGCAAGATACAAGAAAAACTCAGCAAGAAAATAAGAGTTTTGAAAAAAAAATAAATAGCAATGTTGCAAATGAAAAGTTCAGTGAATCAATCAAAACATTCCTGCACAGTGCACAGTGTCACCATAGCCAGAGAGGAAGAAAGGGGAGGTAATGAAGACAGAGACTTAATCCAGTATGCCAATACCAAACCTACAGTTATTGTTAATCACAGTTGAAAAATCAAGAAATTGGTTTCATGAGAAAATTATAATTTGTTGAAGTATATCATAGTCTGAAACATAAAAAAATAAAACATGTTCGTAGGGAAGATTTATTAATTATCGCTGTTGCGTTGATGAGCATTCTTTGCTTTAGACTTTGATTAATTATTGCTGTTGCGTTGATGCATTCTTTGCGTGGCTTTTAGACTCTGATGCATTTCCGCTCGAATGTGGATGTGTTTTTTTTAAAAAATAAAACAGGAAGAAAGCATTCCAAAGTTTGAGTGTGAGGGATGTCCAAGCTACTCCCGCTTGAAAATAATTTCAGGAGAATGGCTTTGTCAGATGTCAAGATTTGTTGCAAATGTGTAGCAATTAAAAGGCCATTATCGTGAAATAGCCCAATGGAATTGAAGAGAAAGCCATGCATATGGAGGCCTGCTGTCTGATAGTTTACCTCATACAGCAGAACACAGTAGAGAGTGAGCATCACGTGGAAGCTATGGAGAGCAGGAGCCCGCATGAGGTAAATAAGCCCTGGGCTCGAGTTGGCTGCTTTGCGTAGTGTTATCATTATTATTAGTGCAGATTGGTGATGAAACTATGGGCTAATCTTTGAATCATGATAGTGTGACTAATAGCCTCCCAGGACAAAGAAAGTTGACCCTTACCTCATACCGTAGACTTACATAATAAATTACCACACACCAAAAGACTTAAATATAAAACGGGAAACGGTGAATGGCTTGGCCAACGAAGGTCCCGAGATACCAACCCTGGTGACCTGAGTCTGATCTCCAGGCATAAGAAGAGGTTGTATTGAGAAATAAGTTCTGTTTATCTAAGCACCGAAACAGAAGCCAATCAAATAAAAATCAATAATGCTCCACATGGGAGAAGACAGAGAGAAAGAATCTGGGAGGAGTTGGCACCCAGCAAGCATCTCAATTAAGAAGGCAGATAAAAGACTCAGAGAAACTCATTACCGAACAGCCTGCCCTAGTGGTCGCCAATGAGGATATAGGACAGTTGTAGCACGATTAATAAAACCTCAGAGACCGAAACTGGGCTTCAACCTGAAGGTTCGAAAAGCAAAGCAGCCAGCTACTGGCTCTTACCTCAACCTCAGTCCGAAATGGCGATCTTGCCTCCAGGAATCTCAGAATGAGACTGTGTCTGAGAGCTGTCTCCTCCTGTTTTATAATCCTCTCTAGGGCGGGGATTAAAGGCATGCACCACTGGGATTAAAGTCATGCACTGTCCGTTTTCTATGGCAACTAGTGTGGTTACTGGGATTAAAGGTGTGTGTCATCATTACCTGGTCTGTATGGTTGACCAGTGGCGCTGTTTTACTCTCAGATCTTCAGGAAAGCTTTATTTGTTATTAGCCGGGAGGTGGTGGCACACACCTTTAATCCCAGCGCTTGGGAGGCAGAGGCAGGCGGATCTTTGTGAGCTCGAGGTCAGCCTGGTCTACAAGAGCTAATTCCAGGACAGGCTCCAAAGCTACAGAGAAACCCTGTCTCGAAAACAAACAAACAAACAAACAAACAAACAAAAAAACCACAATTGAAATGCCACTACAGACGTCATGTAGTCAAGAAATGCAGGTGAAATTGAAAAGGAGCTAGAAGTAGGAATCTCTTTCCCCCAAATTAAGTAGTATGTTAGTCAGGTGTGAAGCAACTAACATCAGAATAAATTTGTATATCTCTTTTGAACAAGTAGGTATTGTGTGCTGTATATAAATGTGTGCAAACTTTTATGATCTGTCCATTCCATCCCCAAATGCCAACCTTGAAAATCTTTGCATATATACTCAAGGAGTTAATCCTCAAGAACACAGAAGCATTGCTCAGAAAACAGCAAAAACGAGCAAGTCCTCTCCTGGGGAGCACAGAGTGAAGGCTTAGGATGTAACCCTGGATAAAAGAAATGGCATGCACTGGCTTTTCTGTTTGGAAAGGTGGAGGAAAATGTCTTGGGAAGTGGTGGCGAAGGCTGATGGATATTGGCTAAGATCATCATGCTAAAGACGTCTACCGGGACCCTGTCTGCATTAGTGTCCTCCGCCTCCTGTATTGCCCTTCTCTTCCGCAGTGTGAAACTGCCACCGGCTGCTCTTTAGGTTCTAGCAGCAAGACCAATAGAAAAATTACGGTGACCAAGTGTTTAGTGAAGCTAATCTCTCTTGTTTAGGTGTTCGGAAAAGGAAGTGCATGGTGGTCGATATCAGCTTATCCCAAGACACGGGAGCTGCTGGCCACACACTCAGTCTGTGCCCTCAGGGCCTCACTTTCTTCTTCCTGTCTTCACTTGGCTGCTCTCTTTGACCATTAGGCTTTATGCTCCTGTTAGTCCCTGTCCTGTCTGCTGTTTTGTTCTTAGCACCCTGGGCAAAGGCTGGTAACCTCATAAACACTTAGAAAATAATATTCGCTTCATGGATGGATGGGTGGATGAATGATTGAGAAGGAGAAATTTCTAAGACAACTTTCCTTTTTTTGAAAAAAAAATCACATTTCTTTCCCCTTTAAAATGCCTATTATTGTCTAACTTACTTTCTCTAATCCTAGTGCACGTGATTTGATTTGTTAGTAAATTAGTACATATTGGAACGGGAATAACGTGTTTGTGCTAGGGCATCCAAGAACTACTGGCAGAATAGGGGGACTGGCTTGGATCGCAGCACAAGGAGCAGAGAGTATTCTGGAACCCATTTGGGGGCATCAAAAAACTAGTGAGAGCACTTTCCAGGAAAACCACCCTGTCCTCAGCCCACTGAAGGTCATGGATGCCCAAAGCCGCAGTCTGTCCACCTCTGTCCACCTGCACAGCTGTGCTTCCTTACGCTTGAGAGTACCATTGTCCGCAGACTGCCATCCTGTTGGGCAGACGTCATCCGTCACAGCTCTGCTTTTGATGGAAATGGCAGCCGTGTGAACACAATTGCTATGGTGAGTGGCTAGCATCATCTCACTGGAGAAACCCAGAGAGATTCGCGCATATCGGATTCATATTATGGAGGTTTATAATAAAAACGATGTAAAGTATTAATGTTGAAATAGGAGGGACCCAGGCATTTCATGGAAATTTTAATGAAGGTATTTTTTTTTAAGGGTCAAAGATTGCATTTTTATTTTTAAGAGAGAATTTCACTTAAAGCAGAATCATGTTGCTGCCTTTTCCTTCAGAAATTTCTGTTCTTAGATAGCACATCTTCTGGTTTCAGAAGAGCCCATTTGAACGGTACAGGAAACAAGAGAAGGAGTGTTGCCAGACCCTTTGGAGGGTGGGTTTGCTTTGCATGGTTTCTGAACCTCTGCCCATCGTTTCTGAGGACATTCCCATGATGCAGTCCAGTCCTTTAAATCTCACGGAAGCTCCCTTGGTCTCTGCTCACAGCCTCCCCAGGCCATGGCTTCTACGGGGCAGGGGTGCGTGGAGTAGAAATGAATGAAAAGGAGGGATGTATGAGGGGCCGGAGGAGGCAACAAGGTTTGGATTGTGCATGGAAACATTTCTTAAAATAACTCACATTGACGCTGTTCCGCTTTTCCTTCTTTAAAATTATTTATTTATTCTATGTCCCAACTGAAGCCCCCCGCCCCCCCGGTCTGTCTCCTTCCATCCCCTCCTCCTCCTCCCCTGCCTTCCCCCTCCACTTCTAATGATCAAGTTTTAGTTGGAATGTTTGATGCATGGAGAAAAAAAAATCACAAATTTTTGTAAGATTTGGCTAAAAAGCTTGTGTTTTTGATTGAATTCTGTAACCAGAGTCTGCTTGTTCATTTCTTGGCTGCCCAGATCTGAATAATCATACAGAAACTATATTAATTCCAGCACTGTTTGGCCAATGCTTCATGCGTATGTCTAGCTAGCTCTTACATCTCAAACTAACCCATTTCTATTAATCTGTGTGTTGGCATGAGGCTGTGGCCTACTGGTAAGGATCTGGCATCTGTCTCCTTCAGCAGCTACAGGGCATCTTTCTGACTCCACCTACTCTATCTCTGTTCTGATTTCCTGCCTGGCTTTCCTCTGTCTTCTATGCCATTGGCTGGAACAACTTCTTATTAACCAATGGTAATAAAACATAGTCCCAGCACACGGAGGGGAATCCCACATCAGAATTCAACAGTAACATTAAACTGTGGCGCCTTGACTGACAGATGGGTCAGCAGGTGAAGGCACATGCCGCCAAGCCCAACAACCTGAGTTCTGTTCTCAGGACTTAGGTGATGGAAGAGGAGAAGCCCTGGGTTGTCCTGTGACCTTCATATGCATGCAAGAGACACCTGCCATTCCCCACCTGTAATAAATATTTTAAAACCCCAAACCTGTAGTGGTTCATAAGAAGCTGGTATAATTTCTTAGAGAATAATATCTTGTTGTACTACGTCAGACACTCAACACCTACCCAGACGCCTTTCTGTATCTTAAGGTTGGTCAACATGTTTGGATGGCATCAACACCATTTTCATATTGTAAACCCCTCCCTGCCGTTCATTAGTGACTTTAGAATCTTTTGACATCAATTTCTGCATTAATAATGGTCACAAGATAACAATCACCACATTCTATCGGGAGTCCTGCAATCTGGATAGTATTTCTAGAAAGAGCTTTGCCATTAATTAGCTGCTTTCTGCCGGCCATAGGAAAAGAAGGATAGAGAGTTCCTCAGTTTTTAATGAGTAACTGTTGGGTCACGAGAGTTATGCTGTATATCAGGACACCCAGTAAGCAAGCACATCCAGGTTCCACTGTCGAGCTGTAGCACGGGGATACAGTTGATAAATAAGCAGCCACTAGATGACGTGAGGTGGAAAGTCTGTTGGAGCTCTCTCTGAGTCCTAGCTTGAGGTGATTGTTATTGATGAATACTTTCCGGAAAGTATTCATCTGCTCGAGAGGCTATGAAAGCATCACAGATTAGATAACTCAAATGGCAGAAAGTCAAATCATAGAAAATGATCAAAAGCCTGTCTGAGAGAGTGCAACTATTAATCCTCGGGCACTTTTGGTTGGTCAGGTTGAGCAATGTGTGTGTTTGTTACCGTGCCTCGTGAAGGAGTCTGAGCATTGACCTTGTTGTTGCTATTATTCCCATTTCCTGATTGAAGTACGAGGAACTTGGGAGGCAAATGATCTGAGCTGTCTTAACAAACGAGAGCAGGGTGCAGGGTTTGAATCCAGAGTTCATGGTCTCACCATAATATTTTTTCTGCCCAAGACATTTGTGTTTTATAAATGGTCTTTGCAAATGGTTTCCCGCCAATGCAACTTGGTGAAAACAACATGGGCTACAGATCTCTCTCTTTTTTTTTTTAAAATTCTTCTCCATCACTCTTTGTCCTGTGATATTGGTCTTTTGATTCCCCTGGGCCATCCTTTCCCAATTCAGAAGGCAGAAACATTTCCCTTCTTGTGAGCACACTGTTGGCGTTAGGTGGATACCCTAGCAACACATCTGAGTGATGAAATTCGTGATAAATATTCACTAGGTTGCTGCCTCTTCCCAACCTTAGGCATGTTCTCATATGGGGTAATTCTCAGAGTGTGTGTGTGTGTGTGTGTGTGTGTGTGTGTGTGTGTGTGTGCAGACATAAAGGCATAAGGGCAGAAGGCCTTTAGGAGGAACTTAGAGCTATTACTCCCAAGCCCACGGATCTGACCCGGCATGTAGGATTTTCATCAGGTCCCCTGCACAGCCCTTTATATGTTCATGATGTAGAAGAAACACAGGGAGGTCCTTTGTGGAAGGTGGGGCTCTAATGGCGACTGGCGTAAATGTATTTCTGTGTGAGGAGCCATGCTAGTCTTCCTCCTCTCACCTGTCAGAGTGGTCCTAGTGTCACTGCACACACAGAATTAAGGTAATGATAGAAACATAACAAACTCCTAGTGCTATATACACTTACTTTGAAATCCAGCTTTAGGAAAGAAAATAGAATACTATTTTTTTTTTTTTTACATTGAAAGACAAATTTCGTCCTGGGTTATTTATAATGTCTGCTGTCTCTCTGTCTCTCCGGGGTGTAATTCTCACTTGTTATTAAAGAAGGCACTGAGGGTTTTGAGTTCACTTGGAATTTTTAGTTATCACAGATCGGGTTTTTTTTTTTCTATGAAACTCATTAAATTTTAACTAGATTTTTAACTAGATGCACACTTTCTGTGTTCCACTGCGGGGAAGGACATGTTTGGAATATCTGTCAAGTATGTTGTTGTTACTCACAAAAATATGTCTAGTTTGAAGTCCTGGAACACAGATCTACACGGAGGCCGCCCACGTCACCCAGCAGCACGCGGTGGAAGCTTTACGGTCAAACAGAGGAGGCCAGAATCTTCTCAGAAGTTTCCTGGCACAGTAATACTAGATGGCTGGTTTGAAAATTTCCCCATTCAACTCTTACTAAAGCGTTGGTTGGGCGGGGGGAGGTTGGGATGGGGAAAGAAAAAAAAAAACACTTATCTTAAAGATTCATGATTCAAGCGGCTGATAGAATCTGCAGTTTCCACAGTGCTGGGCCCTAGATTTCCCTTTAATGTAATTAAGCCTCAAGATTTATGAATACAACAGGCCAGAACTTGATCCGTGTTCGTTTTCAATTACTGCGGTGAAAGGGCTCTATCCAGATGTCTCTATTTATAACATTCAAGCAGGCCGGGCCAGGGGCTGGGGGGGGGGGGCCCAAATTGTCAACTTGTTAATTCTCCACAGAGGGTACTCAGCCGAGGTCCTGGCTTTGACCCTGGGACAAAAGGCGAGAGGCCCTGGGGGCGAGGGCATCAATGCTTCCAGGGACAACACGGTGAGCCCCAGGGGTCACTCCCTCTGCTTTGTAGGTATTTGTGTAATAATGGGGTCCATTCCTTATTTTTTATTTCTGTTACAGTTCTGGGAACATCGAAAGAGGGGGAAAGGAAAAAAAAACTGGCTCGAATGTAGATGTGAAAGACAAACAAAACATTTATAATGAGAGCATCAGGTGTCCCCTGGCAACAGTAACCAGGATAAAATGCTACAGGGAAACACACAGTATGCAGTGACCCACATAATGGGGCCTATTTTGGGCTCATTGTTTTATTTTTCTTTTGAAGGGTGTTGTGTCATTTTTTTTTTTTAATGTTCCCAGGTCTGCAATTTAGTTTTGCCAGGATTATCAGAACCTGAGTGTCTTTTCTCTTGCTACCGTTATGGGATTATTTCTTTAGGGAGCAGGGTTTTCAACCACCAGAAACCCACCTGCCAGGGAAGTCGAAAATATTCCATTTTCTGCCCTTTCATTTTTTTTCTTTCTTTTGTAAAAGATTTCTGTGCTTTCCAGGACCGTGCTACAGGTTTCTCAGACATGTGCAAGTGTTCTCTTACACGCATGTGGATGTCTGCACGGAGGTATCATTTTAAAAGGAAAATCCCAAACAAAAGATTTAGAAATAAGAGCCCAGCGGGGGACACAGACCCACTAATGAAACAGACCCCATCCAGCAAAAAGCCCCGAATCCTACTCACGCTTTCTCTCGGCGGCATGTGTCCAGTCCATCATTTTATTTTCTAAATTCACAGCCCCGAGTTGCTACCTTGTGAACAAGAATGAGCTGGGATATCACAACGATAATTGGCCGTTACGTTAGCACGTGGCTCAGTCGGAGAATGGTTAGCCAGTTCTCTTCGAACTCAGAAGTCAACTTCTAAAAGGGACTGCAAGCCTTCTGGGTTAGTCTCTTTAAATCAGTTTGGGGTTTTCCTGTCTTCGAGTCATGACCTTTGCAGGACCCAAATTTATTTCAGTGAATTTGAATAGAACAAGGGATTGTTCAAAAGTCGAGCTTCTACCAGGTTTATTCCGTTGCTGGCCTTCAGCATGACACCTCTCTTTTCCTCCCTTTATTTAAAAAGTTATTTAATAATTCAGTACCAAATCTAATCAAGTTCGAAAACTTCATTATACATAAATGTGCCCTTCTGTTTTCAATGAATATACTTTAGATAAAACATCATCTCTAACTACCACCACCACCTCCTCCTTTTTTTTTGAAACGAATGTGTACCAGACACACAGGACAGGACATCGGGACCAAAATATATCTTGATTAGTCATTCCTCCTGGAAAGCGGCTGTCTGACAGTTTTAGCCATTAATCTGTGTCCTGCAGAAGCGCGTGTGTAGCTCTTGATTGCCCCTGAGTTGCGCAGTAGGCTTTGGGAGCGTGTTGAAACAAGGTACAGTATTTCCCCAAGTTTTTCAAATTTTGCTTGGCTCTTTGCTGCTTCTGATTGCTTCTATCGTATCGATAGAGTCAACTTTGTTTTCTAAAGTATTTTTAACTTACGCTTACTTGGTCTTGTTTGTCTTTTGAAAGCCCCCTTAATTCACTGTTAGGATTGCTAGTTCTCTCTCTCTGTTTCTGACTTTGCGTCAGCCCCTGTAGGTTCCACTCCCCTGTGATGCTGCAGCAGGTGAAACAGAGGTTGAAGCAGACATTGATGAGCAGCAAAGAACAGAGTGCAAGATGCCCAAGCTGGAAGTTGTCATTTGTGTGTAACGTAGCAAAGATGCTGGCTTCAGTGACCTGAAGGGGCTGTGCACATGATCTTCAAGCCTCAGGAGGAAAGGGGTCCTCCGACACGGTGGCTGCTTTCTGTCTGTACTAAAGGTTTAGCTAGGGGAATAGTACAAGCAAGTATAGAACCAAGTTGCTTAAGATGTTAATTAGAAATCTGTAAAAGCAGGAGAATAGTTTCAAATGCGTGTGGAAAGTGAACGGTCATGGCTGGAAGGACCGTGCGTGTGCGTGAAGGCCAGCCCAGCTGTCTCACACTTCTTTGGTGTGTAAAAACACAATCCATTTTACACAGCACACACATACATGTATATATATATATATATATATATATATATATATATGTATGTATGTATGTATTGGCGGTTTGCCTGTGAAGTGATCGCTTGTGTTGAGCTGGTGGTATTGTTTCCACAGTTTGCGGAAGGTAGGTAGTGGGGTGGAGGAGCAGGCTGTTGGTTTGTAAGTCTTAGGGTTTCTAGCTGGTCCTGCTTCCAGCCTCTTATGTCCTCTGTGCTTCCTGACCGCACACATAGCCACGTATCTTAACCAGTCTTGGCCACTACTGTGCCCAGGAGTGGCTTGTGACCCACTCTTTCTCAACTGTGATGGAGTGACACTCTCTCCAACTGTGGACCCCAATAAATTCTCCTCTAAGTTACCTCTTGTCAAGTATTTGATCACAGTGATGGAAAAAAAAAACCAACTCAAACCCAATATGCCTGAGCCGTTGGCCAAACAGTGCTGTGATTAATATAGTTTTTTGTGTGGTTATTTGGGTCTGAGTGGCCAGGAAATGAATGTACAGTCTCTGCTTACAACAAATTATATAAAATTATGTTAAATAGTATTTATATGTGTTGGGTTTGGTTTTTTTTTATTGGTTCTTCTCTCTCAGTAGTTATGGTTTGCATTGCTTCATCTAGGGGTGGTCTAGAGTGACTTCCTGCATCCATATGGCCACGTTGCTCTAGCCACTTTGAAAACATTGTTTCCAGCCCATTCTTAGCTGATGTTATATATACTAGTGCTTACTGTAGAAAATGCGTGGGTGTGAGTCATCCCGCCTCTGTTCCAAAGTGGCTTCTTGGGATCCGCTGATTGCCGGAGAACAAATCATCACTGTGTTTAGTGGCAGACGACAGTAGGCTGTGTGCACCTAGGAATAAACAGCTTGAGCTTGCTGGGGTCTGGATTTCGTGGCCTGGCTTTGGACAGAGGGAGACGGATGCTTAGGAACTGATGGTCATAAACCTGTATTTTCCATAGTTATAAAGATTACTGTAATAAAGATTAATATAGAAAGATTACCGTATTTAAAAATAGCTACTAAGAAAAACTGTTTCTTTAGTCATTCAGAGGAGGATATAGTTAATATAGTTCCTAGGAATTTGATCTGGGTTGGCATTAATTAAAATGCAGTTTCTGGGTGAGCACACAAATAACTGTGGTTGTAAGACAGACAGATGAGCAAAGTCAGCTTCAAAATATCTTTGCGAGCAAAGCTGGATTAGTACGGAATTATAGAGCTAATTGATGCTCTTCAGAATTTGAGGGCTAATTGATGCTCTTCAGAATTTTTTCCAATGTCCTGTATGCAATGTAGCATCTGTCACTTGAATCTTGGGCAATGACACCACTCATTCTTTGATCCAACTATCTAATTACTCAATTACCCAACCATTTATTGATTTGCTTGTTATCCTTTTACCCAATAACTCATCAATTCCCCAATCTCTTTATGCAGTATGTCTTATGGAAGTCCTATCCAGTACAAAGCTTTTTTCCTTGTGGAGAGGATTCTAAAAACAGACGAGGGTTTCTGTCTTCTCAAAGTTCTCAAAGCCTGATTTATTTTGTTCTTTGTTCTTTTTTTAAACAATAGATTTATTTTATATGTATTACTATTTTGTCTCTTTATATGTCTATGCCTTGCATGCATGCCTGCTGCCTGCAGAGGCCAGAAGAGGGTATCAGCTCTCCTGGAACTGGAATTATGGGAAGGTCATGTGCTGTGGCCATGTGCAGTCATTGTACACTGGAAAGATTGTCACTCATATTGTTTTAGTAAAATGCTGAGTGTCCATAGCAATGCAGTAAGTATAGATGGGGCAACCAGACTAAGAGAATCCTGGAAAGAAGAAAGGCAGAGTCAGTCACCAGCAAGACACAGAGGAAACAAGATGAGAATGTTTTACTGAGAAAAGGTACCAAGCCACGTGGCTAAACATAGAAAAGAAAAATGAGTGATTTAAGTCATAAGAGCTAGTTAGTAATAAGCCTGAGCAATAGTCCAAGCAGGTAATATAAGCTTCTGTGTGTTTATTTGGGACTGAATGGCTGTGGAACTGGGTGGGACAGAAACTTCTGTCTACAGTTGTGAGCTGCCATATGCATGCTGGGAACTGAACCTGAGTTCTCTGGCAAATCAGTGCTCTTAATTGTTGAGCCATCTCTCCCAACTTCTTTTTGTTGTTGCTGTTGCTCTCAGTTTTAGCTTTGGAAACACGGTCTCACTACCTTGCTTAGGCTGGTTTTGATATTACGATTCTCTTGTCTCAGCCTCCTGAGTGCTAAAGTTAAAGGTATGGACTGACACATTGGCTTCTCTGTCAGTGTAAATATGGATCATTATGGTTAGGAGACAGATGCAGGTGAAGAGAGGTGAGAGCTGAAGGAAACTTTGCCTACTGGGGAAGCGTGGAGAGTCAGAGGGACAGAGGGACTTGTGAGGTTGGTAAGAGTACATCGAGGGGAGAATTTTGACCCGGGTCGAGAGGGTGGTTTGTACACCCTCATGCCACAAGAGGAGTTCAGAGAGCCTTTGTGAGTTCTGAGCAGGGCAAGCAATGTGAGACTCAATTGTCCTTTAGAAAGCCAATGCAGGTCTGTTTTGAAGATGGAATGAGGAGGACTGAGAAGACAAGAGACACAGAGGTTGTTGCAAGCCTGTTCTTCAGATCTGGGTCACGTCCAACACTCAGACTGTTGCCATGGTGAAGCTAGGGGGCTTTCCAATCACAACCACTCAGGTGTGTTCATATTTCAGGAACAGAAGAAAGAAGGCTACATTTATAATGCTTTTGTTTTTAGTTCATATCCAATGCTGACTTTCTTCTAAATGTTGGAGGGATTAATTTATATATTCAGGTTGTTCTTAAACTGCTACTTTTGTGTAGAGACATGGAAAGACTTGGGAGGTAGGGTGAGGAGGGGGAGATTCAGGTGTGTCTAAGTTTAAGAGTGGGGGGAGGAGAGGCTGCCTTTCTTAGCAAAAATAACGGAAACCTAAAACAAATCTGTTGTCCTCATACATGATATCGTTAATGTAACATATGCAAATATGTATTTAACTCAGAGAGACAGCTTGCTGTAAGGCACAGTGCTCAGGGTACAGATTAAAGCAGAGGTCAAGAGTTTTAGTTCCATCCTTAAGGCCATCAACTTCAAATTCATTACAATAATGCAGTCTAGGGAACAGAAGATCCTTTTCACAGAGTGGGTAGAAGGTAAAGTGGTTAGGTCAGGGCTACCTACCGGTCTTGGCTGGTACAAAGCAAACTCCAAGTTAACCGTTACATAGTAGCAGACACAGCGAGTGAATGAGTGAATTCACTCCTGTTTTGTGGGTAGGGTGCAGTGGAGAGGTGGCATGCCTTTTTCAGTTTCAAAAGTGTCTTAGATCCATCGAACTATCATTTCTGCGTAGTACCATTGAAAATTACCCATCTGAACTTCTCTGGAGCAGTGCAAGCTGGTCTGTTTCTAGATCTCCACCTTCCAGGAAAAAAGATGTCTGTTTCCTTATGTGTTCAGCTCCGCCTATGTTACAGGCTGCTCTTTCCTCCCCAATTCCCTGCTGCACTAAACCTTTTGGTTGATGGAAGAGTCTGATATATTCTGAATGTTTTATTGGCTCAACAGGCCAACTGAAAATATATTGGAATCAGAAATATTTTTTAACATCCACATTGCTTTTCTCTAAAATTCTGAATTACGCTTTAGACACGTAGATGCTCCTTACTGAATACAACAAAATAGGCATTCAATTGATGTCCAGCACACACTCGTACACCTTGAACACTTGTAAACCTTGCACACTCAGCTGTACAAAGGTCAAGCCAAGTTGAGCCAGAAATCACCTGTTAAGATGTGTAAGTGCATCAGAGGAGAATCAAGAAAAATCAGGAAGCCTGCACACCAGGCAGAGGGGATTTCTCTTCTTGGAAACGGGGAGAAAAGAATACAATTTGGCACTTGATCAGCGTGGCAGCTGTGCCTGTCTCCACAAGAAAACGCCATCAAGCAATTTGCGAATTCTTGTTATATAATTGCTCTTCACTTAAGGTGACTATTGTGTTCTGTCCCTCATTACGAATATCTCGTGGTCTGATTTTTTTTTTTTGGCACATTTAATCCTGTTCAAAACCAAATTAAACTCCAAAAGCATATGTTACCGTAAAGCTTGAGTCACAAGCCTTCCGTGATATTTTGCAGAAGGTCATCTGGAAAATGAAAACACAAAGCCAAGAGCTAAATCTACTATATGCCTACAATGGGTCAGGGGCTGGGGTGACTTATGCAAGTGCAGTGTGAGGAGTGAGTGTCACCTTTAAGGACTACAATGGTGACATCACCCATCGCCTCGCCTCCTACCAGCTTTGGCTAGATGGAGGACTTCTTGCTTTCCTAGGAAAGCAGATGAGACCTTTGGTTATCCCCACACCGTACACTCCTGGATGATCTAGAATTGGAGTCATTGGTGAAATAGGTTCTCTGGTGGCTCTTTCTCATTCAGGCCATATTTATGGAATAGGTGAGGCTGTCTGAAGGTTTAGTTATGCCCATAGGGTACTAATTTCAAAGATTGGGCAAGAATCCATTAAAAAAAAAAACGAGGGCATATATGTTCCCAAACATGAATACTTCATCTTAAAGTGTGAAAGAATTATTTCCCCTTACATAGTACTTTTCGCCCCTCCCACTCTGGATCTTCATGACGTCTGTGTTCTATCTAGGAGTCTTACTGAGCTGTCTAATTCTTTCACTCATGTAGAATGCCTATTGCCATGACAACAGCATCATGGTGCCCCAGGCTCTTCTAGTTCTTTGCCATGTTCTTTCTTGGGGAGACTGAACACATGCAGATTTGTCATGCTGCTGTAGAGTCAGGATTATGCAAGAATTATTTAACTGTGTTATATTTTATAGCCACCATTGATTGACCCTTGTTATGTCTCACTAGTATTTGTCTATTTGGGTTTAATCTTTGGGCAAGATTGCCGTTCCCTCCTACTGTTCAAATAGTTTATTGCTGAAATACACTGTTAATGATCATATTTACACATACTCATGCCACTATGAGAGTTTTGTTTACCATGTTTGTTATCTGACACCTACTCCAAAGACTGTGATCAAACGTGTTAACAAGTATAAAATGCTTGGCGCAGCTTGGGGTTTTTTTTTTTATAAATGACTGTTTTCGTTATTCTCTCCTAAAGGCCATGGGGCTGACAGAGGAGGAAGAGAAGAACGTAGTGCATTAGACTCATGAGTTTAGTCTGTTTTTATCACCAACAGCATCTCCACCCTGTGTCAAGGAAAGCCAAGTCTTCCCTAGCCCCAAACATACACTTGGAGATGTGGTCTCACGTAGTCTGGGCTGGTTTTGAACTCACAGACTAGCCAAGGATGATGCTCGTGAATTTCTGACTCTCTTGTCTCCACCTCCAAGTGCTGGGACTATAGGCTGCCCCCTTCCTCCTGTTGTATCTACATTGCTGGGTCTAACCCAGGCTTCCTGCATGCTTATCCTATATCTTAGAAAAAACCTCTACCAACTGAGCTATGTCCTTATCCAAAGTCCTCTTTGGTAGGGGGATCTGTCTCTCTGAAAAGTTATGACAGTTTATCAGGCAAACACGTGCCTATATTTGCATCACAGAACCATTCTTTGGTTATCATTTGGGTGTTCTAGAATACACTTAGCATTCAAGTGAGTGAATGGAGTAGCCTTGGTGTTCAGCGTGTTTCTTGCTTGGATTCTGAATGATAGGACTTTACTTATGCTCACTCAAAGGTTAAAATTTTAGATTCTGTTAAAATGTTAGTCTGCAGAAAGAAGCCTAGAACACGTGCTTTATCTGGGGGTGTCAGATAGTATTCTGTTGCCTTGGTAACAAGTCCAGCTGTGACATACACCTGAGTGTAGGAGTAGTCCGCTTAATTATGCTCAACGAACTCAGTACAGTAATTAGCGCTCGTCGCTCTGGCCTCCCAGGCAGTGAACAGCAGGGACTATATCAAGTTATTTTTATGAATTATATTTAGGGTAGACGTGGGATACGGAATGGCCTTGTTGTGTTCCTAATTCTCTCTCTGTTTCTCTCTCTGTCTCTGTCTCTCTCTCTACTTGTCATAGTCTGTTTAGGCTGCTATAATAAAATTATTGGACTGGGTAATGTATAAACAATAGAAATTCATTGCTCACAGTCCTGGATATTTTGAAGTTCAAGGTCACAGCACCAGATGACTCAGTGTTCCCTGAACACAACACTTTGTTGCTGTGTCCTTCAGCGATGGAAGGAGCAAACATTTCCCCTTAGGACTTTCCATGAGGTCTTTATCCACACTGGTGAGGTCAAATCATCTTCTAAAGGCCCCAACTTTTGATGCCAACACTTTGGTATTACGGATTTCAGTGCACAAAGTTAAGGACAGGAACACTCAGACTTTGACAATGATTGTCCGTGTCAATTTTTACTTTTTTGGTTATTATAACTTTGCCTTTTTCAGTATTTAATGAAATCAGATGGAGCAAAGGGGACCGTTGTGGGAAGAATAAATTGCTACAGTTTAGCATAATAAAAGGTTAATAAGTCCCTTTGTTTATGCTTATCTTTAAGGTTTTGCATATTAAGAAGATTAAACAGGGACCTGAACAAAGTCCTGGTGGTTAAAGGTATATGCCACTTTTGCACAGGATGCGAGTTTGCTTCTCAGCACGCATGTCAAGCAGTTCGCAACCACCTAGAACTCTAGCTCCAGGGTGATTGATGCTTCTGCCCTCTGGGCATGTGGGCATACTCTCACATGGAAGATACTCACCAATACACATGCACACACAAATAACGAAGGTATTTTAAAAAGCATTAAATATATTCCTATTAGTATAATATTATCAGCAAAAGACATAGATGGTTATTTTAGATATGTGGCAAGTGAGCTGACTGTATAAACTAGATAAAGATGGCGAAGATCTGTTAGATGTGCTGTGTGCCTCCATATGGCCGGGGGAAGGGAAACAACTCAAACATGGTCTTCATGGTTTTTCTCAAAGGTGATTAAATTCCATAGTCAAAGTTATTGGACTGGACTTGGAAGTAGTTTGGGTGCAGATCTTGGTTCAAATTCCCCTTTGATAGCTGAGTGTTCTTGGGTCTGTCAGTTCAACTAGTCATAAGTTTTCTTTTATGCCTTGAGACCACAGTTCTACCGGGTGGGTGAGGTGAGCTCAGTCACTATTGACCCCACTAATAACCCCTTCTTATTTGGCTTCCAAGGGGATGAAGGTGCATAAATGGACAATCATTTACTTTGCATCTTTTTTTCTCATCAGGAAGGGCAGAGGCAAGCTGGGCGGTGGTGGCGCACGCCTTTCATCCCAGCACTCAGGAGGCAGAGGCAGGTGGATCTCTGTGAGTTTGAGGCCAGCCTGGTCTACAAGAGCTAGTTCAGGACAGGCACCAAAGCTACAGAGAAACCTTGTCTTGAAAGCCCCCCCCCCCCAAAAAAAAAGGAAGGGCAGAGGCCAGCTGAATTCAACCCTAGATAAGACCTGTTCTCTAAGGCGCCTCCTTTTCCTACCCACTCCGCAATCCCTGTTCTTCACGCTGGAACCAGGTTCCCTCTCGTAACTCTTTTCAAAGCATCTGCTTAAAAAAGGGTACTTGTTCTGTCACTCCCCATCCACTCTGGAGCTTGCTCGGGGCAATGGAAACCATGCCAGGCAGCCTGAGGATTTCCGGGCGGGGGTTGCTTGTTGACTAGAGCAGATATTCAAGTCAAAGATGACTCACCTGCCTAACCTGCACTGGGAAGTCAGTTTGGCAAAGCCACAGAGATCTTCAGTCAGAGATGAGAGCACATGCTTACCTTCCTCTTCACGGGAACAGGACACTTGAGTGAATTCCTTGAGTTCCCAAACTGGCTTCCGAGCGAGAGTCAAAATTTGAGACCCTTGACCTCAACACTGAATCGTTTTACTTCTCTTAGCGATGTTTGCTTGTGAAGACCGATTCTTCGGGAACGGATGGCCTCATGAAGCAGCAAGTTTAGAGTTTTTGTGCAAGTCCTAGCTACAGATTGGGCCCAGTGAGGTGGAAATGGATTGGGGTCAAACAACAGCTGAATTACAGCATCTGGGAGATGTCTTTTGGGCCCTAGACCCATAGGGTCATTTTTATTATGTCACTTCACAATATAATTTTCTCCACGTGAAATATCTTAGGAAGTAAGCGCTGTGCCTAGGGCTCACTTTCCATCAGTCACTGAAGACCTTAAATAGCATTTGGTTTAATTAACTTACGCTTGTTTTCCATGAAACCCGTTTAGAGCTCTGGTTATAGTCACAAGTGCTCAGTACAAGGTGGAAATTATGGAATTTAGAGAAGAGGAACCATAAATAGTTAAGCTTTTTTTTTTTTTTTTTTTTTTTTTTTTTTTTTTTAAGTTAAAGAACTGATAAGCGCATGGCCAGATCCCAAGATTACTTTCTGGTAAAGGAAAAAAAATCTTACGTGTACATACTTCCTTCTTTAAAAGCGTCTATGGGAAGTTGAACGTTGAAATTCATTCCTGAATATGAGATTTCAGAGGCCCACATCTGTCCATTTTGAACACAATGAATGTTAAATAGATGTGTGTGTGTGTGTGTGTGTGCGCGTGTGTGTGCGCGTGCGTGTGTTGTGTGAGCGCGTGATAGGTATGGAAGTGATGTTCTCATTGAGCCTTGAAAGCCACAGTGAGCTTCTCTTGTGTGCCATCTTCCCCCTTGCGGTGCCCTAAGCCTAACTTCTGCCTCTGCTATTGTTCAGGGGGAAAAGTGGCCATATTGTGCTGATTGCTATTAAATTAAAGCAGAAAGGGAGAGACACAAACACAGAAACCCATCTTGCCAGCGGGGAAATCACAATCTTTTATTTTGCATTTTGGGAGGGTCAGAAAGTCATGACAGGCATCTGACCCCTGATAACCTCTTTGATGCTTCTGTGTGTCGTTTTTTTTTTAGGTGGGGGGGGGGCGAACTTAATTAAATACAATCGAATTTCCCTGCTAACAGGGGTAGTGAAAGGGTGCCTTTGAGATGGCGGGCGTGTTGGCTGGTGACGAGCAAACAAAGATGCTCCTTTTGTTCCTCAAAGAAAAGTTAGCATATGTTAGTTAAGGATTTGTGATTCCCTTTGACGAGACTGGCTGGTTCCTGGAAATTCAATGATTCTTCTGAAATGGTAACCTCATGAGGAGACGGAATGTGCGACCCACAAAACTCCCAGCCCCCCAGTGTCCGGCTAAGTAAGCCCTTTTTTTTTTGTAAGCGTGTATACTGGAGTTGCTGGTGTTTGACTGCACGTAACATATCAGTCCAATTTTTGGATTTTTCCAGTACCCAGAGGAAGGGCTATATGTCGAGGCGTATTAGGGATGTTTAACAGAACTATTTAGATGTTAATAAAGAATATCCAGTTGTTGCTTCTTCATAGTTGACCATGTGTAGCCTACAATCAATCAATCAATCAATCAATCAATCTAACAGTTATAAAAATGTCATTTAAATAGAGTTTCTATTGCTTTTCTTGAGCTTCTGGAATCAGTGGCTGACAATTAGCCATCGAGGAATGAATTTATAATTATGACACACACAAAGAGTGAGTGATTTTGTTCAACTTGGAGCCTGTGTGTTTATCTAGAGGGAATCAGATTTACTTCTTCTTAAACTTGGAATCTTTTAACCTAGATGATTTTTGTCTTCCTTGAAGAGAGGATTAGCCCCAGGAACTGGCGCTTTTGGATTTAAAGTTGACTATTGTACGTGTTAAGCCTCCCTCCTTGCCTCCACCCTCCCTTTCTCTGTTTCTAAGCTTTCCTAGATCTCTCTAATTGTGTAGAGAGATAAAGTCAACACTTGACCCCATTGCCCTGCCTGGTTTCAGTTTTATCTCTTGTTCTCCGTTCCTAGTGGGACTCCTCAAAGTAGTGTGGACGGCACACAGCTCGGCTTCTGCTTCCCTCTCCCTCTGGAGTGCAGTTTTGATGCTCACCCTTGTACCACGCTCAACAGATGAAGTCAGTGACCGTCAGCTGCTCTGCGAGGTTGGAAGGTTTTGCTCTCCACAGTGGCATTTACTGACCAAGCCAAACCTTGTCAGAGGGTCCTATCTGCCAAGAGAGGGTGCCGTGCTTTGTAGTGTTTGGAGCTCATTTAGAACTCTTCAGGGCCAGCTGTGGCTTTGTCAGAGCTTTCCTCGGCTCAGTTCCTGCCTGTTTTGTCTGATTGTACTTTTCAAAGTTGAGCTCTTTCGAAGGTAAAGATACTTTAAAGAATAACTGGGAATAAAATTATGAGTATTTAAAAGGTCCAAAACTTTGTTGTTGACAGGAAGTTTGCTGATAAGATAGTAGATCGCTAAGTGACTGGAGTCAATTGTTTCTCTGTGTATTCAAATATTCAAAGTACCAGATGAAGGAAGGAAAAAAATAGAGTGGGATGTTTGTGCAGAAATGCGATATTGGTCTCTTCTCACAGGCTGACTCACACCTCACAGTCTAGATCTTCTGAAATACCTACGCAAGATGCCAGGGCATCATCTTGCGTAACGAGGTCTTGCAACGAGGCAGCCTCATGCTGGAATCCCAGCTGCTCAATCATGAGATTGCCTTGGGATGTAGTGGACTTCTTTAGGCTTCAGATTTCCCATTTCCAAAACAAATCTTGGTAAAATTAGCAGACACCCAGTAGTACCTTGGCTAAGGTAGCTGCTGCGGGGACAGGGCTGTCCTTGTTACTCTCAGCAACTAGCACGTGGTCAGGATGTTCTCCCGGCAAGGCTTCTCTGTCCCTGCTGTCTGACATCACCATTTTACTTCCTTTTCTGCCACTAAATTTATTTTTGCTTCTGCTTCCAAATTTGGCTCAAGGACATTTTGCTCTCGAGGGACATAGCCTTCAAGAAGTGGCTCCTGATACTTCTTCGTGTTTCTACTTGTCTGGCGGAGGAGTACCTCGGGTACTTCATCCTGTCAGGGCATTTGTTCTGCTGGGCTTGGAGCATCCTGGGGAGTACCATATAGGTCGTGTCCCATTTTGTTTTACTCCTTTGGTGCTGAACACACTGCGATGTGAACCAATAATTTTATCCTGTCTGCAATAACCAGACAGGTGGACAGAAACACACAGGGCATAGCTATGACAACTGGAAAGCCCACTGCACGGTGGCTAGACCGTGTCTTTGTATTTCATTGTTAGTGAACGTGGCTGGTCATTATACTTTCTGGGACTCTCTTTGGAGAAGAATCTGTTTCCAAGGCTTCAGTCTTAATCTCTTTATTTTATTTATTAGTTTTGAAGTGGGTTTTTCTAACCCAGCTGACCTCTTAGAGGCTACCTATACAGAACCGATTATTCTTGGTAAGCCTCCTGCCTCAGCCTCCAAAGGGTTGGGATAATAAGGCATGTTCCACCAATCCTGGCCTCTTATCACCTCTGTAAGGCAATAAATACCGTAAGGATTAGAGTCTCAGCAGTATGTTGTTTGCGAGCCATATCATCAGGAAGATTGGTACAAAAGCAGGATCTTGGGGTCTCAGTAGACCCCCTGATCTCACCTGCATATTTTGGCCAGCGAGCCCCAGGTGACTTGACTGTACATTACAATGTCAGGAACGTCCATCAGTAACAGCTGCTTCAATAGCAGGGTCCCCAAGTCTCCTGACGTGGATGCCTTTGTGTATGAAGCCTCAGGAGAAGCTCCTGGGATGACTGCGAAGGGAATGGGGTGATGCGTTGGTGCACTGCTGGGGTGTTAAGTCAGGAAGCAACCCTAAGTAGATAATCTAGATCTATAGGAGTGGCTTCAATTAAGTAAGTTAATTAATGAGTTTTGAACTTAATATCTTGATTCTATGCCTAGAAACAGATTTTCTCTGGTAACCAAACGACTCCCCTTAAAAGAAACAGCACTGGCCGTGGCAAATGCATCTTTTTACTTGGCGCAGTTCGATAGCCGAAGCAGGAATTTCAGAAAGCTTTCTCCTAGTTTCTGCTTTCTGTTCCCATCCCAGGGACAAAGCAAGTATTTGCTTTTAGCCCCGTTGACACCCAAGCACTTCGCAAATGTTTCCACAGGCCAGCTGCCCTTTGTGGAGCCTCCTGGGAACTTTCTTTTGGTTACCGACCCTCAAGTGCATGCAAACTTTTATCTGTGGAGTCTGAGGAGGTATTTGTCACCTCCCATCCTTAAAGGAGGGCGACCCGGACCATGGCTCGAGCTTGAAAACCCATCGGCAGCTCTCAGGCTTGTCTCAAGATCTGCTCTTGTGGCCTAATCGACTTATTGATGTCCTAGGAGAGAACACACATACACTCACACATACACACACACACACACACACACATACACACACACACCACATATACACCACATACACACTTCACAAAAACCACATACACATACCACACTTACACATTACATACACACATACCACATACACACACCACACACATTCACACTTACATACATACACACACACACTACATATACCACATACACACACACCATACCCCCCCCCCACCATCCACACACACCATACATATTCACACACATTCACACACGCTCTTTCGCATGCATGTACACACTCATACACTCTCACACACACAGTGTCTCACACACAACAACACACTCACGCACAGTCCATACACACACTCGCACACCCCACACATACACATCACGTAAAGACACACATCATATACACACCACACACACACACACCACACACAGATACTCACACACACATTCACACACACTCTTTCACATACATGTACACACACACACACACACTCACGCACAGTAACACACACACACACGCTCACACACATGCTCACACACACATCTCATCTCTTCCTATTTCTCCACTAAATTTTAGAGGATGGGAAATTCTGAAATCAGTGACTTCCCGCCTGAAAGCATCACTGTATGCAGCCCTGCAGGGACACTTGGATGAGAAATTTTGCTCAGAATTTCGTGCTTCTTCCTTCGCTTTAAGCCGGGTCGGCCATCTTTCCCCCGAATGCTTTTCTTAAGGCCACCAGAGTGCTCAATTAACTTCTGACGAGTTGTTGGCTGTGTTTATGACTGGAATGTTTAGCCACACACTACGCTGAATAAAGGTCACCCTCGGGTGTCGTCTGAAGATAAAAATCTGTCAGTGGTAGAAACCTGTCACTTCAATGGAGTGGCCATGGGGCTCCTGCCAGCAGGTTTGGTTTTCACTGTTCACGCAGGGACTGTCTCATGTATGTGCGCAAGGATGTGAATGGGGGAAAAACCTGAATCCTGCCATCTGTGACACCTGGTTCCACAACACCGTGTCACAGCATAGATTTTAAAAACTAAAATTATATGGGCCAATCTTTCCTTATTTCTGGTAGCCTGCCTCTCCTCTAACATGGGCTATGACCTCACTTCTGCTCATCAAACCCGAGTTATCTGCCTTTTCTCTTTCATCTTCAGAGAAACATGGGCGGCTGTTGTTGCTGTCATCATCGTCATCATCATCATCATTATTATTATTTTGTTATTATTATTATTATTATTATAGTATTTTGGAGCAGAGCACCCTGGCTTTCTGCGGCGACTCTTGTGCCTTCCTAAATGCACTTGATTTAGCTTTCAGCGTGTAATTACTGCCAAACAAGTTAATTGCTTTCTAAGTGTCCAGAACTGTCTGGCTAAATTTGCTTTCATTTACCAACCTTCATCCCACATCAGCGGCTCAACGTAAACACAAACGATCGTTAATGACTGCCTAATGTCATATTCATTAGAGAATCAGGTTAATGACTGGCAATGACTAGCCCAGCTCCTTTATTTTCTCTTCAAGACCCTCCCCCACTGGCTTGTTGATGACACCAGCCTTTTATTTGAGAATAAATTTTACCTGTGTAGAATTTATTGTGAAGGTTCAAGGAGAGGCTGTCCTAGAGAGTTGATAGATAGTCCTAATCTCGGTGGCTTCTTTTCTCTGGTAGATACCTCCCAAGACACCGCTCTGGTGGTAGCAGACACAGACAGTCATTTGTGTATCAGTTAGACGTCAACAAAACGTTCTACTTTTTCTTGTTTTTAAAGGAAGAGTGTGTCCTGTTGGCTGCCAGGGAGCCTTTCTGTTTGGGAAGCACAGATTACAGGGATGCTGTGCACTCATGGAGATACTGTTTTCCCATCACACTCATTCTGAGCGATGCTACTCCATTGTGCCCTGGACATGAACACAGCTTGAACAAGCAATCTCCTCTGGTACCAAGAGATGGCCACCGAAGTCAATGTCAGGGCCGTGTGCTAAGGGCCCTGTCCGCCTCAGGCAAAGGCTCTTCTCGCTGGAAAACCCCAGGTGCATGGGTGGAGTGAGGGCAGAGACTGGAGGTGGAGACCCATGTTGGGCCTGGGCCTGACGTCACCTGGGTCCACTCTTTAAACAGGAGTCCATCCTTCCTGCACAGACAAGGTGGTTTCCAGGTTCTCCAAGGCAGACTTCTGGGATCTGAAGGGTGCATGTGTACCCTGTAACTCAACAGAGAGTTCATAGTCCGTGCTTGGTGATGCTGTACTGGCCCTTCACTATGTCGGGCGATCTGAAGTAACTTCTTCATCTAGCGGGCAAATGTTGCTAGTTTGGGATTCCCTCCTGGTTCTCAGCTGTGTTCTTTGGTCCTGTTTGTTGTATGTTTGTCATATACAGAACTGACACCAGGGCTACCATGTAAAAGACGTGTTTGCTCGACTTCACCTGCTTGCACCAGTGCCTGTACTTACTCTGTATTTATAATCCTCACTTTTAAGGCTCTTGGAAATCTTCTTCCTCATCCATATAGTCCCTCTAGACTCAGGAGTTTTATTTATCTATCTATCTATCTATCTATCTATTTATTTATTTATTTATTGCTGCCTTAAACCTTTGACTTCTCATGTCCTTCAGTCCTGGTTTTGGATTTCAGGAAGACCATCATTTCCTCTCGATTTTTGTTGAGCGGGAAGAAGTCTGTTTCCCAAGTCCACACCATCTACCACCGTTGACTCTGCATACACCACCTTTCTCCTCCACGACACTCAGCTTTACTGCTTTTCCCTACATGAGTCTCTGTGACCATCCCTGTTTTAAGTCCTGCTCACCCAGGGCTGGAGAGATGCTCCCTGGCTAGGAGAACTTGCCAATCTTGCCGAAGACCCAGGTTTAGTTCCCAACACCCACATCAGGCAGCTTGCAACCACCGGTGTCTCCAGTTGAGGGAAATGAGAACCCTCTTCCAGCCATGCCGGGCACTTTTATACATATGGTACAAGTACACACACTCATGCATATACACCTACCCATAAAACTAAATCAGCAAATGAGATCTTTAAATCCTTGTCACCTTGGTGGAAAGCGGAAGGGCCACCATTTTTCAGTTTCATCCCTGTATGCTTAACTTAGGGCCTATGTGTGGTGGGGGTACTCTTCACGGGTACCCAGACTGAGTTTAGTAAATGCTGGGTCAAGGGCTCTGAACAGTGTGACTAAATGAAAAACATCAAATTGAAAACAAGAAGTTAGGAAACCAACCCTGAGAGTAATCCTAGGAAGGTTTGACATTTTCTGGAAAATGTCAAGGTTTGCTCCCGCCCTGAGATCCTCAGGTTGTCTTCTCTGACTGCCCTGCGCAATCAGATTATATGCATTGCTCATTTGTTTCCCATGTCAAGTCTGCATAAAATGCAGCTCGAAATTAATGACTTGAGTGGTTCACACACACACACACACACACACACACACACACACATATATATATATATCAGTTGGGAGGGGCTCAGGATTCTATGGCAAATGCCAAAAGTGTGTGGCACAGAGTGTACCAGTTAGACTTTATTTCATCTGATTAAATCTCAGGAGTCATTTTCTCCTCTATAATATACCAGCATCAAAATATTAATATACCCAAGAGAGGCCTTATCATACAACAAAAGTATATGCTCTATGATGTTCATAGCAGCATTGTTTGTGATAGCCAGAACCTGGAAACAACCTAGATGCCCTTCAATGGAAGAATGGATGAAGAAAGTATGGAATATATACATATTAGAGTACTACTCAGCAGTAAAAAACAAGGGCTTCTTGAATTTTGCATGCAAATGGATGGAAATAGAAAACACTATCCTGAGTGAGGTAAGCCAGACCCAAAAAGAGGAACATGGGATGTACTCACTCATATTTGGTTTCTAGCCATAAACCAAGGACATTGAGCCTATAATTAGTGATCCTAGAGAAGCTAAATAAGGAGAACCCAAAGAAAAACATATAGGCATCCTCCTGAATATTAACCTTCAGCAGGCGATGAAAGGAGACAGAGACAGAGACCCACACTGGAGCACTGGACATAAATCTCAAGGTCCAAATCAGGAGCAGAAGGAGAGAGAGCACGAGCGAGGAACTCAGGACCGCAAGGGGTGCACCCACACACTGAGACAATGGGGATGTTCTACTGGGAACTCACCAAGGCCAGCTGGCCTGGTGAAAAGCCTGGGATAAAACCGGACTCTCTGAACATAGCGGACAAAGAGGACTACTGAGATCTCAAGAACAATGGCAATGGGTTTCTGATCCTACTGCACGCACTGGCTTTCTGGGAGCCTAGGCAGTTTGGATGCTCAACTTACTAAACCTGGATGGAGGTGGGGGTTCCTTGGACTTCCCACAGGACAGGAAACCCTGATTGCTTTTCGGGCTGAGGAGGGGAGGGGCTTAATTGGGAGAGGGGGAGGGAAATGGGAGGCGGTGGCGGGGAAGAGACAGAAATCTTTAATAAATAAATAAATTTAAAAAAAAGAACAAAATATTAAATTCGTTCATGAGGTTCTTTTAAGCTTCCTGTATTTGATGTGACTTCCTCTGGACTCCTAAGGGTGGCAACCGCATTTGGAGTTTGACATGGTTCCCATGGAAACCGGGCTAGTGTTCTGTGGGTTATCAGGTACTCACGGCATGAACAGCCATTCGAATCAATTAGCTTCTGAGCCGCCCCAAACTCATGTCTGAAGTGACGCTTAATGCCTTGTTCCCTCTCTTCCAGAAGTCCTTTTGCTATATTCCCATCGTGAGCAGTGTGACCCTGTGGAAGAGAGGCTCATCCCATACAAGCGTGAGTAAACAGAATCCAGCTGTTGGGAACCGCATCTCTAGTGTCCTGTCTTTGTGTTCCCTAGCTCAACACACGGCATTTATTCCTTCGTACTTATTTTGGCAATTATAACTGTTAATTATTTGTGTTTTAAATTCCTAAATAAGAACGTTGAAAGGTATTTCCTACAGAACCTTGAGTGTGTCTGAGAATCGTGTGAGCTCTTTGCTCTTTTGAGCACACAGATAATGCACACTAAGGAAAGACTCATTTGGTTAGCAAGACTAGAAAGCACGTTCTCGATGCCTTTTTAGTGCCTGCGTGTGTCACAGTTTAGAGGGTCTAGAGGATATACCAACACTGGAACATATCTCTCTCAGCAGGCTGCTTTTACTCCATGGTTGCTAATGGCCCATTCATGGAAGGGCAAAGTGAATATCTGTCTCTATGTGAGATATTCACATCCTACAGATGTGAATCTCTGCCTCGCTAAGGGTGTATACAGAGAGGGTCACCGTGGCTAGCAGGCTGGTCCCATTGTCATGGAGCCCTGGTGGCATCCCAGAGTTAGCTATACCTAAGCTTTGTCTACAAAAGCATGACTGAGAAGGAGGAGATTTTGTACTGAAATATACAGTGTAATATCTCTCCATGTCTCCGCGTCCTTCCTGTTTGCCATGAGGGAAATTACAACGTCTTCTAAAAAGGAGTCCAGAGGCCAGACACACCAATGTACTCAGTAGGTCCCAGGCAGGTGAATGAGGCTTCAGGGTGATTCTAAGATCGGTTTACCTTCTAGTCTCGCCTTTCCAAAATTTAGTAGTTTCGGGCTTGTCAGGGCTACATGGTGAGACCCTTTCTCAAACGAACAAACAAGCAACACACTTACCATCAACAACCAATGGGACAAAGAAAAATTTGGAAGTAATAAAGAAGAATGAAATCAAGCAACAAAACCTCCATCACAGTTTGCCCTGAGTTGGTGCTTTCTCCAAAGTAGGGTGCCGTGACTGGAAATAGAATTCTAGGAGTAACCAGAGGTGAAAACTCACATGGGAAGATTATAAAGAACGGGGCCAGCATTGAGAAGATGGAAACATGGCCTACTTAAAACCCACAAGCAAAACCATGACCTGATTTTATTCCAGTTCTTTCTGCTCTGGGGCAGAGGGCTGAGTCTACAGCAAACACCAACAGTTTTCTGTGTCAAGTCATTGGCCTCCTAAGACTCCACTCAGCCAATGGAGTCTGTGACTCACAGGAGGGTTTGTAGGGAAGGGAAGGAACATTAACAGAATCCCCTTACAGAGGCCATTCCATTAGTGTGCTAAGACCTCAGAAAGCGGAACTTCTTAAAGGGGGGTCACACGTCCCTCTGCTGGGAGAGGTGTGTTCCAGGTGGCAGTCCTGCATTGTCTGTACAGATACAGTGACATGAGGCCTGCTGACAAGGGGACTCCTGGGCACCCCTCTTTTCCTCTGATTTCAGCAGGGTGTGGTGGGTAGAAGTCCTGTCTGAGCTCTGGATCTTGTGTGTTCTGGGTTCTCAGTTGGATGGGCCCATTCCTTCTTTCCTCTCTGTATTTGTGTGGTTTTGTGCACTGGAGGAATTACAGAGACAGTAGGAAAAACTTTTATGATGTTTTTCTTTAAAACACTTCTATGTTGCCATACTTTATACTTACACTCTATGCCAACTCTCTTATACTCTCTTCCCTATTCTTCACATCTGTGGTATTCTGTATTGTATATCAAATGCTGTATAGCATATAGCACTTATAAAATAACACATGTCATATATAGGACACTATCATAGGTCACACAATAACATATGTCATATATGGGACATTATGATAGGTCACACAATAACATATGCCATATATGGGACACTATCATAGGTGACAGACATATCAGGTGCTCTCTGTCTGACCAGCATCAGAATGTGGGTGTTTCATTATATCACACTTCTTATATTGTGTTCACTGAGCACCAGAAGATAATCAAATGGCTGTTATAAAAGCAACAGTAAAGAAAAAGAAAATTTTCCTTCTTAGGAAATCTGTTTCTGAATTCAATACAGATGTTATAACATGATAAGCAAAAAATTAAAAAAAATACACTTTTCAATTAAAATTAAACATTTTCTGTTGCTCCCAAAGAGTCTGTCACACTCAGTAACCATGACCGAGTTTTGATAAAATGTCAAATGCCAGCAACTATTACGGAGAGAAAGAGAAAGCTATGTAGCTCATCCTTTGGAGCTAGCGATACTTTACAAAGGAAACAGATTGTAGATCATAATAATTTATAGAAGATATTAAATGGGGTGCTAGTAAATTCAAATTCAGTCTATAAAATGAAAACACATCTTAAATAGTTAGGATTAATTATAATGATACAGAGTAGGTTAATATAAAAACAAATGTGTAAAATACATACTAATAAACCAAATGAACAAAAACATTCCCATTCCCATGGACATTTACACTAATTCATTGGAGGAAAACTAAAACTGTTTAGAAAACTAGGGTTAGATGAGAACTTCTTATTTAAAATTTTTTTTGTACAATATATCTTGAACATAACCTCCTCCTCTCCCAACTCCTCCCAGATCGTCCCTACTCCCTACCCAACTTCATGTTCTCTCTCTCTCTCTCTCTCTCTCTCTCTCTCTCTCTCTCAACCAAACCAAACCGAAAAAGCAAAAGCTAATAAGACAAAAAGCCCAATACAACCCCCATCAGATGAAGAAGAAAGACCACACACACCACTCCCACCGCTGCCACTATCAACAGCTACTACGACAATTATAATCTAAAAAAGCCATGGAGTTCATTTTGTGTTGGCCAATTACTCCTGGGCATCAAGCCTGATCTGGGTTGTGGTTGATATAACCAGTGACATCCAGTGGAGAACATGTCCCTTTCCCAGCAGGCGTCCATGATACATAACTTCTTGGTTATGGGTAGGACTTTGTGTCGCTTCCTCTTCTGACTCCTAGAATTTAGTCTGGTTGAACCAGCACAAGACCTTTTTCATGCTGTGAGTTCATATGCGTATCAGCCCTGTGGTGTCTGGAAAGATGCTGTTTCCTTGGAGTCACCTCCCCCCCCCCCCCCCATCTCTGACTCTTACAGAGATGTAGAGAAACAGAAACTTCACACGCTGCAGAATCACGTGGGAGAACATTTAACAGTTTAACACAGTTGCAGACTCAAAGAGCTGTAACCCACCCGTCTTCACCAGCATGGAATTAATAGTTGGTGAAGACGCAAGGACTGACTTTTGGAGGTGTGAGTTTTGCAATGAGTGGGACTCTAAAAGGACAGGTCCATCAGCAGGAGAATGGCCCAGTTCATTGTGGCAAACTTAAACAATGTTGCAGCTGGTTTATACTGGACACTACACACAACATCAAGGATGACCTGAATGACATAATACGGAATGAATCAGGTCAGGGAATCAGGTGTGTGTTGTTTAATAGGATAGCTGTGTCCGTGGAGGGGATACGTTTATACACTCTGATGTTTTCTTTCTGGTTGAAAGCTATCTGAGATGTAGGCAAAGCAAACAGATGGTGGTAAAAATACATTCTGGGTCAAAGCTGGATCGAAGGACTTAGTGATGTTTCCAAAAACATAAAAGCATCGTATTCTGCTTCCAGTCTCCAAAAGGGTCCAGTTTCACTAACATTTTCACCATAGCTACACAGGCTAGTAGTCACTCTTCTCTTGGCCTCCATGGCTCTATTCAGCCTTCCATGCACACTTCCCTCTTGGACCCTACTTGTCCCGTCTACCTGAAATGAGCATACCTGGAATGTTTGGTTGATGTTTTTCTCAGGGGTCAGTTCCACTTGTTGAGGGCCAGTCGAGCTGGTCCGTGGGACATCCAGGGGTGAAACGTTCCTGTGCAAATCCACTGAGAATGGCTCATCAGTCAGTAGGCGTCAAAGGATTAGAACAACACTATTGAAATCTTAATTACAAATACCCTTGCAGTGATAAAAATATTGAGTGTCCATATTCAACCTGCTTATGTTTATCTCTGTCTCATGACACTTAATATGATATCACAAGTTATATTAATGTGTTTATAAATTGTAAATATATCACAGTCTACATATTTCACTGAATTTAAAACATATAAATAAGTGAGAGCCGAAGAGGACATATTGCTTCATATCTATTCATATTGTTTTCATAATTTCTTTGATGGTGCTGTAGATCAAATGCTTGCTGGTCAGATATTCTGCCATTGATTTTATAGAATTTTGAACTGAAAGGAATGAATGTGTGTGTGAATAACTTAAACCAAGCATACATGAAAATGCTGTAAGGATGTTGCTGTGGGAGAATGCTCTTGTACCCTGTAAAGATTTGTCACTCATATTAATTTAATAAAATGCTGATTGGCCAGTAGCAAGGCAGAAAGTATAGGTGGGGCAATCAGACTAGGAGGATTCTGGGAAGAGGAAAGACAATGCGCAGTCATCATCCAGATGCAGAAGAAGCAAAATGAGAATGCCTTACTGAGAAAATGTACCAAGCCACGGGACTAAACATAGATAAGAATTATGAGTTAATTTAAGTTGTAAGAGCTAGTTAAAAATAAACCCGAGCTAATAGACCAAAGAGTTTATAATTAATATAAGCCTCTGTGTGTTTCTTTGTGACTGAAAATAAAATAACATCTATAGATGGAAGTTGGGACAGAAACTTTCATCTATAGATGTTATTTTATTTTATTTTTTTGGTTTTCCAAGACATGGATTCTCGGTAGCTTTGGAGCCTGTCCTGGAACTAGCTCTTGTAGACCAGTCTGGCCTTGAATTCACAGGGATTAGCCTGCCCAAGTCCTGGGATTAAAGACCACAACCACCTGGCTCAGACATCATCTTATGTGCTAATAGAAAATAAATATATTTGAAAAATGTTCTGTAATCTTAAGAAAAAAGAAACGTGTAGTTAGAGAGATGGCCCAGTGGTTGAGAGCAGTTACTGCTCTTGCAAAGGACATGGGTCTAGTTCCCAGCACCCACATTTCAGCTCACACTGTCTCTACATTGGGTTTCATAGGACTCAATGCCCTCTTCTGGCTCCCACAGGCATTGCATATACATGATGTGACCAAGAGAAGCATGCTATACAAAAACACAGAAGAAAAAAAGGGTTGACTTAGTGGTTTTCCTCAACCAATCAATTCAACAAGTATTTGTTCAGTTATGTGCCAGACTATAAACTCCACGAGGGCAGGGCCAAGCACACCTCACTTACCGATGTATCCTAGGCTCCATCAGAAAGCCTGGTTTGCGTGGCATTTACTTAGAAAGTGCGTGGGTGAATTGGGCACTTTCGCTTGCTCCCCAGCCTTGGCTCCCACACTGGATGGAACTTGCTCTGTCACAATTTGGAATCAGTCTCAGTTGTCGGTTCCTCCTGGTGGCCTGGCTCCAGGAAAAGGTGGAGGGGGCTCTATCTGTACCTTCTAGGAAGCTTCACCATTCTCTCTGGTGCTTGCTTTCCCGTTCAATGCTGGAGAATTTCCCAACCGCATAGCTGGGGAAACATTAGTATTTATGGAAAAGCATGTTGCTTTTTTTTTTTTGCAAAGTGTGTTTACAAGTGATTCTGCATATCAAATGAGAGCCCAGTCTACGATTAACATGAAATGCATATTTACAGTTGTGTGATATTCAAGACTGGTAGACAAGCCATGCGTTAGCACGGGATAGGTTCAGGAGAGGCGGCTCTCAGCAGGTCAGTGCTGTTGGAGCATGTGCTTGTCCCCAGCTGGTGTTTGAACAGACATTTGAAGATGAGCCATGCTGTGGGCATTCTGAGGATGATAGAGAGTCTGGTAAACGTAGGGCAGACCATGGTCTCAAGAGGAGCCATTGTCCCAGCAGGTGGAAGCGAGTCAGATGTGGACAGCAAGGCATTTGAGCATCTTTTGTAAGAAAGTGATTTTGAGAAGTGGGGAGGCTTCACCAGCTCCTTCTATGTCCCTCTGACTGGGTTAATTTCTCCTGTGGCTGAGGTGGCCCGAGGACACCTTTATATTTAGACTCTAAAGAGTGGCCTCTGAAGATGTTTAGAAATGTTGGACTTTTCCAACATCTGATACAAACACCTTAGAGAAAAAGGGAGACATAGACATTCACTTTGGTAAAGCTGTTAATAATGAGCCCAGGAGGAAGCTGGCAGGTCAGTGTCATGCAGAAACAGTGTGGGGGTGGGGTGGGGTGGGGAGGGCGGTCCTGCAGGTGACCCCTGATCTCCGGCTAGAGTGGTAGAGGCCTAAGTCTGTTGCTGGTCTGAAGAGGAGTCACAGACATGGGGTCCGGGATAAATAGCATTGCTTTTGGTTTCTATCAGATGCGTACTATTAAAGCTTAAACAGGTTCATGAGCGTTTCATTCATACAGTGAGTTTCTCATAAGTAGACTACACAAGACATCGCCTTACGTTGCACGGCAATGAACAAAGCAAAGGATTCTGATTTCATGGAGCTGTCATTCTAGTATTGAAACTGGACAACAAACAGATAATTAAAATTGTCATAAGCAGGAGAGGTGCAAAGCTGGGTAAAAGGATGAGGCCGTTTCCAGTCGACAGTTTATTAAACAGGGCACCCAATTTGAACAAGGGCCGGTGGAAGCAACATAGTTGCCAAAGCACTCGCGACTCGGGACGTACAAGCTTGAAAATCTGAGTCCAGATCTCTAGTACCTACATAGAAGCTGTGTTCCGTGGTGCACATCGGCAGTCCCAGGGCTGGGAGGACAGAGTCATGGTAGTCCTGACCGTAAGTCTGACTCTGCTCCTTGGTGTAGAAGAGGCCACCCCTTCCCAGTCCTGTTCACCTCTGTCCTCTGCTGCAAGGCTTTATTGATGGGAAGAACAGCCTGGTCCTCCCTGGGCTCTGCTTCCTTCCCCACAGAGAGATACGGAGTAGCTGAAATAGCCCCTCTGGCGTGTGTTGAGTTTCCAGACTGAGCTACCCAGTAGAACCGCCAACCTCTCGCCTCTGGACCAGGGGTGGTATAGCCAGACTCAGTAGGTAGGACTGATTCCTGAGCTTGCTTACATTCAAAGAGGGAGTGTGTATACAAGCAGAAGCGTGAGAGAACACCTGTCAGGCACCCCGGTTTCCACACAGCATGCCGATCAAGTGGGGGTGGGGCCAGATTTGTGGGAGGAGCAAAGGAGGCAGTTAATGCTCCCTCTCTTAGGCTGAGGATAGTCCAGGCTTGCACCTATTGTTCCAGAATGATGGCTGATGGGAATCCCCTTTTAGACTCAAAGGTGCTTATGAGTTATCCAAGCAGTAGAAGAGGCCCCAGACCCTGCTCAGTTTGGTGGGAAGACACTGAGGATCACCCATACCCATTCTCATGCTTTCTGCATCTCCTGAGATGTGGGAACGGATCTGGGCTGTGACTGCAGGGTGGGGCTATGGCCTAACAGGGCCATTTGGCACGACTCCTTGGAGGGAGTAGAGGTAGCACATGCGGATTGAGGTTGTGACGCTTGGGCCGCTGGCCTGGTCCTCAGGACATCTTTCCATGCCTAGCAACTGGAGTTAGCTCTCTTGCCTTGCTAATCCAGTGACGGATACAGAGGAGACCTAAATGAAAGAACTCTAGAAAGCTGAGTGATTTTGGAATGGGTTGGGTCTACGAATGTACAGGCGGGGTGGGAAGAAGTGTGTGTGTGTGTGTGTGTGTACACTAGAGCTAGACCAGACCGCATTTTGAGGATCTAGATCTTTTGGAGGCAGTAGGGATAGATAGGGAGAAGGGCCCACAAGGACAGACTAGGAAGGGGGATGAAGATGAACAGTAGCAGGAACCCCATCCCATATGCATGGGTGATGCTTCTCTCGGGGGACTTCAGTAGAACTTGGAAATGCATCCCAATAGGCCTCCGAGAGTAAGCTGAGTTTTGAGCGGGGCATCCGTACTCATTGGGATCATGTGGAAGTGGCTTCATCTGGTTCTACGATGGCCCAATATGTGTAGAAAAGAGTGCATGTACCGTTCTAAAACAAACACATCAAGACCTTTGGAAACACCCGAGAACATTTCACTTTTAATTTTCCGAGGTTGGTAAAAATCTACATCCTCTTTAGAATGGTTTAAGATTTTAGAGTGAACAGTTACCACTTTTATAATTAAGAAATGGACTTATTAACATTCTTCCTAAGATGGAATAGCTGTGTTGAAATAGCAGTTACCCGGTCTTGCTGGGAAAGGCTTAAATGGTACCTTGGGGGACACCTGCGTCTAATGCCTAATTTAAGTCACCATAGCAGCACAGAAAAGTCTTGGCAGGGAAATAGACATGGCCTAAAGGGGGCTCTGGCTATGTGCTGGAGTAACTAATTTCATTTTCAAAGCTCTTGGGAGAGCACCAGAGAGGACCTTGTCATTTTTGGCTTGCAGACTAGGCATCATGGTCCCTTGCCTGCCTGGAAAGCCCAATCTCAGACAGTGCCATTGGTTAAGAAGCAGATACCCACACAATGCCTTGGGTCTGGGATATGGTCACCATCACCCTCCACTGGAGGATGCTTCTTAGTGAAAAACGCCCTCCTCCCATAGAAAGGAGTTGGTAGGATGCAAGTTGAAACAGAGAGGCAAAGAAATAAAACAAAAGTCAAACCAAATAAAAATATTGGGAAACAGTCTTAGGTCTAAGCTGCCAAGGTGTAAGAGTTTTTTATTTCCTTTGCAAGATTTCAATTAAATAGACATCAAGTACCAGATTGGCTGGGAATACTGACTTAGGGGAGTGGCTTCCCATGGAGACAGTTGATCACTAGAGGTGAACATAACCAGAAGTGGATGAAATAGTCACATACGGCCCAAACACCATTTCCTGGCCTGGTTGTTTAGTATAAGTGTATAGGAATCATTGTTTTTTAAATTGAAAATAGATTCTTCTCTCATACAATACATTCCAGCCACAATTTCTGCTCCCTCTCCTTTCCCCAGCTCCCCCCACTTTCCCTCTTCCTTAGATCCACTGCCCCCTTTTTCTCTTTGGAAGAGAGCATGTCTCCAAGACATAACAGCCAAACAGGACAAAACAAGATATAATAAGACAAGGCAAAGGCCCTCATATTGAGGCTGGAGAAGGCAACCCAATGGGAGGAAAAGAGTCCCAAGAGCAGGCGAAAGAATCAGAGACACACCGACTCCCATTGTTAGGGGTCCCACAAAAGCACCAACAGCTGTAACATAGACACAGAGGACCTGGTGCAGACCCATGCAGGCACTGTGGATGCTGCTTCAGCCAGAGGGCATGGAGGGCCAACTAAGCAAGGCTCTGTGGGCTCAGAGAGACCGAAGCAGAGTCAGTAATTATTGCTCAGGATAGACAAGAAAGAGCATCCCAGATTCCATCTGTTCACCCGAATTAAGTAACTAGCAAATCCAATAGCCAGGGATTGCTGGCACTTGCCATCAAGCAATTAGTTATAGCATTTGTTGTATCTACAGCAGTTAGCTGATCAGGCTTTTCTAAACTATCTGTGAATGCCATCATCCAGGTGTTGCTACGATTTAGCCCCGTAGGGACTATTTTCCCCTCTTCTAAGAGGAGAGAACAGAGTCAAAGGAAAGACAGCTCAAACAGTTTGCTTGTGGTGGATCCCGGATTCAACCCTGTGCTGTGGTCACAGCAAACATTGCTTCTCTACCCTCTCCCATGGTCCCCATGCCCCATATTTACTCAGGAGATCTTGTCTTTTTCTACTTCCCATGTAGATTAGATCCATGTATGTCTCTCTTAGGGTCCTCATTGTTATGTAGGTTCTTTGAGATTATGAATTGTAGGCTAGTTTTCTTTGCTTTATGTATAAAAGCCACTTATGAGTGAGTTCATATGATATTTATCTTTCTGGGTCTGGATTACTTCATTCAATATGATGTTTTCTAACTCCATCCATTTGCCCCCAAATTTCAAGATGTCATTATTTTTTTCTGCTGTGTAGTATTCCATTGTGTAAATGTACCACATTTTCCTTATCCATTCTCTAGTCAAGGGGCATTTAGGTTGTTTCCAGGTTCTGGCTATGAAAAAAAATGCTGCTATGAACATGTCCTTGTGGTATGTACATCCTTTGGGTATATACCCAAAAGTGATATTGCTGGGTCTTGAGGAAGGTTGTGTCCTAATTTTCTGAGAAATCGCCATACAGATATACAAAGGGGCTATACCAGTTTGCACTCCCACCAGCAATGCAGGAGTGTTCTCTTTATCCCATAATCTCTCCGGCATAAGTTGTCATCAGTGTTTTTGATCTTGGCCATTCTGAGAGGTGTAAGACGGAATCTCAGCGTTGTTTTGATTTGCATTTCTCTGATGACTAAGGATGTTGAGCATTTCCTTAAGTGTCGTTTAGCCATTTTAGATTCCTCTGTTGAGAGATCTCTGTTTAGGTCTGTACTCCATTTTTAAATATTGGATTATTTGTTCTTTTGATGACCAATTTCTTGAGTTCTTTGTATATTTTGGAGATCAGAGCTCTGTTTGATGTGGGGTTGGTAAAGATCTTTTCCCATTCTGTAGGCTGCTGTTTTGTTTTGTTGACCATGTCCTTTGCTTTACAGAAGCTTTTCAGTTTCAGGAGGTCCCACTTATTAACTCTTTCTCTCAGTGTGTATGCTACTGGGTTATATTTTGGAAGTGGTCTCCTGTGCCAATGCATTCAACTGTACTTCCCACTTTCTCTTCTATGAGGTTTGGTGTGGTTGGCTTTATGTTGAGGTCTTTGATCCATTTGGACTTGAGTTTTGTGCATGGTGATAAATATGGATCTATTTTCATTCTTCTACATGTTGATATCCAGTTAGTGCATTAGGATTTATGATCATCTCCAGTTAACTTTTTAAACTATGGGATGTCTGCTTTTGTATTTGAGCACACGTCAATGGGTGTCCAATTGTAGCAACAATCATTGAGGAGACTCATTTTCCATTGAATTTCCTTTGCATCTTCATCGGGGGAGCACAGGGGCATGGGCCCATGTGCAGACTGTGCAGGCTCAAGGACCAGACCTTGTAATAAGTCTTAATCCAGTGCTTTAATTCTTCCAGTTTTGCATTTCCTTTTCTGAAGTGATTTTGACGTATGTTACGTTTACCTTTTCATGTAAACTTTAGAATCAGTTTATATGTATAAAACTTATCAGTTTCGAATAGAATTTCATTGAATATATAGATAGCTGGAGGGAAGCTTGGCACACTTAGAGTATTTGTTCAGTCTGTGAACGGCTTATCTTTACACTCTTGGTTTCTCTCATCAGAATTTTGTGGTCTCAGCAGACATACATCCTGTACATTTTTTGTTAAATATTTATTTTTGTGGAGTTCCGTAAATGTTATTGTTTTTCTGATTTTGGTTTGTACTTGTTCATTGTTGGTATATAGAAACACAATTGGGTTTTGTGTGTTAAAAAATTTGATACTGTTATGAATCGCAATATAAATATCTGCTGTGAGGGCTATCTGCTCTGTGACCCCTGTGAAAGGGTCGTTCAGCCTGGTGGGGGCCATGACTCGCAGGTTGAGAACCACTGGTCTTAGAGTGTTTCTAAGGACTCAACAAAGTGTTAGGGCTCCTGCTACATACTGACAAGAATGCAAAACATATTGCTAAAAAAAAAAAATGTCTAGCTGAAGACATTATAGATATCCACCAGAGTAGTTGCTATAAAGGCTTCTTTGCCTGTTACCTTGAACACAGCTTCATTTCATCATCTTCGCCGCTGGAAATGGTTTCGTGGGCCAAGTTTCAAGCGACTCGTTCAAATCATTTTCTGCCCTGAGTCTCTGGCCTGCCTTCTGTGATCCGTCCTGACTCTGATTGTGTTCCGCGGAGCTCCCCCAGCCACTCTTGCTTTCCTCAGAGCTTTTCCCGCTCTGGCTGCGACTCTGTTTGTCAGCAGGAAGCTTCCCACTCAGCTGTGGCCCGAGAAGTATCAGCCTGTGGAAGAAAACAGCATCTTCCTCCAGCTTGAGCTCTGTTTATGCAATGACCTGGTTAGGCAATTCCAGGTCCCCTTTGGTACATTTCCTATTAAAATTCTGCCTCATCTGCTTCTTATTTGATAGAAATAACTTTCACCAGAGGAAATCGGGCAGAAAACCTTGCCAGCGTGTTCAACTTCTTGCCCTTTAAGAAATGATTCTTTGATTTTTCGAGCTTTGGCTCTGCTAGGTAATGAAATTATCGTGGTGGAACAAGGCATAGAAATAGTAAGTATGATAATTCTTCTTTGCCCATTGTATGCTTTAGCTATTCATAAGTTTTAGGGCCTTAGATATTAGATACACTTACGTAAGGCCTCATGAACGGTAATTATCTTTTGGCCAAAGAAAAAGCCCAAACGAATGCTAAGCTGCATTATCGCTTGGCTTCTGACATGAGCCGATAATCAGATTTTCTTGCTTAAATCCACGGTGCTGGAACAATGCTACCCACTGTCTGCGCTTCCCGATATTACCCTTAATTAGAAAGAACAGATACACAAATCTGAATTATTTCAAAATCTGGTTTCCATGGTCAGTGGTTTGAAAGGCTTAACTTTATTATAAATAAACCTGGTTTTATTGGCTAATGAAATCTGAAATACGAAGCCTGTGATGGTGGGGGTCCTGTGATGTGGGGGTGTAGGGCTCCGATGTTTACACATCCACCCATCCAATGTAGGCAAAGTGTTTTATAATAAATCATCGGATAATTGACTTGTGGTTCCTTTGTTCAAGTACACTACAAACTTCACCGCTAAAGAGGACCTGAAAGGAACTGGAATTTATAGGTTGTTGGAAAGCAACATCTTTAAGCCGAATTATATATATTTCGACAGCTATCAAGGAGATCTTGACCTACCTTATATTTTTTCCCACTTTGTTTATTTTTGTTCCTGAGGTGCATGATTATACATTTGTGATGGTCTGTCTCTGCATGCAGTGTTTGGGTCTCAAATATTCACAGTGTGTGTGTGTGTGTGTGTGTGCGTGTGTGTGTGTGTGGTGTGCAGTATATGATAAAGGATGGGAAGACACAGATAGGAGATCAGCTGCATTTTATATTTATGGTCTAATAAAAGGAATAGATAAGGAAAACTGACCCCATTTGGCAGGCCAATTAATAATGAAGTACACATAGTAACTTGAGTTCATCTGGAAGATACCAGGACAAACTCCTAGGACTAACAGGGCACATAAGGACTTCAGACACTGTTGAGATCTCTGATCATATGTATCGCCGGTGTTTCTCTTGTTTCTCCGTAGTTAGGATACAGGTGTGTCTGTATATCTGAACTGAGACTATGTTTCTTATTCCATTTTAATGTTTTAAAAAAGACTTTGTAATCCTTGCTTCTCCTTTTCAATGTTCATTGATAATTTCTGTTCAACTCATCCACTCCCTTCCCACCTCTGTGTTTGGGTCTCTTTTCCAATAGAAATTGTTTCCAACAATGGGGGTTGCCCTGCAGAACGTCCAGGACCTGGCTGAGGAAACCACAGCTTAGGGAGGACCGTACACCCAGTGGAGAATAGCAGTGATTAACCCAAGTCCCGGCATCTGAACACTGTTACATTTCTCTGCCAAGCTTCTTTCAAATCAGCCTCTCTGTCTTCACCACTCTGTATCATTGGCTGGGGGCAGAAGCCCTGCTCTTTCCAGTCAGCAGGCCCAGGGTGAATGTGTCTGGGGTCTAGGCTCCTGTGATGTAAGGGATTTTTCATGGGTCCAGGTATTTGCCTTGGATGGTGCAGGTAGGGTAAGGAGCATAGCCTGTACTTCCTCACAGGGAGCAATTGCTTAGGATCAGAAGATGGTTTTGCAGTAGTTGGTTGGAAGCCAGGGTACGGATAGTCTGCTGGATATAAAAGCCTACCTCACCATCTTCTCAAGACAGGTGAGGGCTCTATTGTCAGGCAGTGTGAACTTCCCGTGCTTACACACATCCCCTCTCCCCAACTGCAAGGGGATTAACATGGAACAGAGACTTTTAGTTTGCAGACTGCACATGGCTTGCAGGTATCTAGGAGATTGATATGTGTAGCTCTCTCAGAGCCCGTGGAGTGTGGGTTAGCCTGGTCATGCCAGGTCAGTTGCTCTTGACTTTGCAGAATTTCGCTGGGTTAACTCAATGTTTCTTATAAAGAGTGTATAATTTTATTTTTGTTTTGTTTGATTTTGGAAATGATTAAGAAGGGCCGCTTTGGTGGATAAAGTTATATTTGAGGATAAAGTTACAGAGGGGGCTGTTTATCAAGTGATTCGCTTCAGTGATTCTTTGAGAGCTATAAAGATGCTTAAACACGATTTCAACAGGAAGCAGTGGCTCCCAACAGAAGTCCATCCAGGGGCCTGGCAAGGAGAGGCATTGTTTCTTGCTGTACGCACAGGAGACCCAGATCCCAAAGGTTCCTTTATTTACTATCCAGCTAGTGGGGTGTAAGGCTTTATGTGAGGCTGGTGAGAGACTGGCTTCTGAGTTCCACCTCCTTTGGCTCACCCTGCAGAGCCAAGACAAGAATTTACTTCCTGGAAACAAGGATAAAAAGGTCTCAGCTGAAGAATAACCTGGAGATGGTACAGTCATTTCCTGACATTTTATTTAGTTGCCTTCAATAAGGACCCTCAGGCTATTTCCTCCTGCCCTGTTCCCCCAAATGCCTTCAGCCAGGAAAGTATGTCCCAGCCTTGGATTTGAGAAAATAAACAAGCAAGCTTGAGAAATGTCCTTTGCTTCAAACCCCCAGGAATCTGCCACTGGGAAGACAGGTTTGCTGTCCCTTGGTGGGTTGTGACACTTTCTCTGTGGCCTGCAGACCTGAGTCTAAAGCTTGGAGCTGGACGTTGAGGGCTTTGCTATACAAAATGAGTGGGCTGTTGTAGTGCCTCCTGGCCACCACAGGGATGCTGTGCCCACGGACTCCCAACCGTGAGGTTATACATACAAGACCTTGCCAGTCAACATTCCAGTTCATTCAAGACTCTACTTCTAGTCGAGCTACAGGAAGTCAATGGCTGTTGAGGGAGGGGCAGTCAGTTTTCTTCAAGGATGAGCCCCTTGTTAGGCTCTCTGTGCCCAAGCAGTTGACCGTCCCTAAACCCAAGGACACATAGGTATATGAATTGGGTTTAGCAGTTTGTATTTAGCTATCTTTTTATTTATCTCTCAACTATAATTATGAAGGAAGTGGCCATGTATTTGTGAGAGGAGTGTGTGTGTGTGTGTGTGTGTGTGTGTGTGTGTAGGTTACACAGAAGAAGTGAGAGTGGAAACAGAGAGACAGATATGATAAAAACACATTGTGTTCATCTAGGACATTCTCAAAGTAAATAAATTTAAAGGGAGAAAATAAAAGAGAAAGTGAATGGGCAGTCGGCCTCTCCAGGTCCCCGAGGAAAGTCTTTAACATGGGACAGACTGAAATACACAGAGGAATGGAGTTCAGAGGAGCAATGTGGAGAGAATCAGACAAAACCCCTCCAAATCTGACTCTGCATACGCCCCCCCCAAATGAGAGAAGAAGATGAAATATCCCAAACACAAGGCTGCGATGCCAACGTTTAAAAAGTGAGATCATATGTTCAAGAAAGTCACTGGACAGGAAGAGAGGAGCCATGTGAGGGAAGGAAGCCCCTAGAAAGTAGAAAGGAAACCATAAAAGAAAATGGGCAATGAGAGTGAAGGAGAGGATGGAGGGAGGGATGGAGAGGAGGGAGGGGAGGAAGAGAGCAGACACTCAAAGAGAGACTATGAATTATTTTTGTATGCACACACACACAAAATAAAAGGAAAAAAGGAAAAGGGAAAAGGTTCATAAAAACTGCAGAACAGGACTTTCCAGGTTGGAAGGAGTGGCTGGAATGCCCGGCACAATGGAGGAAAACCCACACCATGGCTCTTTAATGTGAGCCTTCTTTCAATAGTGACAAAGAGATCTTAAAGGTTTCAGAGACAAAGACTATCAACAAAACAAATATCACCCAGATAGATCACAAGAGAACATAAATCAGGATGGCGTCGGCCTGAGATGCCAAAGAGCAGAGCGGGGGACACAAGAGTGTGCAAGTGCCGTGCAGTCTTTCAACCCTAGAGAAACGGCGCTTTCAGAAGATGGCAGGCGTCGTTACCTTCTTGTCAGATGGCCAGATACGGGGCTTAGACATTATAAGCTGAGGTAGGAAGTGATCTCCCAAGTCAGAAAGACCACCTCTCAGTGACACAGGAAAGGGATGCAAAATTTATTCACTTGGCCCAGAATTTTTGGCCTTGCCCAACTGACTGAGAATTTAAGATTTATTCTGAAAAAAATTCTACAGATGCTGCTGTCAAGACCTGGAAATAATTTGTGGGTGCCAGAGCAAAATAAGAATGCCACCTGTTACTGGTAATAAAACAATAAAGCTTCTAGCTTTAAAATAGCTTATTGCTAATACATGTTCCATAAATACTAGCAACATATGATATTAATCAGAACTTGCAAAATTAAAAAATGATATTTTGGCATCAATTTTGTACAATATGATGAATAATGCTTCATTAATGCTATGTCTTAATTGATCATAAACATTTTTTCTGGCTTATTTTCTATAAACCTACTTATGAGAACATTATTAAAATCCTTTGCTTTTAGCAATTTCATTTTCAACACCGTAAACAATTTCTGATATTTAATTTCAAAAGAACCTTTCTTCTCATGTAAAGACATGATTAGTGTATTTTATAGGTTCTGACACTATTGGTGTAGATTTATGAGAGATTATATAAATCTTAGCATATCTAGAGTTGGTTGTTCTTATAGAAAAGTTTAGAATTTTCAAGTTCACTTATTTTCTATCTTCTGTGTGATCGCTTTACTTCCATGTTTGTTTGTGTACGGCATGTGTGCCTGGTTTCTTTGGCAATCATAATAAGGCTATTGAATCCTTTCAAACCAGAACTACAGATGATTGTGGGCTGCCAGGTAGGTGCTGGGAATCGAATCAGAATCCTCTGGAAGAGTAGCCAGTGCTTTTAACCACTGACCAATCTCTCTAGACTACAGGATGGCTTTGTATAAGAAACGACTCTTTCTACAAATCCATTTTACATGGGTCTGGGTTTCCTGCTGCACAAGGGCCATGGCATTTCCATGTTTCCTCTGAGATTTCCTGTAAGCTTTGGATGCTGTAAGAAGCTGAAAGCAGCTGCAATTGGCAGGCACCTAAGGAGTGTAGTTTCGGCTTTTTACGCTAGAGCCTACTGCGTGTACCGTAGAGCCTACTACGTGTACAGGCAACAATAGAACATACCTCTTGATTGTAGGCATAAGGGTTGGGTAGCAAGCGCTGTCCCTTTAATTTGGGGGAGAAGTAGATTACTTGGAATTTCTTCCCTAGGCAGAGTGAGTGGCAGCCTTATGTGTCCCAACCCCTTATCAGAAGCAATCCGTTTTACCTCGAGTAAAATTAACTTCCATAAACAGAGACCGCTTTTTGAACCCCCATCTTGCAAATACAGCATCCAGGCCCCAGGAAGAACAACGTGTGAATACAGCCCACCCAGCTCAACCCATCCTAAGAGAGAAAGGAACCTTTGTGGGTCAGATAGCTGCAGCAGCCTGGCTTCTGCTGTCTCTCACTGTGAAGCCTCCATTCAGGGAGTTTTGACAGAATCTCAGTTTGCCATTGGCCCTGAACTAAAGTTGCCACTGTCAACAGAATGGAATGGAATCTGCAGGGATGGGTGCACATATAAGTATTTGTTTTACACAAACCATGTAGATCCAGTATGGTAATCTGGACCCCCAGATTCATGAAAGTAAAATAAAATTGGAAAGAAAAGTAACAGAAGCCCTTCTGTGTGCTGGGACTAGCCCTGCAGGGGAGGGGGTTACTGTTTGGATCCCTGAGTTTGTAGCAGGGTGATGCTAAGGATCCCTTTTCTCCTCTGCCAGTATACAGAGTACCTCCCAAGCACCATGGACACTAGCCAGTGCAGGGGTGAGGCTTCTAGTTGAGCGGGAAGCCAGCTTCTCTGTGTGAATGATGTGTTTCCCTCAGCGATAAGGCTTGGCCAGCAGGCTGTAGAAAACAACCAGTCGCCCTGATGGTAGCTTGTGATGCTGGCTATGTGGTTCTGTGGGACCCCCTTGGCCAAGAACTCAAAGATGTACCCCATTTCTGTAACTGGTGGTTTTATTTGGCGGCATAGCATTCTCTTCCCTATTTTATAGTATGTTCCTTTTATATAGGTATACATATATATAGGTTCCTATAGGTGTATAGGTTCCTATAGAAAAGGAACATACTAATATATATATATATTTATATATATAAAACTTCTACAGTGGTAGGCTTCCATATGGCATTCAGTATTAGTTGTACCTCCCTGTATTCTCTTCTTTACGCCTCTTCCCTTACTCTAGTTTCCCCTTTATCTTTTCATAACGCTGTATATCCCACTGCCCTTCGCTTTGGAGATCCTCTCATTCTCCGTTCCCACGGCAGGTACTCAACCTCCGTGGCTCTTCAGATTGTAGCACACACACTGCAAGAGCATTTCTTATCGTTTAGGGCTCAATTCTCAATTAAAGAATGATTGCAGATTTCTGCAAAACAAGTTAGAAAGCATCGCCTTTCATGGCGTTAAAACCCCAGCCAAATAACAAGGCTGCTACAGAAATCCTTGCTTTTGCTCTTGGTCTGCAGGGGAGATGCATTTCCCATGATCCTACGGGAGAAGGCTGGGTAGAGGAGCTCCGATTTCTTATTCTGTCCTCCTGTGTCGTCTAATTACCGTGGCTGTAGGTGGCCCAAAGCGGCTGCTTCCCTTACATAATGCCAACAGAGAAAGAAAATACGATTTCATTGGTTACTGTACTTAGAATGGATCCTCAAGCCAAGAAAGAAAAACCACAACGGGCTTGGCAAACAAACAATTGAAAAGTACAGGTGCTGGGAGTATGCACAGCCCCAAAATCAACATGACTTGGGAGGAGAGAGGGCTGCAGAACAAAGAAAGGTGCTTTTCGTTCAGCGAAATTTATTTCTTTTCAATATTTGTGATCTGCAGCTGATAGCGCACGAGACCACTTGGCATTATGTCCCGACAAAGGGGGCGGCTGCCGTGCTGAGCAGACGCTTGAGCGGCTTGTGGCATGAGGTGCGCCATTTGTCAGGAAGATCAATATTGACTGTTCTTGTGTCTTTGTGGTGAAAGTTTGCTCTCCCCCGCCCCCCAAGAAAGGTGGGGGCTGCGCTTTAAAATATAGAGCGCGAGCCTAGTTCAGACAGTGAATCAAGCGATTGCAACAGATCTTCGTAGAGAGGCATCCCTTCCCAAGGGTGAGATGTTCCCTCTTAAGGAGTCTGGTTCATTTGTCTCGACCCTGGCAGCCTCTTCCCCGTGCGTTCTCTATCATCCCAGTTCAATTCTAACTCCATGAAACGCACCCTTTGGACGTAACAATGTGTGTTTTGAAACATCAGTTCTATTTAGTTCTATCCAAAAGAGACCAGTAAAGCCTCGTGTCTCCTGTAGCCAAGCTATGCCGAGGTTTGGTGACTAAGACAAGGGGCCATGGACCGCATTAGCTGTCGGTGCCTGGCCTTCCGTTGTTTGTTTATTTAGATCGCAGAAGTTAGAGTCCTCTGCTCCGCAGGTAGAGGAAGAGGCAGGCGTCTGGTTCCGATAGCATTAAATCCTTCGCAGCAAATGTCGTCCAGGTCTTTAATCTGCTGGAAATTCTGCAAGGATGCGGACCCACGGATTAGCAGGAGGGGAGCGGGAGAACCTGCTGGTGCAGTAGGCTTCTGGGCAGTGTAACTGAGCTAGCACGGTGTTCTAATGAATAGGAAGTTATCTGTTATCTGTATCAACTGCCTGGGTAGATCTCTTTTTTATTCCGTGTATACTCCTGTGCTCTGCCCTAGGCATCTTGTGTCAGGATTTGTATTGTAAAATATATATTCCCCAGATGATTCTTTTAAAATGACAGTTATGGACAAAACATAGTTAAGAGTGTTTTGGGTTTTTTTTTGTTTGTTTGTTTGTTTGTTTGGGTTTTTTTTAGCCTTATTTAAGTTTTTTTTTTTTTTTGTTTAGAAAAAGAATTCTATGAAGGCGAACTGCAGACAGGGCTACAGGTAGCTAAGCTAATATAAAGAAAATGTGATTGGTCAGAAAGACTTATAATGCGGTCTTCTGTTGATCTCCCAAACTCTGTCACTGGTGTATGTAGTCTGGGTCTCTCAGCGCCTAATTATTGCCCTGTGGCTAAAGGCAATACCTTCCTTCTCTACCTCCTTGGCTTGGAGCAAAGTGAGAGATTCACAGGACCCTCCATTAAGGTTAGTGTTTTGGACCCTGACATAACCTTTTCGTTTCTGGGGAGATGGATGGACTTGGGAGAGGTCTGCAGAATGCTGACATGAAAAACCCAACTCCAGAGGGAAGATCTCATTCTTCATTCAGGGATGGTTTGATCACTCACTGACCCAGCAAGTTAGCTCTACCCCAGATAGATACTATCTTCAGTATTGAAAGAATTATGCATACAATGGTATCCACTATCTAAGCAATGATATATATTATTCAATCATATCCAAACAATTAAAATGGCATATAAACACTGATGGACAATTAGTACTGATAAGATATTTAATGAACTGCTTTTCCCTAAAATCAAGTGAAATCATCCTTTTGGTTACTTAATTCACTGTTATTTATTCAATATGTGTAGCTATTTCCCCTCTCCTTTTTTTTTTTTTTTTTTTTTTGGTTTGGATTACTTCAGGGTCACAACAGCTGGTTTGAGCATCCCTTCTCTTACCTCCAGACTGCTTCTGCCTTTCCACAGATCTACCTTCTGATCTGCTAGACACCCCCTGTGCTTGTAATGACCCCTCCTATGTCACCTCATAGCTACCCCCTTTACCCGTGAGTCTAATTCCAAAGCACCTCTGTTTGGGAAGCCGTATCTTATTTCCGTGTATAAATTAGAGTGCGGGGGCGGGGCTGGGGGGCTGGGGAGATGGACCAATGGTTTAAAGCACTTACTGTGTTTACAGAGGACTGGAACCTGGTTCCCAGCACCCACATCGAGAGGCTCACACTGCCAGGATCTCCAGCCGCAGTGGATTTGATGCCCTCTGTAGGCACAGCCCTGATGTGCACATACCCCTCCAAACATGCATATAATTAAAAACAAATATTTCAGAATGAAGAGTACTACTCCTAACATTTCCTCATTACTCTTAACCTTACCTTGTTTTCATCTTATTGTCAACAACAACGAAAACAAAAGCATCCCCATTTGATATCTATTGTTCTTTGTTGTTGTTGTTGTTGTTTTTCGAGACAGGGTTTCTCTGTAGCTTTGGAGCAAATCCTGGAACTCACTCTGTAAACCAGGCTGGCTGGCCTTGAACTCACAGAGATCCGCCTGCCTCTGCCTTCCAAGTGCTGGGATTAAAGGCGTGTGCCACCACCACTGCCCGGCCTATTGTTCTTTTTTTTTTTTTTTTTTGTCGCGCTTTACTAAAACACATCAGTTTCATGAACCATTTTTGGCACACGGTGGAACTCAAGAAGGTAGTTTCTGCATGAGCAGAAAATGTTCACAGTGGGGCTGTGTGTGTGTGTGTGTGTGTGTGTGTGTGGTGTGTAAGGGAGTGTGTGCTTGCGCTCGCGCTGTGGGCTACAAGAGCCAACGCTAGCATTTCCAGGATCATAATGTTTAAAGAATAAAGAGACAACACTCGTTTAGTGAAGGCAGGGTTGTAGGTGCCCTGTGTGGAGTCACCGCCCTGACGCTGTCTGGTTTGTTTTTCTCTTTCTCCTCACAGCCTAGCCCTCGTGCTGAGAAAGCAGCCTTGCCCTGCTCCAGGTTTCTCACGCACATGAAGAATTTCTCTGCATCACACAAAACGGATAAATTACATTTTCTACCGTTTCCAGGTAAATTAGCCCCAAGAAATCCCATGGTTTCCAAAGACACTGTAGCGTACATAGGCGAAAACCGTACTTTTTCCCCCTTTAGTACTTCCTGCCACTGCAATGAAGGAGACACTTCATTGGTCTATGAAGTCTGAAAATCCGGGGGGAGGGGGGCTCAAAGCTTGGCTGGATCCATGGCTCATGAGCATTAGCAGGGTTTTATCCCTCCTATTTTACTGGCTTTATTTCATTGTTGCTTTTGTTTTCAGAAAGAGTAGCAAATGTAGCCAGAAGCATGTATTATTCTTGGAGCTGATGGTCTCAAAAGTAAAAGCAGAGGCAGAGGCAGGTGGGACTCTGATTTGGAGGCCAGTCTCCTGCACATAGTGAGCCCCACCTAGGACTAAGCAGTGAAACCCTGTTTCAAAGTCCAAAACCAAGCAAATCGAAGGAAAACCTTATTTCTTCCCATATTTATAGTTTTACATTATGCCTGATGACTTTGGCCTAATTTGGGTCTCAAGGACGTGGTAAAGTGAAGCATGTTAGGAGGGCCTCTGTGGAAACTGTGCCTAAATTGTCCCAATGTGTGTGTTTGGAGTGGGGACAGAGAGATAAAGAGAAAGAGAGGCAGGTTTGGGGATAGTTTTCCAAACTAAATTCATGGAAGGTAAGCTTTTTTTTATACAAGAACGTAACTTTTTTTTTTACGAGACCAGTGTGATGTGCAGCTGCGTTCTTATCTACTGTGCACACTCCCTGCGGACTATGGTGCAGTTGGGGACTACTGGTAAACCCCATTTTGAGGAGTATTTCCCTGGCTTGAAAGGGAACTGGGTTGAATGACCCATTTATTATCTAAGAAAAAGCAATAATTTTACAATAATTGATGAGGCAGATTATAATTGTGCTTTGATCCGTGGGCTGTTCCTTTATTAATTTTGAATGTTTGAAAGTTTTTGCTTGCTTATTTGCATACATGATGGCGTCATCAGTGTTCATCCCAAAGACATGAGGAGAGAGACCACAGAACCAAGCCATCGTGGCCAAAGTAATTAAAACAAGCACTTAATTAAAGCGAGGATTTTAATTTGTGTACATGGGCTATTTCCATCTAAGGTGGGGTCCACAAGGTCAACACTGGACGTGGGGAGACGAGGCTTTCATGGAGTTCAGGGGTAGGGAGTTTCCAAGTGGGGGGCAATGAGTGGGGTTACAGGAGCAGAACAAAACAGGTGATCAAAATAAGGGAATCACAGCAGTCTTCAGAACAAGGTAGTCACAGGTGATCTTATAACCTGTGGAAACAAAGACACGGCTGCCGTTCCTGAGACAGGCCATACAGAACCATTTGTGGTTAAGGTTACAGGTGGGGCATGCACAATCCTGGAAAGACAGAGGCTTGGTCACAAACAGGACTGAACCTAGCTTGTCTTTGCTCGAAGATGGCTTTTAAACCTAAGGTGGAGGCAGGCTGCTGCTCCATCCATTTCTTACGTATGCTTGGATATAAGGGCGATTGAAAGGCTTTGTTGGTTTTATGACGGTTTCAATGCCCTAGGTTGTATAATTTTGATGAGATCTTTATCCAAGGCTTTATATCCATAGTTTGAGCAAACTACAGCTCACAGTGTGTTTATGGCTATGATAAATAGGTCTATTGTAAACATATGCAGACCTTTCAATCTTGTCATTATATTAAATGACACAGCCTAAGAAGTATTTACATAATATACATATTATCATCATGTATCGCATTAATCCAGAGATGATTTAAACTGCATGGGAAGCCCTGTTTTTTTTTTTTTTTTTTTTTTTGCCAGTACTATGCCTTCTTATAAGGGTCACAGGCAACCTCAAGTTTTGGTGCCAGTGGAAAAAGAGTCCAGGAACTAGTCCCCTTTGGACACCAAAAGATGACTGTAGTAAGGATTTCACATTTCAGGGGTTTGTTAGCACGTATTAAAGTGGGTTTTGATGTAGCCCACTCTAGCTAGTATCAGACAAAGACTCCACTAGGCATTTCCTCACTGTTTCAGGCAATTGGTGTAAATCAATAAAAGCAAATGCCTACATCCTAATTCTTTTCAAAATTTAGAGGACGAGCAAAAAGACCACTATATCCGTCTGAAGCATGCAGGACTTCAAAATTCAGTGGCTGAGGATCTTGAGAGCTGAGGTTGTGGCTGTAACTGTTTGATAAGTGTCCTGCATTAGAGTTATGTGGCTTCCACTGATGGCTCTAAGTGCTTAATTGTCCATCTTAAATTTGGTGACCTGAAGTCTTCATATAAGCTACGACCAGGGTGCACCAGTGGGTGGGGATAACTAGTCATCAGGGACTCTTTAGAGCTGAGATACATACTTGACTTTACATAGCCCTTAGGACAGATGAACAGCACATTGGTCCTGGGTGCTGTATCAGGATGGGGATCTGAGCTGGGAAGACCCCTAGTGAGACTGGAGTTAGGGAAGCGATGGATTCAGTTGTCTCAAGGAGCAGTTAAAGACAGATGGAAGTGCAAGACCATAGGCTTTGGAATCAGCCCCTGCCCCTCAGACTCTGATGACAGACAGGTTATTTAGTATCTTCATAGTTCTCTCATTCCTAGGTTTTCATATCAATAGAATCTTTTGACACTCAATTTCCTATCGAACTCCCTTCATTAACTATAATGCATTTCAGATCTATGGCATTAGTGGTGAGTGTTAGCCCATTGCATGCATTGGCCATGGTTTATCCAGCTATCAGATGAATAATATGTAGACTTTTTTTTTTTTAGTAAGAGGCTTTGTTGTGGTGACTGGAACGTTAGTTTAGATCTTAATTGTGATCATGGTTACAGATCTGCATATTCGATGTGGCAAAGAGCTCAATGCCAATCAGTGAATTATACACTATGCAAATTTTACTTCAGTAAATCTTATATTAAAGCAGCTTCTATACGACCGAGGGACCACAGCAGGCTTGGAGCTAGTTAATATATGGAGGCTTAGAGGATTGACATGCCTTCTGGAGAAAGGAAGGTGTTTGTGAGCTGAAATGAAAGCAAACGGTGCTGAGGTTGGGCAGGGCTTTGTCAGCCATGAGGAAGAGTTTTAGATTAAAAAATGTCCTAAATTCCATGGCAGCACTGAGGTCACAGTCCCTCTTCCCTCCTACATTTAGAGACCACCGCCGTGTGCTCCTAACTGGAGCAGGAATGCAAAACAGGAAGACAACAGAGAAAGCACAAAGGAGCCAGAGGGATGCAGTGGCCGTGAGGATGTGAGGGGGTGGAGGTGGAGAAGGGGACCCAATCGATAGAAATGCCGAGAACGGCGTGCTCAGGTGTGTGCACACATACACACAGAGACATACGCAGATGTAAACATACGCTCTTAGAGGTCACTGGGACAGGGCTGTCACAGGCCAGGTACTCTCCAGCATTGGGAATTCCAGTGGGGCTCATACAGATAAACATCTCTTCAGTGAGTGCAAGGGGACTTCATTGAAAGGCTATGGTTTCTGGCTGAGATGGATTCCTAAGATGCAGTTCAACAGTGCTTAGTAAGTAAATAACTGCTCAATAGTAAGCAGAAGCACTGGACACTGGGGGCAGCACTAAGGAAAAAAATATGAATAAAGTCTCCCAGTTTATTCCATAAGGAGATCACCAAAGCACCCAGCTTCCTGATGAGCTCTATCCATTGATGTTGACTGGTGGCCACAGAATGTCACCTAAGAGGCACCGTTCCGGCTCTTCACCTCTGTCTGTGCAGTAGGGTGAGGAGCCAGAGTGTAGAGAAAATGGAAAGACGGGGAGAGGAAAAGGAAGACGGAGATCTGGGACCTTGTTAGCCTGGAGCCCTCATTTCTTCCTAAAACTCAGAGCCAGGCATGGCCCTGTATCCACAGGTTTGGGGAAGCTTTTTGTGTTTCCCGTCAGAGTCACCGATCGGTCCACAGAGCACTGATAAAGGCCTCAGCTAAATTCATTCTCTACAAAAGTCTCAAATCTTGGTGACCCCTCTGGCTCAGACCACAGTGATTCCCCAGAGAAGTCCCTGCTTGCTCCTGTCATTTTGCTTTGTGTCTTAGCGGGTCTGCACATCTACGTCAGAATCACGCTGTAGCTGGCAGGAGGAGGCACAGCCCGGCAGCATCTCTCTTGCTGACCTCTTCTCTTCCTCCAAAGATGTCTTGCTTTTTCTTTGGTACAGCTGAGAGCATCCATTCTACTCCCCTGAGCTTGTGAGAACACGCTCAGATTCTGGTGAGGGATCTTTGGGGTTGCTCACTCCAGAGGGCTGGTTCCCACTGGGACAGGGAATATGTCTGAACCCCTTCTCTCCACTTTCTCGCACCTCCTGGTGTAAAACTACCTTTCATGGGTTGACAGACATCTGCATCTGGGGGCGGGGCAGCTCCCAGTAGTTCAGCTTTTGGGAGGAAATGATGCAAATACAAACCCAGAGCTTAGCTCTTGGGAAATTCAGGAAGTGTGTCCCAGAAAGGGAGGGGAGACGGGGACATTTGTCAAAGTGCTTGTGCCACTGGGTCCCCTTGTGAATGCTCTCTCGCCTTTGTGCCCGGCGGAGTCTGAAGAATGAAACGCACACACAAAGCGAACCGGGTACTGGCAAGCGAAAGCCGCAATGTCTTCTAATCCGTGTGGATCAAAACCACGCGGGGTTTGATTCCGCAGCCCTCCTTAGCATGCCGGCTTAATCACACGGATTAATAACACACAGCGGCCTTCGCTCAGCGCTGCCTCCTGGCCTTTGTGCTCAGGCCTCCTCCCCCGACTCTGGTTTTGAATTCTGTGAAACCCTGTGGGGACAAAAGGCACAGCACTCTGTGAGGAGGAGCATGGCAGTTGGCCTGTTGGTCCACCCCTCGGGAAGATGGACTCTGAATTTCCTAGCGTGTAAAACTCTTGGTTGGGCCTGCAGGGCCACTGGCCGCTATGACTTGCAGATTGTTTAGGATGTCTCTGGGGGCTTCTGTTCTGTCTTGGGCTGAGTATAAAGTGGCTCACTGAAGTTCTTTCCATCACAAATAAGAACGGAGGCCGGAAGAAGGGCATCCGCCACGAGGAGAGGTAGAGGAAGACAGGGCTTGGCTAGGGGTGTTTGCCTTGACTATGTTTAGTGGGCTTCACTTTTGTAGACTCATACTGCTGTGTTCTCCGGGGTGGGATCCACTAGACTGTGTTTAATTAGATGAGAGCAGTCACCGACACTCACCGAACATAACTGCATGCTAACTATCATTTTAATCTTCATGGAAACCCTATGGTGAAGTCATGTTATCTTGTCCCCATTTTTTGATAAAACAATGATTCCAGGGGCAGTCAGAGCCTCATTGGGTCAGAGCTGAGTGGCAATTCTTCCGGTCTACAGCCTGTTTGTTTAAGCTTGGCTCGCCAGGTCCTTGCACACTTTATAAAGCTTCAGGGACAGTGGTGTGACAGAGTGCAGCCTCACCTGGGCCATAAAACTTGGGCCCACAGTGGCATCTGAGCATAAGATTCTTTCGCCTTCTCGTGGAGACAGGCAGGCACACTCCTCTTGAGCATCGGTTGCAAGACAGCAAGCACAATGCATGGCTTTTCAGCAAAGGAATATCTAGTGTAGGATTTATAAGCTCTTTTATGTATCTGTCTGTCTAAAACATGGCCCATATGTTGGCATGCTTTGTTTAAGGACAGTGGACAGCATCAATCTACTTATCCGCTGTGAAATTCTCTATATCTAATGTAATTTCTCTTACATGTCTACTCCTACGTATGAGATTGCAAGTTGTAAGACTTAAGAAACCTCCAGGGATCTGGAGAAATGACCCAGGGGCTAAGAGCCCTCACCACTTTTTGCAGAAGGCCAGAGTTCAATTCTCATCACTCACATTGGGTGGCTTAAGACTGTTCCTCACTCCAGTTCCTAGGTCCCTGCTCCTGTCTGCTTTCTGTTACTGTTGCAAAACACTGACCAAAAACAACTTGGGGGGCAAAGGGTTGATTTTATCGTTATTATTATTTTCATCTTAGAGGTCATAGTCCAGTACCAAGGAAGCCAAAGCCAAAGATCACCCAGAAGCAGCACCACCTGCACTAGTTAAAAGTTAGTCTCATTGACTCTACTCCACTCTTGGCCTATATCTCTCTCACCTGTCAGGTACTGGAGCAAACATTTTAAATGAATTACCCAATTTGCGCTAGTATTGTGACCATAGAAAACAGACTGAGACAGAACTCATTTTTAATAAACGCCTCTTCTAGTGCAGTGTAGGGTGTCTCTCAGACTTTGATTTTAGGAAGAAGGAAGAGGTTAAACCCAGAAACAATGGCTAGGCATTCGTATTGCTTTCCCAGTGGTAAAGTTCCTCTGGGTCCTGCTGGGTTTCAGGAATGTTTGCCACATCAGTGCTTCACTGAAGACTATTGTAGAGACTGAGCTGTGAGGGCCAACCTGGGTTGCTCCGTGTTTCTCCTCAGTTGGTTCTGTAAGAGTGAATTCCTTCTTCCTGCTTCTGCATCACCAACACTGTGCATATTAGCAGAATGCAATTTGTTTTCTATTGTTTGAAACGTGTCTTTATTGATCAATGCCACATGAACTAGTTTTTGCTTTAACCTCTACCTGTGTTAAGATAAAGATCTAACATTCTGAGAGACTCGGCAAGACCATTCGCTTTGAGGGTCTGGGCCTAGGGAGGGAGCCTCCTGAGGGGTTCATCCTGCTGAGGGCCATCAAGTCACTGGACGCATGTGTGTTCTGTAGGAGTGCCACAGGAAGCCACACTGAGGATTCTAGGGCAGAATCAAATGTCTTCGTAACTGAAGCACGATTAATAAAAACTTAGAGTCATAAATTGAGGCTCAACCCAAAGGTCCAAAAAGCAAAGTAGCCAGCTACTCACTTGACTTCAGTCCAAAATGGCATGGCGGTCCTGCCTCCAGGAATCTCAGAACAAGACTGAGACTGAGAGCTGTCTCCTCGTGTTTTATAATCCTCTCTAGTTCTGGGGTTAAAGGGGTGCACCACTACCGCCTGGTTTCTGTGGCAAGTTAGTGTGGCTACTGGGATTAAAGGTGTGTGTCATCACTGCCTGGTCTGTAAAAGACTGAGCCCACAGGGCAGGAGAGGCCATTGGTATATACAGAGTTCCAACAGCCAAAGAACCAGGGACTCCAGTGTCCTACGCCAGAAGATGGTAATGAGCCTTTCCCCCTCCCCTTTCTATATCTTTTTCTTATTTTGTTCTCAACAAATTGGGAGAAGGATGGTGGTTTCATTCCACTGTTTCTTTCCTTAGTCGATTGATGCTAACACTACTCCTTTCTCTAAATGGCCTCAAAATATAGTCAAGAACAATATTTTGTCAACTGTATGAGCGTCCCACAGACAGGGAAGTAGACAAATAAAGTCAATGCTATATGTAATAGTGATATATAAAATAATATATATATACATATATGTATGTATGTATGTGTGTGTGTGTGTATGCGATATTGATTGCATGTCTGTGGTGGTTTGAATGAGAATGACTCCTGTGAGCTCAGATTTTTGAATATTTGGTACCCAGTTGGTGATGTTTGGGTAGGTTTAGGAGTTGTGGCTTTGGTGGAGGAAGTAGGTCATTTGGGGGGAGGCTTTGAGGTGTTGAAAGCCTTGTGCCATTCCTAACACACTCTGCTTCTTGCTTTCTGTTGAAGATATATATGCTCTGCTTGCTGATCCAGCTGTCATGTCTCCAAGTTGTGATTGATACTTTATTCTTCTTGAATCATAATTCCAAATGAACTCTTCTTTCAATAAGCTGCTTCAGGTCATGACATCATTTTATCATAGCAATAGAAAAGTAGTATAGACGTTGGTGTCAAAGAGTGGGCCATTGCTATGACAAGCCTAAGCTGGTTGTCTTTTGGAGGATTGTGAGACTTTGAAATGCTGGACTAGAAACGTGGCTGAGTAAAGTTTAATTGGCCATCTCAGTAGCAGACTGAAAGGCCGTGCTGAAGGGCATGTGTAATGTTGAGGCTCAGATTAAGAGAGCTTGCAGGGGAACGACATTAGTATCTGATCTAGAGGTCATTCCAATAATATTTTGGCCAACACTCTGGCTGCTTTCTGCCCTTGACCTAAGAACTTGCCTGAGTTAAATTGAGAAGTAATGAATTGATTTCTTTGATGGAGGTAATTACAAGATCGCACAGACTCAAGATATTGAATCTGCGGTGTGGTTATTATTAATGACTGGTGTGGAGGTTTATAATGGGAAAAATGAGTGGGGTAGAAAGAAATACAAAATATAGAGGTTAAAGAGAAAAAAAGCACCAAGAACTTAACACTGTGACCAAGACCTGAGTTCCAGTCTGCAGTGGAATAAGGGAGGGGTCCCCTCAGAGAAAAACTCCTCCGAGCTAAGAGGCCTAAGGACTTTAGTGTCCTTCTAACACAACAATAGACAGAAGTTGCTGTAGATGTGACTCAAGGGAGCCAAGGCTCATCCCAGGCTGGTGGCTGAGCTTGGCAGCATTGGCTACATGAAGCTGGTTCTAGACTCCTGCAGGATACAAGAATAAAGGGACTGCAGAATCTCTATCATTTCGGAGGCCTCTGTGCTCACACACCGTGTGGCACCGTAATTCCTACATGAAGGGCGTGAAAGGGCAAGAGACTCTGGAAGTTACCTGAAGTTACGAAAGGAAAACCTGGTTGTGTTGAAGACCTCGAGATATCGACGATGCCAGAGTCGTGATCCTGGCAGCTCTGAACCAGCCTAAGAAAGAGATGTCACCCAAGATGGTAGAGTAGAGTTGTCTGAGCTCTTTGATACCACGGAGCTACAGATTTGAGATTTACCCTCCAGGATTTATCTCTTGCTTTGATTCAGTGTTTTCTTGCCATGTTCCCATGCCTCTCCTTTAGAATAGTGAAATATACAATTAAGAGATTGCCTGGGATAGCAGAAGAGACTTTGGACTTTTCCACAGTGTTACTACTGGAAGAGTGTGGGGAAGTTTGGAATTGGAGTAAATGCATTTTGTATCATGGTACGGTCGTGAGCCCGTGAGAACCAAGGAGCAGACCATGTGGTGGTTTGAGTTAGAATATCCCCCACAGACTTGGATGTGTGAATGCTTGGTCCCCTGTTAGTGGTGCTGTTTTGGTGGGTTTAGGCTGTGCGGCCTTGCTGGAGGAAGCATGCTACCAGTAGTTGTCATTAAGGTTTTAAAGGCTGTGCTATCCCCCGTATGCTATCCCTGCTTTGTGCTTGCTATTGAACATATGAACTCCCAGGTTGCTGTACCTGTCACCATGCCTGCCCGCAGTCATGCCTCTGAGCTGTGACGGACACTTATCTTTCTGGAACTGTATGATCAAATAGATGCTCTTCTGGCCACGGCGTTTTATCACAGCAATAGAAAAGCTTTCTAAGTGTTCACCGCCGGTTTCTTTCACAGAACAGTTCCCCTTTTTCAAGATTTTAAAACAGTAGAATATAGAATATGTTCTCTTTTGTCAGGCGGTGAGAGGTACTGGCTGCTTTTTTTTTTCTTCCTGTATCCAAAGTTCATTGCATCTTGGACTACTACTCACCAATCCACTGAATGGCCCTCCACCACGTGTTCGTTAACTCTCTCCGTTAGGGACACTGGGGTTGTCTCCACTAGGGCTAAGACAAATGAAGCTGAGGTTATTTGTGCTCCAAGTCTTTATATGAATATATATATATTTTCATTTTCCAACTATTGAGGAGTGCGACAGTCAGAGCAGGTGGTTTTAATTTGCATGTTGATGACAGGAACGTAGAGAATCCTTTCACATGCTAATCTGATACCCTTGCAACCTTCTTTGGTGCCTGTTTATTTTTTTTCTTATTGTTGAGTTTTGACAGATCTTCATTGTGGAAATGAATTCTTTATCAAGCGCTGAATATTTGCAATTACTGTCTCCTACTCTCGACCTTGTTTATATGTGTATATATATATTTTTTTGACACCATTTTTTATTTTGTTTTTAACCGGCAACTGGTAATATTGACTCTGTTGGCAGACAGTTCTGAGTTTAACACCCAGGCAGATTCGTGGAACCATCCCTATAATCAGGGTACAGGGCAGCTCCCCATAAAAGCTACCACGGAGCCTTCATTTCCTTCTCACTTCTCCAGTCTGGTTCCTGTCATTGAGTTTTTGATCACTTTAAGGATGTTGTGCCAGTAGATCCACTCCTTTTGTGAGTGACTTAGTTCATCCTGCGTATTGAGAGCCATCCAACCTCTTACTCAAATTGTGAATTCATCCCTTTGCTTTGCTGAGTCACATTCCACTTTGTTGCTTAGTCATTCACTGAGCGACATCTGGATTGGCGCCTCTTTTCTGTGTTCCCTTCATTTTCACTCTCCCTGACCATCCTGGCTAGAGTTGGCTCGCTGTTACATATTTCATAGAATTTTGGTTTCTATCTTCTAGGTCTATGTCTTTGTGTGTGTGTGCACATATGTGTAGCTGCAAGAACATGTATGTAGAGGCCAGGGGAATCCCCTAAAGTTATTCCATTGGAGCCATGTTCTTTTCTTTTTTTGAGGCAAGATTTTCAATTGATCTGGAACCACGGGGTAGGCTGACTGGCCAGTGAGTTCCAGGAATCTGACTGTTTTCTCCTCTTCAGCGCTGGATTTACAAGTAGACACAGCCACACCTGCTTCACAACCGTCTGTAACTCTGGTTCCAGGGGATCTGATGCCCTTTTCTCTGAGGGCAGCAGACATGACCATTCACTCATCTTCATAAAATACAAATATTATGTTATTTAAGGACTCTTAGACCCCAAGGTAGTGTCTTTTTATACATATACATACATATATATACATATATATATATATATATTTTTTTTTTCCAGGCATGGTTTATTTTACCCATGTTGGCCTGGAACTTACCTTGTACCCAGACTGGCTCTTAGTGACCCTCCTACCTTAGCCTCTATATAGGTCTGAGATTACAGGTGTAGAACTATCATGCCTGGTTCCAAATATTGTTTATTAATAATTCCTTAAGCTCTAAAGTTCTTGTGATCCCCGGGACTAAATAAATTTGATGCTCTGAGAATATATTCATTGATTCTGACCCAGAAGCGGCCACCTTTTATAGATGACCACTGTGCATGTCATCGGGTAGTTGGTAGAACTTTGATTTTTAACCCTCCCACTGCTGGAAACGAGGGAGCCTTTCTCCCTTCTTCTGCTCTCTGTGAATAGGAGGGGACAGGAATGGAGAGACCGAGATGGGGGAGGAGAGGTAAAGGAGAGATTTTTGAATGATGCAAACTTTAGATTGCAGTGGGAGGTGTAATCTCATCATTGTGCAGTTGTTCCCAAGTGTTCCAGATAGAAACATGGGGAAACACTTGGTCAGGTTTCTCTTGACCACACATGAAACATACTTGCCTAGTAATTTTAGACAGACTGTGAGTACAGGGATAATGATTAGTTGGACTTGATGGTAACATGGGGTGCTATGTTCAATATCAGCTAATAATTCCTTCCAGGTAAGGTTATCAAACAAACATAGAAAAAATAACCCAATTCCTAGGCTGCTGCTTACAATATTCAACATTGAAATATTTGCTCAATGAACTCATGGAGCTGGTACCGAGCTCTAGGTACTGAGAAGAGAGTGTGGGAGGCAGAAGTGGTCTATTCCCAGGGGCATTAAGTCCTAGGGATATTATTTTGATTGTTAGAAATACAAAAAGAAGGAAGGAAAAAGAAAGAAAGAAAAAGAAAGAAAGAAAAAAAGAAAGAAAAGTTATTGTGTCTGGCTCCAATTCCCATTTTCTGTAGGATTTTTATCTCTCTCATCAAGCTGGCAGCCCTCCTTTGGTTTATTCAGAGAAAACATTTTCTTTTCAGCCACAAATAGTTGGGGGGAGGACCTTTGGAGGCGTCTGCTGTGGTATGGTGATCTGCAAACCAAAGATGCTTGAGAACCACTGATCCGTGGCTGGGTTCTCTGAGACCTGCATCGGGGAACATTTTAATTCTGTCTGGTTTTATTCCCTGGATTCGTGTGTCTGCATGCAGAGAATGTGCAGGTCATGGTCAGAAAGCAGTCAGCATCAAAACGGGAGCGACGTGGGCCGTCAGGGCTCCATGCACAGACCAGCATGGAAGGGGGGGGGGGGGAGCATATATGCTTTTAAAGTTACATGTTGATCTTTCAATAGTTGATCACGGTTTGGAAACTATCACATTCTGTGAATGACATACTATGAACACTATCCCTAAGGCAGTGAGACACTGAATACTCTTGGGGGCAGTGAACTGATGGGGTTCTTTGATTTTCACACTGGACATCTACGTTTCTATGTATAGAGAGGAGGTTAAGGGTTATTTAAGGAAGCCAAATAAATACATCCTGTTTGGTCACAGAGTATATTATGATTCATTATTGTATATGAATCCCTTGCACATAAATGGCAATTCCCTAGCTCAAAGATTTTTATATTGATTGAATTTATCATTTTTAAAAAGACAAGTAAAAGGAAGACAGTTGTAACTATCCATTTCCTGTTGAGCTGCAGAATTTCAAAAATAAGTAAGAAAATAAAAAAGAAAGAAAAAAACAGTTTGCTCCTAAATGCTTTGGGTGCTGTTACCTTTTTAAAGGGCAGCAAAGCAAAAGTGGCCAGAACTTGAGGCCAAGAAATGGAAAAAAAAAAAAAAAGAGGAAAAAAGGGAAAGAAGATTCCTAACTTGTGAATGTATAGGCATTCAGTACCCGCTGCTTGTTAACTCACATATTGCTAAGGCTTGGCAATGAAGTAGACATTTTTCTTGAGTGGGGTCGGAAAACTAATTGTTCGCCATATGGTGGTTGGCTCGGCAGCAGCCTCTGAAGCCGTGGAGGCAGAGGGGAGTTGGCCGAGTTATTCCTTTGGGCAGTTTGCACAGTTTCGACTCTCTTGACATCTGCCATTCATGTGGCCCTCGGAGAACAGATGGGCCAGGTTGGGAACGCTGGGGAAGTCATGGCTGGGACCTTCAGAATGACTCCAAGTCACATGGCATTGGAGAATAACAAGGAGGGAATTGTATTCCGAGGATTTCCCTGCCTTCCTTTATAAAGGCACAGCGTAATTTTGACTGCCTTTTCGTATTTTGTTTATTGAAGGGATCAGGGGTTTAGATGAAAGGGATTCCTGGGTTGTGGGTAGGGTCTGGCCTGCGCCAGTGACACTTGTTCATTGTCAGAAGGCAAAATGCTGCCAGTTTGATAAGGGATAAGAAAATAGACGATGGTTTAAATTAAAATTTAAATTACTCCTTGTTTGTTCTATTCTGGCTTGTAAATCTCTCATGGGCAAGTTAAGATAAGCACTGGGTTCAATTCGGGATCCTCAAAGCTCCCACAGAGAGCTCCTGGGAGTCCTTTTATTTATTTATTTATTTTTCCTTCACCAGTGGGTTTGATGCAGTGGAGCACAAAGGAGTAGGAACACTGCATAGGTGGTACAGGCAGGACTTTGGGGGGACTTTTCATTGTTGGGAAAGACAAGAATGAAAGGAGGGGCAGAGTTGAACTGGGCATTTTGGGGCATCAAGACGGGATCCTCAAAGCTCCCACAGAGAGCTCCTGGGAGTCCTTTTATTTATTTATTTATTTTTCCTTCACCAGTGGGTTTGATGCAGTGGAGCACAAAGGAGTAGGAACACTGCATAGGTGGTACAGGCAGGACTTTGGGGGGACTTTTCATTGTTGGGAAAGACAAGAATGAAAGGAGGGGCAGAGTTGAACTGGGCATTTTGGGGCATCAAGAATACCAATTGCTCATCAAGACGAAGCTGTTCACACCCAGCAGCTTGGATTATGGTTAAGAAGCAGCACTTGAAATTAGGGCACTGAGGTGCCAGTCTAGGAGGTGCCAACACTGCTGGGCGATGGACAGACTGACAGTTAAATTAGTCTCCGGGCCTGACCTTACAGAGACAGCCTACCCTGGTTTATAATTCGTGAGCTCACCAAAGCCCAGAGGTGTTGGGACTCACAATACAAGAGTTCTATGCTTGCTTTTCTTCCTCCTTACATTTTTCTAGTACCGACTCTGAAAAGTTGCTTTCAGTTAGTAAGATAATCTTGAAACTAGCTTGTGCTCTTTACCTGAAAGAGGGAAGATTATTTGTGTTCTTTGCTTAGTTCCTGTTTCACAGATGAGTTTTGACTTTTGGGACATGTGCTGTAACTTCCGTGTTTTGAAAATGAAGCTATGTTCTTTATAACGTGAGTTTTATTAGCTCTCCGTTATGTGAACTAATGCCTGGGAATCCTGCTTCTGGGAACACAATGATGAGCGGCCCTGAGCCTCAGCTGTGTGACAGGCAATTCTGTGAGACTCTAAGGCATACTATCTTTGTACTCAGCAAAGATTTTATGATTTCAACCTGACATCGCCATCATGGTATCCTATGGGTTTCTCTCTGAAGAACCATGATGCCATCAGGAGTTGTCGTGGGGAGATAGGGGAGAATTTGGCTATCATCACTCAGCATATATTGTTTCTTGCCTTGGGGAACTGTTGTCTGTTCACTGGGCCAATGTTTGTCCATCTGCATCATTGTAGAAAGTACTTATCATTTTGCCATATTCTGTTGGGCAAAACAAATAATAGGTCCAACTCAGGTTAAAGAAGCGGGAACATTTTAGCTGAAAACTGGGTAGTGTTACCTTGCAAAGGTAAGGTGAAGGATTGGGGCCAATTTTGCATTCTGCCATCAGAAAGCTAGAAGACAATCGTCCGTTGCCCATTAGAGCACACACTTTATAGAGACCTTATCCCAAGACAGTTTCAGTCTTTTATTATGGACCTCAGCTCTGTGGTGTGTGATTGTGTGATTTTGTGTGTGTGTGTGTGTGTGTGTGTTGCTTCCAATGCTAAGCATTGAACCCACGGTTTTGTGCATGTGAGGCCATTGCTTGACCACCGAGCCCCAGCTTCAGTCTTCCACGTTGGTCTTGCAAGGCGCACCCTTCCTGTTACTGGCTGACCTCTTGGTTCAGATCTGCAGCCTTCCAACTAAAAAAGTTGCTGAATGCCTTGCATGTGACGAGCATGTAATAACGCGGGAAGGACCCTGTACCGGAGCACACACACATGCCCTGTAAACAGCTTTGATTTCTCAATGGAGAAAACGCCAGCTTGCTGCCAGATCCAAGCTGCGCGGGGCCAGGGCCTCCAGCTCGGTCGGCATCAGATGCGTGGCATGCTGTCACCCTTGCTTTGTCACCCTGATGTCACTCAAGAAGGGAGTCCCGCCCTCTGCCAATGAATAAAGCCTTCTCTGCCAACACCAATTCCAGCTGTGAACATGCAATCAGCTCTTCTAGGGCCCCCAAAGGGTAGTCCCAGAGCCTAAATTTAATTTTCATGCATATTTGTCTCCTTCTACTTTATTCACACACTATTTTGTCACCAATGCAGGCGCCAACTGTTTTGTTTGGGTAATTGCTCCAAGTCAACCCTTAACAACAGGGAGCCCCCTATGCTGGAAAGCACATTTCGGTTCATTTTTGGTTAACAAGATTATGGTTTTCTCTAGCGTTTTCTTCAGGTTTTCCGGGATAATTTCTGTAAACATTTGGTTTATTTTGAAACAGTTTGACACCGATGTTAGGTTCTTTAATGCCTACATGGACTGGGTTGTTTGGAAGGAGCACAGAAATGGGAGCTTTGTAGCCCACAGATCATCTTACGTGGTTGTGTTTTCTTACACAGAATTCTCTAATTTTTCTTATGACAGTTATTTTGTCTGGGACAGTTTGTGGCTGTAATAGGAAAGAGGGGACTTGGGAAGAGAACCTTGTAAAACCACGAGCTTATTTTTGTGAAAATGAATAGTAACTCTGAAAATAAGACATAGGGAAAAGAATGAAATATGAGCAGAGCATTTAAAAATAGACAGTGTTCATCACTGTTTCCTATGGCCCAGGTGTATTTAAGGTGACAGAAGTCAGTGGCAGTTTACAAAATGGGACTTTCCACTTTATCTTGAATATTTCCTTTTTCTACCTTCTGGGTCTGTTTTTTTTTTTTTTTTTTTTTTAGATTCATGGGGATGGGATGCATGAGTTAAATTAATGAGTTATTAAGAGTTGTGATTTTCATAAATTGTTTCTCATTCTTAATAGAGCTGGAAAGTGTGCAGAAGTCAGCATCTCACCTAACTTGGTCCACATGAAAACTATAGTTTCATTTCGTGTTTAGGCCTAACAGTGTTGCTCATAACTGAAACGCAAATCAAAGAAATGATACAGGATATTAAATGCCATCATCTAAGAACTCAGCGCATGTGTGTGTGCCTTGAATTGTGCCCAATAGCCATGTATAAAGAGTCCAAGAGAAAACTGCCTGGTGTCTGCTATCAGCGCAGACACCAAATGAGTTTTGTGATGTAGAACTTGTGTACATAAAGTGCATCCCAATACACCTCTGTGTGCCATTGAAAATGAGGGTAATATTTAACTCACTAAATATGGATCGAAGGCATGTTGAAAGACTACATCATAATATGTCATGTGCCTGACTTATCGACAGAACGGTGTCTTTTTAATATCCTGGCCTGGGAAGGTATCTTGATAGCTTTGCACTGTCTTTGTTTATTCTTGATTTTGATCTTAAACTTGGGTTTTGAAAATGAAATAGAAGTAGCAGTGGAAAGAGGAACTCACACCTCGGCACAAACAGTTGGATGGATCTGCTTTTCGCTTGTCATATTCGGTCGGGTTTCTGTTTTCCCGCGTATGTGTGAGCGTCAGGGACTGCCTTCTTGTTACTCCCATCTTGAGGTTTGTGAGCTCTGCCAGGGCTGGGACTGCGCTACGGTCTTGACATCTGTTTCTCCGTCTTTTGTTTGACCAATTGACTTCATTTTTTCTGTTGCTACACTGTACTCTATTTTTTTTTTTTTTTGGACTGCATCTAGGGGGAGCTCGGCTTTGAGTAGACGTAGTGGCTCTGAAAGTTGCCCCCTAATTCAATAATTCGCCATGAAGACTGGTTTTTCTTCTCATTGTGTTGAACAGGCATCTAATCAACCATTAATTTCCTTTTTGCTGGATGAACAGAATAACTATTTCTGTCTTTCTTTTTGATGAGAAACAGAGGCAGAGGGGATAGGGGCCTGCTCTGGATGAGAAGGAGGGCTATAGGGTTCAGCTACAAGGGGAAGGGTGGAATAGGAAAGCGTCAGAATTTGGGGGAGGCTTGGGGAATTAATATGTGCCTGTAGACTGGAAAACAGCATTTTGTCTATCTTATGCTGAGATTACAAGATTCCTTCTACCATAGCATTGGGCAATCTTAAACAAGTAACTTAATTCCTCGAAATCTATTTCTTTGCCATCTGTAGAATGGGGCAGATAGAGCAGAACTGAGCACTGGTCTTAGGAATCAATAGCAAACACGTGATTGCAAGTTATCTTCACCTGGGGCCTAGTCAGTATCCCGCTGCCTTCTGAATTCAGCCAGAGGTGTGAAACACAGAGTCAGATTTACGAGCATGTCCTCACTGTTTATCTAGGATGCGTCTCCTAGCCATCCATTTTAGCAAGGGCACAGCGTAGCCCAACAGCATGTGCATGAGAAGACATCTGTGGACTGGAGACCAAGCTCACAGATACAGTAGTGGCAAATCTGATGTGGTTTTATTAAAAACTATGTTTGATTGGACATCATGGAGTCAGTCTGAATGGTGTTAGTCAAAGGGAGAGGGTGGCATACAGAGCTAACATACATGGGATTTGGAAGACGGTGGAACTCCAGAGAAGATCTGACCCAGAGTCTTTTGAATGCCCAGAGCTCTCTGTGTTTCTTATTGCTTATTGTATTTCTTCATTGTAGTCTTCTCAATATAGACCTAAAATTGGGCCCCGAGTCTATGTCAACATCTAACTTTATAAAACTTTATAAAGATATGGCCTTTGAGGCCCTAAGAACAGAAGCCCACTGAAGGAATCTGATTGGCCAAGTGTGGCTCACGTTACATGAACCTGTACCAATTAGCTACGGCCCAAGAATGGGGTACCATCTTGGAGCTTTTTCCCCCGTGTGGTTAGAAAAGAGAAAGATCTAGGAACAGGAAGGCTTCCCTTTCAAACCTTCAGAATTGTAGGGTCACAGATCTTGGATGGAGTGGGGGAGCAGAAAGAAGGAAACGTGATCACAGTGGAGTGTAATGTAGCATTTCGTATATATTTTAAGATAATTGCTTGAAAATGTAGAATGGCTGTTTTGTATGTTCATGGATTTAATCGCTATCTATTGAGAGTTCACAGACTGCAGCAGCACACTGGGCTCCCTGTTAGACTCAGAAGAGGATAAAGATGAATATTCTTTCCTTTAGCAGCTTGCCTTTTTTTTTTTTTAACAAAAGAAATACTTGTTGAAGTTACAATGTGTGCCATGAAGTTTTTCCAAAGAGACGCTTGGAAGACAGGGAGATGGGTGTGAGCCTGTGCACAGGCTGGGGTTGCTTAGAAGACTTGGTGCTGACCTCTGGCCTTGAGGAGCAAAACTGTTTTAGGTGGAGTGTTTTCTGAGTGCAGAAAAGGTTATAGACTAAGACAAGTGGATTGGTGTTTGGACAGGCATATACATGTATATATTCAAACACACACCTATACACATATACATACACACATATGCACACATCTATATCAGGGAGAGACTTTCTCAAATTATTTCTCAAAATATATGACTAATTTTCTTAGGAAGTGTCCCTTATTGTTTCTGCTCCTTCACTCCATCCTTCCTTCCTCCCCTTCTTTCCTCTCCTGTCCTCCCTATCTCCTCTCTGTAGATTTTGACACAAGTTTCTAGGGTCAGTCCTTTCCTTCTACCATGTGGGTCCTGGGGTGTGTAGGTGAGTGCCTTTACCTCCCGTGTTAATTTGCGGGCCAGAAAATTGCCTTGTCCCCTATCAAAGGCCTTGTTCTGGAAGAACAACGTGCATCCATGAGACCTTAATTCCTTCTTTGCAGGATAATAAGTGCAAAGTGCTGTGATTCGTGTGTCTGAGAATTTCTGTCATTTTACAGAAATGTATTGTGTGTCGTCCCAAGTGCGAGGGTATGCACCTGTAACCCCGCACTCGGGAGGTTGAGGCAGGAGGATGGAAAACTTGAAGCTATATAGAGAGACCCTGCCTAAAAATAAAATAGGAAAGGATGGAAAGAAGAGACTCATATCAAGTCAACAAGTGCTCAAGTCAGATTTGGATCTTATTTTAGTTTTGCAGCTTGCCGTTTATACTCAAGTGTTTCCAGAGCATGCGCAGTGATCAAGCAGACACTCCGCCTTCTCTCCCCTTGGAGCCTGGAGTGGCTGTGAATGGCAGGATCATCAACAAACACTTTCAAATTGAGAGTCAGGATCAAACAAATTCAGGGAGCCATGAGAACGTGCAGCAGATGGATCCAAATGGGAAAAGAAGGCCGAGAGGACTAGAATAGTTAGAGGAGGAAAGGACTGGCGAGAACATGCCAGATGCCAGATGGAAAGGGGCGCCTGACAGTCAGGGCACCATATTCATTCCCTGTGGAACCGAAAGGGACCTGCTCTCTCCTGTTTTCTTCTGCCCCCCTCCCCCCTCCCATGTTAGCACAGCCAGAGAGAGAAAGGAGACATCCGTTCTTATTCATTAATCTCTCTGGTCATCGTATGTTTCACCCCACATCTTTCAAGAGGCAATAAACTTTTATTTTTAAATATGCAGTAGCCATCACCGTATTCCTGCTACTAAACAGAGAACTTTCTCTAACCAAGATTGACAAGCAGGGAAGTTTATCTTGTGGTTCTTCATGTGCCGCTAAGTGCATGTGGTTCACTTTATTTAACCTTGAACTAAATGATACAAGTCTTGCCAATGAGGCTAGACTCTGAGTCTTTTCTTCCAATTATATTAATACTCAAAACCTTACTGATAGGTTTTACATTGACCCATTAGTGTTTGCCAATGAGAATATTCAGGATGCTGGAATGGGGTTTTTCTTTCCAGAGCAGAGAGTTATCCCTGTTAGAAGCAGATGCCATTTGGACAAATGATTACGTGTTCTTAAATTGGTATTTTAATTGGATTGCCCGGTTATTGAAATTCCCTGTGTCCCCAAGGTATATTCCTCAAATACTACCCCTCACCATAATGTCTGCTGCTTCTTCAAAAGGAGCGAAAAGATAGATAAAGAGGTGGTCATCACTCAAGCCCATTTTCCTGGATGGCGTCAGCTGTCTGCCCTCTCCATTTGTTTAGACAACAGTAGGTTTGGACGGAACATATAAAGTTCCCTTTCTCAGCTGTGAAATATGATGGATGCACCATACCGATGACCTCTACACAAGGCCACATGTTAATATTCAGGACCTCCCTTTTGTTGAACCCGAACAATGGCTGTCATTAAGAAAGCTTGGCTTGCCAATATGCCCTCTGTTAGGATGCTGGACCACTCCTGATTGGTCACCAGGAAGTGTCATGTGCCTTTGATGGAAATGACATGGAAGATGTATGGTCAAAGTGCTGTGCTCAGCACCACTGCTGTGCAGAGGAGAAAACCACCCTGACCCAAATAGCCCTGCGCTCAGACAATGTCGCACCAACCAAAGACAACGCATTGGGAAGAAAAATGCTTGTAAACTGTGTGTGTTAGAAGATGTATTGGCCAGACGGCCATAGGGCAATCTTTGAACTATTGAAATCTTTAGAAATATTGTTTGGTTCTGAAACAATACTTACAAACCTAATTAATCAAGCATAGAAGGTTTATTTTCAGGCCTTGCCCGGCGCGTTGCTTTAATGCAAGAATAGGGTCAGTCGGGTTCTTTTGGCCATTTCACGGAGGCGTGCAAGAACTCAGCATGCAGATTCATGTTCATACAAGTTGAGGCTCTAAATTTCAAAATAATATCGACACAGATCTCGGGTGAGGCCGTCCACAAAGGCTGGGGTCGGAGGCAGCCCGAATTCCTTCTGCACTTGTTTCTGGCCCCATGTGTGATGTTTCCCCTCCCATCTCCCCCCTCGCTTTTATTCATCAGTATCATTTATTCATGAAACCAAGTAAGAACCATCTGAGACAAATTCTGCAGGTTTGGTACAAGACTTCAGGCTTTGCTTACAGAGTAAATGCATAAAGAAAGGCTTTCCGCGACCATCAAATGCTGGGGTTTTCAATGTTTATAAATCTCCCTCCCCATTTTCTAGTATAGTTTCGTGTTTTAAAAGACTGTTTGCTACAGTGCACACGTTCGAGTGGGCCAAACGAGAGCTGTGAAGATGACTTCACAGAGGGCTGAGAGCCCTTCAAAGCGGTAACAGGCAGGAAGCACCAGCCTTTCATACGTCAAGCCGATTGTGCCTGAAGTTAAGTCGGTCATTAAGATGAAGGAATCATTCTAGTACTTCCTTGTGCGCAAAATCGGGCTTGACCAACCTGGAGTTGTATGGGTTCGACCCCTGAAGGCCAGCTCCTGGTTATTGATTTCGAGGCAGACTACCAACGCTTTGGATGACCTTCATGCTCCCCACTGTGTTCTGCTGGGTTCTGTCACTATGCTCCAGCTGCTTAGAAGAGACAGAACAGGAAGAGAGAGAGGGCTGGAAGCTCAGTCCATAATCAGACAAATGCAGACCACTCCAGGGAAAGATTTAGTGGGACAGAAAGTGGTTGAGCCTTTTCTTTCTTAGGAAAACACAAAGTAAAACCACAGTGCAAGTACTATCTCATATTCCCCAAGAGGGCAGCAAACAAACAAACAAACAAGTGTTGACGATGAGCAGCTGCACGCATGGACAAGACGTGAAAGACTTTGAGCTCCCCTTACTCTGCTTCCCCAGGGAGGACCTGCATCTTGAAATATGTGGGTTCGAAACCAGCTTTGTTCTACTAGGGTAGTGTTTCCCGACCATCCTAATGCTGCCTCCTTAATGCTCCAGGCTCTTCATGTTGTGGTGACCCTCAAACATAAGATTACTTTTGTCGCTACTTCAAAACTGTCATTTTGCAACTGTTACGAATTATAGTGTAAATATCTGTGTTTTCCGATGGTCCTGTGATCCCTGTGAAAGAAAAGGTTGTGACCCTCAGATTGAGAAGCCATGTGCTGGAGGGCGCGCTCATGACAAGGCAGGAGAGGTGTGGGAAGCATCCGTAATCTAATCTTGTGATTAGGTCCCAGGTTGGTCCCTGAGATGTGAAGGGGCTTCTTAGGTTTGTTCGTTTTCCCTCTCAGGGAAGACAGGGAGCACACAAAGGAACCAGAATGGGAAAGTTCCCTTCCCTCAGCAGAAATAAAGCTTTGTCATGCTTTTGTTGAAGGGAATACTCTACTTATGCTTTGCTGAGCTTGTTCATCCACCTCCCTGTTACGACCTTGGAAAGATCTTTCTCACAAATTCACCTTGAGAATGTACTAGTTTTTCCCCACCTGAAACAGGTCTCGAGGCCTGCACTCTTAGGTTCATTCACACCAGCTGCCGGTGACTGGTCAAGTTCACTATTGCAACGTTCCCACCAGTTCACGGCTCCAGCGGTAACTTCACCAAGCAAGCAAATCCTAGGTTGACCTGTTGGATTTAGCTGTCCCTCCAGAGTTTGTGGGGTGGAAGTTTTTCTTGAAAACTTAGTTCTGTGCTGGGTTCAAAGAAAGTCATAGCCACTACGTGGATCAGCAAGCTAGTTTCCAAGCTGTTTATGTGATGGAGTTGAAACTACAAGTCCGTGTCCTTCACTTTCCCCAACATTTTTGTTATCATAACTCCCATCTTTCAGATGAAAGTTTGCTAAATTCTTCGTAACTACCCCAGACTACCACACCCATCTAGGTTCCCATGTCCTTTGACCTGAGTGGCTGGCAGCAGCTTTCCACCTGTCTGCCACTCCTGACTCATCCACTCACGTTCCAGTCTCTTGTGAATCACATGCCATGCACCCTCTAGATGCCTCTCCAGCCCCTTCCGGCTTACTTTCTGTCAGCCATTGGGATTGCTTCCCATGGTCAGGATGGCACTCCTCAAGTGAACAAACCCTTTTCAGACTTCAGGTCTTCTGAGATGAAATGTCACTGCCCTTGTGTCACTTGCCCAGGGATCAATGTCTCAACCTTCTGGCTTTTTCTTGATGCTATTCACTATTCATAACTGTTTGGCAGTGTTGTTCTTTCCTGTAATACACAGTAGTTATCATGATTCATGAGGGAAAGGACGACATTTATATTATTCTCTTGCACCCAGATCATGTATAAGGTAAGGCACAGAGAAGGTTTTCCACAAACATTTTTGAATGAAGGAGGGCATAAGACAAGTCTCTGGATGGTTTGACTGTGTATTTTTCCAGGAGATGTAGAGAAGAAGAGAGAAAGAAGTGTGTATGTGTGTGTGTGTGTGTGATATGTGTGCTGTTCATTTGCATGTATGCATGTGTGCATATACGCCTGCATGTGCATGCATGCGAAGGTGATAGCTTGACATCAGAGGTCTTCCTCTATGCTTTACACCATTTTTTTTTGAAGCAGGGTCTTTACTGAACCTGGATACCACTCGACTGGGCATGCTGGTGTGTCAGCAAGCCCCAGGGATCTTCCCATCTCTGCCTCCTCAGTACTGTGATTACAAGGGACAACCGCTATACCTGACTTTTGGGAGATTGGAGCTCAGTCCCTCGTACTTACGTGGCAGTCACTTAATGGACTGAGTTCACTCCACAGCCTTTAAGAAAGGATAGAAGTTTTAACCAAGCACAGTAAGAACAGCTAAAGGATGTGCTTTCTACTGCCTCGAATTGGTGCTCCCCACTGCCTCGCATTGGTGCTCCCTACTGCCTCGTATTGTTCTAGGTCTTATTTTTATCTGTACCCAAGGTAGGTAACATAATTTCCAGTGCATGGATTGGGAAAACTTAAGTCAGGCTTAGGAAGGGCTAAAACGTAGATTTGACTCAAACAGCTAGACTCAGAGCTCATGAGTGCCTGACATCTATTCTCCATCACCGTTGAGGGCCTGATACACACTGACTCTTCCCCTTTACTCAAAGTCATTAGCTCATATGCGAGTCTTAGCCCGTGGCTGGGAGGCAACAGACTTCATTGCAGTCTAGGAATACCTTCAAAAGGTATAATACAGGAGGGTGGTTTAATGGCCTAATAGAATGGAGAGTGTATTTATGATCAAGGTTTGATTTTTAGATGCGAGGGAACGAGAGCAATTAGGTTTAGTCTTTAGTCACACCTAAATGATATGAGTTTAGGGGAGTTCAGTGCCTCTGTATTTTAGGTTGGTGTTTCTGCCAGTCCTTTATAGGATAAACATGACAGAGTTAGGAATGCAGTAGAGTGAAGAGAGAAAGCCTGGGATGCAAAGACACATGGAAGCTGAGAGGAGTTAACACATTTGTCTTTGTATTGAATTGAAACTGAATCTATAACCGTGGTGTAGATAGCGAGTTTCAGACTCTCTAGGCCTGTTCCCACCCCACCTCCCAAAATATCTATCATGATTTATCAAAATGACACATTGCAGTGCAACGAAGTTGTTGGTTTTGTAAAATGCTCTCAGTAAGTCACCAACACCACCACCACCACAACACAGCTATAACTGATGAGCTATGCATCCCTACACCAGGAGCCTGAGAGCATGCTTTGAATGAGGGATCTCATGTGAAGGGGGCATCGATTCAGAGCCTGGCTCTGACAGTTTTATTCATTGCTAGTTTTAGCCTACATTTTGAAACTGAGAATTTCTACTTCCCTGTATTAGATACACTTCTGACTGCATTTTTTCATGGCTAAGACTTGGTTGGTATGGTCTAGCCTGTGGTCAGTGCCCAGTATGTGTTAGCTGCTCTCATCATAGACATTTCATCAAGCCCAGGATGCTATGGTCATGTGTATCCTTGAGCAGGTACCACCAGCATGGATTGTGAGATAGCGAAGCAAAAGTTACCCCAAATTCAAAGACCGGGTTCCTGCTTTGGGCTCAGCTAGTGATACAGTCAAGATGATTATTTTTTTTCTCAGCCTCAGTTTCTTAGTAAAATTAGTAAGCCAGAGAGGCTTAGTGAGGCTCAAGTGGGATTGTTGATATGAACCAAGCAAGATGTAAAGGAGCCGTCAAGTTATATAGAGTGTATATGCTGGATCTGAGAGTTGTCTGGATGCAGAAGATGCCTGAAGAGAAAGAGGTACTGACTTTTCAGCTCGTGTTCATGATTACTTCATGGAATAAAACTCACAATGGCCTTGGAAACCCATAGAATTTCCACAGACCAAGGACTCTCCACACTGATGACATGCTTTAAACCACAAAGGGGGGCCTCACAGCACAGATACTTGGGTCCCTCTCCCCAGCTTGGCCAGTGGTAGGACATGATCCATATTTAAAAAAAAACATGTCTAATAAGTTGTTGTCTAATATATATTATCTAATGTACAGTTATGGTTGGGAAGCACTGAATTAGATTTAGGTATAACCTACCAAGAAGTGTTAGACTTCAACCCACAGGCCATGGAATATGACTTAAATTTTGTCATTATCTAGGAAGGAAAATTAAGGGAAAAAAGCCACTGAAGATTGCAAAAGAACTTTGAACACTTTCTCTATTTAAGACCAAGGCAACTGGTTATTAATCCAGGTCACCTGCCAGTGGTATCGTAGGAGATACCAGAAACAGATTCAAGAATCTGTGAAATTAGCAGAATCTGGTTTGATAGGCTCAAGTTCATTTTACCATAAACCAACTGATAAATTTTGTCTTAAAGTTATTGCTTTTATTGGGTAGTATCTAACCTGTGGCAAATGCTTAAAAATATTGGTTAAATAATGAAATAAATAAGCACAGTGACCACCCATCTTAATGCTTAATACATAATACATGCTGGTTTTATTGTTTCTTGTACACATTAGAATACCTGTTATGAAGGGGTGGACTATTTGATGCAAAGGTGTGAAAATTTAATCTCTCAAAGTATTTTCACAGAGTTGGATGTTGAAAGTGGTTAGTCTCAGATAACATTTAAATTCTCTTGATCCCTAACTTCTTGGATGGGAAGGGACATATGATGTATTTGAAGTTTTTCAGACCTTACATTCTATTCACAATATCTGAACAACCAAACAAGAATGCATTGAATACCATGGTTATAGTGTATTCATTTTCCCTTTGGACCAAGAAACCCAAAGCTACAAGTTTGAAAGATCCTAGATGTTTCTCTGAATTTTGGAAAGCTTGATAATTTTTGTCTACCACATAAAATTGTGGGGTTTAAGATGCAATAATATGTCAACTAAAATGAAAATCAGACATTCAAGTTAATGTGAGGGAGGTAGACCAGATATCTAGATCTAAGATTTGCATGTGAACAGAGATTACAAATGCATTCCCCATTCCCATTGGTTCAGAATGAATCTTTATAAAATTATGTTCTATGGTAAATATGTTACAGAAGGAAGTAAATGGTTGTGACACTCATAGGTCTGGTTATGTGCCAAAGATGGAAAGTTGTGGTTTGTGCTTATTCAGAGAGCAGTTTGTGTCATATGTATTATACATTAGATAATTAGAAGACTAAAAAGATACCACTATTTTTTTTTTGTTTTTTCAAGACAGAGTTTCTCTGTGTAACCACTCTAGTTGTCCTGGAACTAGCTCTTATAGACCAGGCTGGCCTCAAACTCACAGCAACCCATCTGCCTCTGCCTCCTGAGTGCTGGGATTAAAGGCATGAGCCACCACCGCCTGGACAAGATACCATCATTTAAAAATCAGAAAGTTTTACATTCTTAAAAATATTGTTCTCTCTAAAATGGCTGTTATTTTTTTTCTGGATTCTCCACTTCATCTTGGCAATAACAGGGTTGAAATGTGTCTGATCCCTTCAAATGGGACAGATACTCTCAGGATAACCCACTTGACTGGGATAGCAGAGAGTATTTTTTATGATTGACCCTCAGTGTACAAGGTTGTGGCTTTGGCAGAATGTGGTAGTTAGCATGGACATGTGACTCGATATACACAGTATATTTCCTGATGCTTTAGCCCAATTCTACATAAGAGAACTCAAGCCATCATCCAATCCAGTTTCCCCCTTCCCATTCCATGACTACCGTATTTGGGGTCTTTCACTTATCTGTCTTCAAAAGATGAACACAATGTTTTAAATGAAATAGTTTTATTAGTAAATACTCTAGGATAATATATGCAAAAAATAGGCTATAATGAATATAATAATTTTATGGCTATTGTAGCAGATTACCACAAACTGGGCAGAACCAAGAGACTTTGTTTTCTTAGTTTGGAGAGCAAGAGTCAAAGCTTTGCTGAAGGTTCTGAGAGATAATTTATCCAATGCTTGTTTAGCTTTTGGTAGCAATTCTTGCCATTCCTTAGCTATTAGAAACACCTCTTTAATTGTGTCTCTCCCATCCCGTGGTATTCTTCCATATCTGTATCTATGTTTCTCTTCTTATAAGGACACTAGCCATATTGAATTAAGGACGACCTCAGTGACTTCTTCTTGACTCTCATGTGTAAAGAGTCTATTTCCAATTAAGGGCAGATTCACAGCTACTGAAGTTCAGGGCTTGAATATAATTTCTAGAGGATGTAATTCATTTGGTCATACTGTTACAGACTCAATGTCTTTTTGCAAGTTCCTCTTCAGCTCTCAAAATTAGCCTGCATATCACTCAACCTGAGGATATTCCAAAGCCCTGGAAATTTCTCTTTCTTTACACTCCTTCCCCCATTGAAGATCTCCTTTTATGCCACTGCTATCTGAAAAGACATGTCATTAAGTACATCTGCACTATGAATGCTAAACTATTTTTTAACTCTTTAAATTTTATTTTTGTCTAATTAAAGATTCATAGAAATTCCAGTATATGAACTATGGATTTTAGTTTATTTTCTTCAAACTTTGTTGTTTTCATTGTATGCTTTTCCATCTTTGTATTTAAGAATGATTCTTTCATATAAGCTTTGACTTTACTATGTAATAATGTCAATATTTAATACTTATTTTCTACACACCAGCTATGTTCTACATTATACACACTGTCTAGTCTGTGCTTTGTCATTTCTCAAGAGGCAGGTGTAATTCTCCATATTTTATCAATGAGAGTCTGAGAATGTGTAAATTAAAGAGAAATTTCCCAGGCCTCCATGCTGTAAATTGCCAAAAACTTGAACTGCTTTCACTGATTTCTCCTACTATTCTGAGATGAGAATAACATATCTTAGGTCAAAATTTATGTTTTTATTTATGTAACACACATAATGGTAAAAAGATTGAATTTGGTAATTAGATAAAATAAGCCTTGTCCATTCTCTTGCCCCTTCCAAGAGTTCTTATCCCTAAAAGGATCTCAATTGCTTTCAAACTATAATCCTAAAATTGTGCGCATGTGCACACACATGCATACACACTCCCCTATATTGTCTGTCCACAGAGACTATTCTTCTCTTCCTGTTTTTTATCTCTATAACTCCCCATTACTTGACACTGCCCTGGCTGTGCCCTGGCTGCCTTTGACTATTGAAGGCTCACTCACATTTACCTTCTCCCTGGTCTGGGACTAGCCACGCTTAGGATGACTGGCTATTGAGCCCTGGAGAGCTACCTATCTCCCATTCCACAACATTAGAACTATAAATGTGCCCGTGTGTGTGTGTGTGTGTCTGTCTGTCTGTCGTCTGTCTATAAAATGGGTTCTGAGATATCCAGCTCAGATTTCATGTTTGCAAGGCAAACTATTTCCTGATTGAGCCACCTCCAAGCCCTCCAAGGCACCTTTAAGCAATGTGTTTTTCACCTTGCTAGTGCATCTAAAGAAGTGTCTCCCCCCCCCCCCCCCCGGACTTGTGCTTTGGGATTGAGAGTCTGGGCTGAAGTTCTAACTCTGTTCATTAGTATTTATGTAAACTTGGACGAGCTACCTGTTCTAATGTATGTTGGCTTCTTGGAGTATTGTAAGAATTGGTCACAAAATGGGTGGCTTAGAAAAACGTAAGTTTATTCATTCCATTCTGGAGGCCAGAAGTCCCAAATCAAGGTGACCGCCTGGGCATGCTTCCCCTGAAAACCTTAGAGAAGGGTTATCTGCTTCTTCCTTCTAGTAGCTCCTTGTGTACTTAGGCTCCTAATCCCTGTCTCCATCTTCACTGGCCTTCACCTTTGCCTGTGTCTCCATGAGGCACACTCTCGTATGTCTCAGTTTTATGAGAAGGATAAACAAAATGAACCCTAACTCAGAATGACTTCTTCTTTAATTATATTTTTAGGAACTTTATCCCCAAACGAAGCCACATGTGCAGATATTGGAGATCGCAAGCACAGGTGTACAGAGCTTCAACACAGCATTTTATTTTTGGTGGGAGGCACTCATAAACTGCAATCTAGTGTTCTTACTGTAAAATGGAGGTACGAATGGTTTCATCTAGTTGTGGCTCTTGCAAGGATTCAGCAGCAACTGTGTTCAGGGCATCATACAGTATCTGCTACATACATCAGTATTCTCAGCCCTTCACATCTGTCTCCACGCTCCACACTCTTCCCACCGTTTTCCCTCTGAGGTAGAGACCCCAGTTCCTGTCACAGTCATGCATGTTTGCTCAGATTTGAAACAGAAAACACGCACAAAGGCATCTATAACTCGATCCCTGCCTCCTTCCATTAATCTAGACAATGGTTTTGAAGTGATTCTTTCCAACTAATGTCTTTCCCTTTTACAGGATTTATAGAAGGGACTCCTAGTCCAATGACAGATAACGGACTACTTTACACTCCACAGTACATAATCCCCAACTCTCCTGCGAGCGCAGTTCCTTTCGAAGAAGTTTATGGAGAAGCCTGTCCTTCCCTGTCACCAACCAGTGAAACGGACGAAGATGATTTGTTCTCTACTGTCAAAGACAGAAGGCAGAAGCGACTTAGAGGATCACCTAAGCAGGCCTGGACCAGCCCATTTCTGGAAAAGCCAGCTGCAGATAAGCCTCTTAAACGATCATACTCAGTGAATACCATTTTCCTGGAAGCTGCAGGTAGACACATACCACTTCAGAACCATCCCTTGGGCAAATCCAAGGAAGATTCTGGTAGGTATCACGTTGTGGTTTCTAACTTCTCTTGTCTTAATTTGTCATTTTCTGGTTTTAACTTCAATTTAACAAAACTGCTGGTTATTGAATCAATGGTGAGCCATATTCTAGAAGCATGATAAGAGCTTTATAAGTGAGACGTTAGGCTTTTGGTTGACACTATATTTGAGGAGACAGGTGTGTGTTGATGACAAGTTATTGATCATTAGGTGTTGCACCAAACAGTAGCGGCGACATCATATATGTTAAGCTGTTATCCTAAGCTAGACTCCATACTGAGCATTTTATGGCTTTTTACAAAACCAACATGTAACATTTAGACAGCTAGCCTCCCTACTTTACAAATAAAGTAGCTGTGAATGAATAGGATAGGGTAATATGTATGATAATTAAATGTTTCAACTTCAGCTGTCCTAGTAGGAAAGATTAAAAATAAGGGCACAGAGGATGAAGAAATAGTTCAGTGGCTAAGGTATTTGAAAGACCTGAGTTTGAACCTCTAGAATCCATGTAAACTGGGCATATGAGCTCATGGCTATAACCCCAGTGTTTCAAGAATGAGGAGGAGAGGTAGGGGGAACATGAGAACCCTTGGAAGTTCATCAATGTAGGCAGGGGTGAGTGGCAACAAACACACAGAGAGACTGTCTCAAGCCAGTGAAGTTGTCTGCTGACCTTCACACACATGATGTTGGACGCACATGTCTGTGTCCACCCATGCAGGTGTGTACAGCAGTGTGGTGGGCACACATGCCAAGCATATTCATGTGCACACACAATAATTTTAAATGGAGTATAAAAAAAAGGGTTTTGGAACAGAAGACCCTGGCTCAGGTCTCGGCTCTCTCCCGCATCAATTTTGTAGCCATGATACAGTTCCATGGGTGTTTTCTGAGCTTGGTCTTTTCCTCCATAAATCAAGGATAGTTAGTGCTATGAAGTGTATTTGTAATTAGAAGGCTCATTTCAAAAATTCTCTAAACACGGTAGAGACTCTAGGACGTAGGTATCTGGGAAATGTTACGAAGAAGGATTGGTACGAAGAAGGATTGGGTTGGTGTTATGGAGCCTTCTTGGAATAGAGTTGTTGTTTTTTTTCCCAGCGTGGAGAGTTTTCCTTCCAAATGCCAACACAGGTTCTCTGACACCAAGTCAGAGAATCTTTTATTTCTAGGATACTGGACCTAATGAGGGATGCAGATTATACGAGTCAGTTAAGACTTTGAAAAACTTTATGTGCATATGTTTGTGTGTGTGTGTGTGTGTGTGTCCATGTATATGTGTGTGGCGGTCAGAGGACAGCCTCCTATCTCAGTCTTAGGAGTCTGCCTCCTTTTGAGACAGGGTTCATTGGACTGCATCTTTCTAATTAGGTCTGACTGGCTGGCCAGAGGATCCCAGGGACCCTCCCATCTCTACCTACTCAACTCTGGGGCTGCAAACATCTGTTCCCACAGCAGGCATTTCCACATGTGCCCTGGGTCTTCATTCTTGTGAGGCAAGCGGTCCATCCACTGAGCCATCTCTCCAGTTTTGAGTGTAAAAACTCTGTGTAAGGCAATGTGCCAACATGAGCATATGCCTTCAGCTCTCATCCGTTTGATCTTTCCACAGAGATAGAAAGCGTTGCTTTCTTATAATTTGGAAGCAGAATTGGAGGCCTGTTGGGGTTCTGTTACTGTAGGGTTGAAGTCAGGATTCAAACCTCCAACCCTGACTCCAGGCCAGAACATCCTTAGCTGATGAGTTAACAGGGCAATGATGGTTCTTCGGCCTGAAGCACTTTCTAAGTTCTCGATTCTGAACACTTTGTTGTTATCTTCCCTCAGACATTTAACCAGTTTGTTTCTCCATATTCAAGTTTTTAGTTAAGTATGACACACTTGGTCTTCCCTAATCTCCTTTCTTGCTTTATTTGTCTCTTAGGATTATCATTAAGACTTCTAAGCTTACTTATTTCTTATTCATGAGTCGGCTCCCATCTCCTTTCCCCCTTCTGCTCCCACAAAGAGACCATAGGCTGTGTTGGGGCAGAGATGATGCTCACCTTATTCTCTTCTGTGTCTCTAATGTCTCGAATGCTATTGGGCACCTGCCAGCTTCTCACAGGTGAGCCAATGCATAAATGAACGATCAGATTGATTTTCAGCGGCAATCACGTGACATAGACAGCAAAAGCTCCATGTTCCCAGTGAGAGCAAAGATGCTTAGGACAGCTGGTGTTTCAGGGTTGGACCCTGATGGCCCAGATTGTCTCCTTGTTGCTGGTCAAATGTGCCATAGTGATTGCCGCAGTACTCCAAAGGAAAGAATGTCCATCTTTCAGCGTAAGAGATAGGATAGCATGCTCTGCCTAGGTCATGTGTGATTGTGCTAAATTCCAGAATTTCGGCAGATTCTTCATGCCCTGAATATGGACCATAATTAAGTGACGCATATGCAAGGGTTGGAAAGTCCATGTTGATAGGCGTTATGAGAATGTTGTCAAGCACCGAGTTTGGAAGCTTTCACTCACCCAGACATTTGGCAGTGTTCTGTTTTTGTGTCCAGGAATAACTCGTTCTTTGGATTAGCCAGGTTCCCTAAACGGTTCTTGTTTGGTTTGTCTGCTTGACAGGTATATTGAGTGCATAGCGGAAGATACTCAGTACCTACCAGGTACAGAGCAATGTGGTGGGAATTCAGTTTAACTCCTTAGAAACACATTGGGTGTTTGACGCCCAGTGTTAGGATGATGCTGTGCTTGGGAAAGAATTCTGTGGTTGTTTGAAAGGTTTTGGGGATTTGCCCATTACTAAGAAGCCCATTAGAGAGTTGCAGGAAATGATTTTAAGTGTGTAAATTATCTTAATTTATTACTGATGGAACAGACCTCTAATGTGTGTGAGTCAATGTGCAGAATTTCTCAAATAAAAATGGAAGACTGTATGCATAAAATGTGGATAGAAAATTGCAACAGTGGGGAAAGAATAGAAATTAAACTGGATATTAATATCAGCGGGAGAGTGAATGTTGGGTAGGCTCATCTTCGGGGGTTATCTACTTTTTGCATTTCAGCTGGTTTTATAAATTCTAAGAAAATCCGTGGTAGCTAATGCTTGGATTTGCTTTCAGATCATCAGCGGTCAGCCTGAGCCGGCCATTGACCCTTTCTGGCATATCCAACACAACTCAATAACTTCCTCTTTACAAACTTCCCGGAAGTAGAAGCTGGTGCCCGGCTTTAGTCACAAAGCTTCTCCCTTTCCCTCCGAAGGTTTGGACAGGCTCCTTTGAAACCCTTCTTTTGTACTCGGCAGCCTCTTCCCAGGGCCAGCCAAGGAATAGCCAGCATTTGGATTATGTGACGGGGCGGTCAGGGGTTTTCTTTTCTCTCTCCATCCCAGCTGCTGGCCTGTGGTCCTTGTCCAGGCTGGAGCTGGACTACCACTCAGCTTTGCCTTCCAGGTCCTGTGTTGAGACCTTTCACCGCCATCGGCCTCTGCAAAAGTGTAAACCAGAGCTGCTCTTCCCCGAAGATCAGCTGCAGGACTGCCTCAGAATCTGGGCAGCAGGATAAAATGTCATCCTCGGGCTCCTGGACAAACACAGATTCCCTAAGCATATGTGGAAGTGCATTAGGAAGACGCTTGGCTGCCGTAACACCAGGGATGACCCCCAAGCATTCTTATCGCCCTACAGAACGTAGGTCAAAGGCAGCTAGCGCCTTCCATGGCCATGCAGCCAAGGAGCCCCTGCCTCTGCTCGTGGGATCTTCTACCCATTTGTTTCCCAAGAAGTTAATCAAGGTTTGCGCCTCAGCAGCCCCACGCCCACCCCAGCGCTTCCATACGGCTTGTTCACAGACTCTTTCCAGGCCGGTGGTGACTGCTCACTTACACTGACTGCTGAGAAGGAATTGTTCTGCCAGCACTGCCCATCTTACAATCAATGCCTGCCCAGAACAACAGAAAGGGCCTCAGATGGATTGGTTTCCACAGAACTATTGTTAGGCTTTGTGAAGCATTTTTGAACCTAATAAATAATGTCAAAAGTCTCTGTCGCGGCCAAAAATGTTCTTTTTGAAGCATTTGTAATGGTATTTTTGTTCTGCAGTGTCTCCCACTGTTACAAAGAATCCACGCTGCACAATGAGGATCGGGTGCACCGCGTGCCACTTGGCAGCGCGGCCTGCTGGGATCGTAGGTTGGGCCTTTGTTTTGCTGTTACAGGTAAAAGGTTTCATTTGCCAGCTTCGGCTTAGGGCTAAGGGTAGTTTCTGAGGGCCTTCAGGATGTCTATGTAGACATTTGGAAAACATAATTGAATGCCTGTAATTTAATAGTTAAAACATGAAATTTGATTACACCAGAAATGCCCAGGGAAATTCTTCAGGCTATGTGAAGGGTTTTCTGTCAGAAACCTGAAGCCAGATCCTAGCTGGAGGCTTTGAAACCCTTGGAAGTAAGCTTAATTTTTTTTTTTAAAGGAGACGTTTCCAAAGTTTCTCATTTGGTATAGAAAAGTCTGGCAACTCAGGAAATGGACTATCAAACTGGTCATTCTAAATAACACATTAAAAATGATTTGGGGGTAACTTACCAGACATACATGCCTATGTTCAACACTATATAGTGTTTGATAGCTTTTTCAGTGATTTGATGGGATGCCATTTGTTCCTTTCAATGTTCATGGAGAAATAGGAACCAGTGTGATCAGTATCTGTCCTCAGACTTGCAGTGTCCCCTCAGGGCTGGCCTTGGGAAACTAGATACATGGAGATTAGAAAGATTCGCTGCATTCATATTTTCCCTTTGGCTCAATATAATATGTGTGCGTATATGCAGGTAAGAGTATGCCTACATTTGAGTCATCACACCTCATGTTCAAGTCTCAGAGTTTATTTTTTAAGAGTTGTTTTAAATTTATGTGTATGAGTATTTGCCTGCATGTATATACATCACATGCGTGCCTGTTATCCACGGAGGTTGGAAGAGAACATGGGATACCTTGGAACTGGGATTTCTGGGGTTGTAAACCGCCCCATGGGAATTGAACTCAGGTCCTCTGCAAGGGCAGCCTGTGCTCCTAACTGCTGACCGTCTCTCCAGCACCACAGCTCTCAGAGTTTCAACAGGAATGCAGCGGTGGTCTAAGAAAACTGCATGACATTTAAGAATAGGTTTAGATGCCTGAAAAGTATTCAATCTATAAAAAGTGTATTTCCACTGAGTAAGAAGCTTCAGAAAATAGTGGTATACCCAAACTCTAAAGCTTTAACGATTATGATTTTTTACACTGCAATGCTTATCTTATTATCTGTTATTAGCATGGTTTATTATGAGAGAGCATGCAGACCGCATCTCGGGTATCAGGCCATCAAAGTTCATGTGACAACTACAAGTTCATCCACATGCCCTTTGACTGGAGAGCAGTGTGTAGATACACTGACGAGTTTATATATAGAATCTGGGGTATTTTAACGCGGGATTTAATTATGAGCTAGCACACAGTGATATCAAAGCAGAACATTGCCCAAGGAGATTAAAAAACAATCAACTAAAATTCATAATAACTGATGCTGAAGCAGAAACTGGAGTTGACACGGTAGAGAGACTCTCTACCTACTGAGGTGCAAATAAGTGAATTCATCTGAAAATTCATTGGAGAAAAGGCAGTTCTGTCCAGATGGACAAAAGGGATACAGGCAAACGATGCTAATATGTGCAAACTGCAGTTGGAAGCAGCTTCCCAAATCCAGTCCCTGGGATGCTAGGACTAGAAAGTTGTGGTGCGACATGGAGAGACTGTAGCCAAGTCTTCGAGGGTGGCTCACTGTGATCCCTCTCAGGGGACCACACTAATGGGTTAGGCCCTAGATAAATTTCACAGTAAAGACTCGCATATCCATTTATCAGAGACCCTTGGAAATGTGTACATGAATATTTGTTTTGAGACAGAGTTTCTTTACATAGCCTTGACTGTCCTGGAACTCACTATGTAGACCAGGCTGACCTTAAAGTCACAGAGATCCTCCTGCCTCTGCCTCCCAAGTACTAGGATTAAAGGCGTGCCCTACCGTGCCTAGCATGCATGTGCATTTTTTAAAATAGTATATATTAATATCTGGTAACACTAGTGTTCTGTGGAATACATGCGAAAAGGCATTTTAGAAAATATCACTCTAAGCATACCAACTCCATGTATACTGGTAAGATTTGAGGTAAGGATTTCCTTTTAAATCACTAGGGTAAGAATCAGAGACTGCCAAGAAATACTTCAAGAATCCATTTTTACTTGCCTAGTGAAGGATATGTCTCTGGCCATTTCCTCTGTCTTTGAATAAATGCATTTAGGAGAAAACTTAGTCCAGCTCAGAACCTACATAGGGATGGATGAGAGAGGACTTCTAACCCTGACTGTCACAGACAGGAGCTTCTGTGATGAGATGGGTTCCAGAACTTAGACACAAAGGTCAATGTAGTGAACTATTTCCCATTATTTTGGAAAACAGTGCTGGATTGTACATTCAGAATTCAGTGTCAAAAAATGCATGATATGTATTCATGCACAACCCAGGCAGCGAACATAGGAATGAGGCCTCATACACCATGGAAAATTCTGTTATAGGCTCAGAATTACAGCTTGTTCTTCTTTCTGCAGGGACCTGTGATTTCATTTACAGTGCATTTATTACCACACACTATAAGTGTCCCATAAGCAATGTAAAATTTCCACTTTGTGGAAAAACAATTACCTTAAAACTACATTTGGAAGTATGATGTTGATGAACATTGAATACTGGTACATTAGAGGAAGAGGTATTTGAGAGAGACTTTGACGAAGGATGTTCAGAAATCAGGAGTCTTTTTATGTTTGAAAGAAATAATTTAAAAAGAAACTGTAGAGTTAACGTCTATTACCTGTTGGGGCTGTTCTAAGTACTTGATATTCTCTAACAATTCATTTACTTCTTACAATGATTTTATGAAGCAATTTCTATTGTCTCCATTTCACAGATAAGGAAGATTAATGTCTAATGGATAATAACTATATACATATATTAAACTAAGTTCAAAATGATAGTATAAAATTCTATCCTATATATATTACTAAACTAGCATATTTGCTTAGGTGGGGTGGGTGTCCATCCTCCCAGCATCTACAGTTTACAGACCATGCGATTTCCCCGTGGGTAAATAAAGGAATTTTGCCTAAATCCTCTCCTGAGCTTATAGTGAAGGCGTGCATAACTGTGGCCCGACCATGCAGGTAGTCACGTCTGGCTGAACCTTCAGGTTAGGAAAGTTCAGCTTGAGGAATGACAGTTGGCCATCTCCACATGCGATCTCTTAGCTAACTGTGCGGTCTCACACAGAGGAGAAAGAACAAGGCCATTCTTAAAACTTTGTTTTTCTTTAATGTGTATGGGTGTGTGGACGGCACATATGTCTGTGTATTGCATGCAGTGTATGCAGAGGCCAGAAAATAGCACTGGATCACTGGGAACTGCAGTTACACGCAGGCGTTAAAAACCATGGGTGTCCTGAGAATTGAACCTGGCTTCTCTGGAAGAACAGCCAGCGCTCTTAACTGTGGAGCTGTCTCTTCAGCCCTGAGGCAATGTTATTTGTAACTACAAATGTATGTTGAAGATTTGAAGTTATGAAGGGCCGAAAAAGAGGTTGTTGTCAGGGAAAGATATTAGGAATCCTTCAGAATTCTTAAGATGTGTGCCATCCCTTTTTCACAGCCTCTGAGGTCTTTTGTTTTCCTTTATAACCCTTAAAATGTTTTTATGTGTATGGTGTTTGCCTGCATGTCTGTCTGTGCCTCGGAGGTGTGCCTGGTGCTCAAAGAGTCAGAAGAGGGTGTTGGGTCTCCTGGAGCTGGAGTTAAAGATGGTTGCAAGCTGCCATGCAGGAGCTAGGAATTGAAACCAGGTTCTCTGGAAGAGCAGCCAGTGTGCTTAACCACCAAGCCATGTCTCCAGGTCTTCTCACTTATTTCCACAGCTGAAAAGAAACTTCCTGAGGCAGGTGTCCGCATGAGACTGTAAAGAGAAGCACATAGGTGTGATAAATTAGTTCACCAACTTGAAAATTCAATCATTTTGATTTCGCTTGAGAGAAGTTCATTTTGAAGGTCGCGATTCCACACCCCGCCCTTGCCCCGCCCCGCCCCTCTGCAAGCTGGAAGAAACTGAAGATAAAAAAGTCAGGTTACAGGTCCAAAGTCACGTGTGAGGCACAAGGCAGAGCCAGATCACGTGCCTTCAGGCTGACTCACTTCAGACACTCTGTTTCTCCCTGTGTCAGCTGATGTCGGGTTTCTATGTTTTCTAGAAATTGCACAAAAATAATTGCTACTAGCCGGGCGGTGGTGGCGCACGCCTTTAATCCCAGCACTCGGGAGGCAGAGGCAGGCGGATCTCTGTGAGTTCGAGACCAGCCTGGTCTACAAGAGCTAGTTCCAGGACAGGCTCCAAAACCACAGAGAAACCCTGTCTCGAAAAACCAAAAAAAAAAAAAAAAAAAAAATAATTGCTACTATTCAAGTGAATTCTCCTCCAGATACTTATAAACCATTTGATAAAAATATTGTATACATTTCCTCAGGCACATCCAGAAAATATAGTTTTTAGAGACAAGGTCTCACTGAAGTTCAGGCTGGCCTGAAACTCACTGTGTTGTGTAGCCCTTAGTGACCTTGAATGTGTGGCTATCCCACCGCTTCAGCCTCCCACATGCCAAAATTACCACTGTGTCTGGCTCAGAAACATAAATCTTGACAATATAAACGTTTACACGGAGCAACTATTTCTTATGTGTTTTGAAAAGTTCATGTTTTCTCATTTCCCCCTTCCTTGCACTTCTCCCTTAACACAGCGTGTGCCTGGGTGTAGGAATAGTCAAGGCTGTCCTTAAACCGTCAATTAACGGATGCTCTGCCCCTAAATTCTCCTTCAGGGTGAAATCAGAAATCAACACTGCATGCTAGTTCCCTCCTTCCCACACCTCCAGGTTAAAGTTGAATTCTTTGAGACCGAGATGTGTGTGTGTGTGTGTGTGTGTGTGTGTGTGTGTGTGTGTGTTGTGTGAGACTTTAACAATGTCCTTGTCACATGTCCTTGCATAGACTCAACAATTGCTTGTTGACCCATTTTAACCTCTTTTGAGCTTCATCTTCAAAGTGTAACTGTCCTTGACAATGAAAGAGACCTTCCTATTGTCTGCTCCTTCCAGGCAATCTTTAACAAGGATCTCAATAGCTTTCAGATTGGGGGGAGGGGTTGGCAAGAGGAAGGAGACAAGCAAGCTCTTGTTCTTGAGTGACTTTTCTAAAGTTTCCCTTTTCTCTCTCTCGGAAGGGAGCGCTTCTATAGAGGATGACAGACGTTTTGACAGGTACAATATGCTTTGAACTGTTGTGTGTGATGATCCTTTTGTCTTGGCTTTTCCCAGCAGAATGGTCCATCTTAGGATGCTGATATGTGTATTGTTGGCTTTTCACTTAGTGTGGTTGAAGCCTTCTTCCTCTGTGCCTTTTCTCCACCTCTCTCTTTAGGCCCTTTGCACGCATGTCACCAACCCAGATGGCGGGGCTGGCATTAGTGCAGGGCACACTCCCCCCCCCCATCCCTGACAATCTCCTTTTTTAAAAAAATGGAAATAATTTCTTTCATGGTCTTCTCATTATCTTTTAAACAATGAAGTAAAAGAAAGAGAAAATACCTGAAGGTATAAAAAAGGCAAAACTTGCTTATGGCTTAGTCACCATCATTTGCATATTAGAATATATCCATACCAATATTTTCCTTGACATATCCACACACAGCTATTTTTATAAAAATGAACTCATAGTATACCTATTGTTCTATAAACTCATTTCTTCTCCATCACAATATACTGTGGTAAATACATTTTATATATCGTTGTTTTGTATTCTTCACACAATTAGGGTGTAAGTTCCTAATTACGGAATTCGCTGGTTGAAATACATTTGATAACTTTTGTGCTGCTCCAGATCAATAGGCATCTTACCTAATGTGCTTTCTGATTGGTGGAAATTAAGGAATGCTGATGTTGCTTAGAGGAGATGTAGTTCAACCCACGATTCTACACGGAGACTCTAGATGAAGCCTTCATTTAGATTTAAATCAGTGGGATCTTCACAGAGGTTTTCTGCATTGGTATAAACGTCAGTGAGTTTCTAACGTGAAAGCCTAGAGGGCTGCTCTTTAGGAGCTAGAGCTGAGGCCTCCCTGGTACCTACGGATAACAAGGAAGTTCTGGTCCGTGTCTGAAACTGGAGCCTCCCTGGTACCTACGGATAACAGGGAAGTTCTGGCCCATGTCTGAGGCAATGCAACAATAAATCTGTAACACTGATAATTTTTCTGGTTGGCGGTTTGCATATTTCTACTAAATGTGGTTGTTGCCGCAGACACTGTTCCAAGGACAACAAAGGACTGGTCAGGATAAGCTTAGGGGGGTTGTGTTTAGACAGGAAAACAAGTAAAAACTGCTCTGCTCGTCCGGCAGGTGATGCCGTTCCTCTTTGGGGCTGTATTTTCTGCTTTTCCTTATTACTACGGAATTTTTTTTTTTGGTTTTTTTTTTTTTTTGGTTTTTTGAGACAGGGTTTCTCTGTGGTTTTGGAGCCTGTCCTGGAACTAGCTCTTGTAGACCAGGCTGGCCTCGAACTCACAGAGATCCGCCTGCCTCTGCCTCCCGAGTGCTGGGATTAAAGGCGTGCGCCACCACCGCCCGGCTACTACGGAATTTTGAAAGTCTGCAGAAGAATGAACTGATAGGGAATTTGGGATTGGGGGTTTATGGAAGAAAATGGCACGAGGTGTCAGGACACCTAGTTGTCTGCCTTTGGGAGCTTACTGTTAAAGGGAGCCAAGTCAAGGAGGGGGCAGGACCTTTTGTGAGCCTGGCAAATGAATTTCTGATTTGTAGGGAATCTGAAAAGACAAATGTGTGCGAGGTGGGGAATAATAAACTACCTGTGGATCACACTGGAAAAGAAGATTAAATTTGAATATTTTCTGCAAACTACCTGTAAAAGGATCCCGCTTTCAAATGAGGACACGTTGAACTAGATGGGGAAGTTAATTCCCGTTGGTGTCCAGTTTGCTTTCTGAGAGGGACATCCTCAACTTGTCCTGTTTTCTCGGTGACAGCCTTCACACCCTCCCCAAACCTCTGTTCTGTCTTCAGGTTCCACTCCATCCTATTCAGAAAGCTCCACAGACTTAAGTGCTGATTAGAAGAAAACAAACAAACAAACAAAAAAACCCACAAAAACCCAGCAATGTCGATCATGACTTCTCCTGAGTTACAAAGACACATACATGTACTGTGGTGCAAGCTGGGGGCACTGCGGTGGGGGGGGGCACTGTGGGTCATGTGATCGGTGACCTCTATGGGGGCTTCAGGAGTCTGCCTAGTAACAGTTGATTAATGGCGTGTGGTAGCTGGGAGAGCAGACCCCATCAGGTCCCCTGAATTTGAAGACTTCCTCATTATCTTGGGTCTTTCACGGCCGCCCTTTGGAAATTTTACTCACAAATTAGGTGGAACAAAGTCGTCTCAAAGAAAATTATTTTCGGTGTTTGGTCATCGGGGAGCAGAAGGCCGGCTGGAGGGTCCTGTGCTGCAATGAGACAGGGAGGGGGGCAAGTGGCGATTAAATAGCCGGGCTGTGCGCTCAGGCTTTCTACCTAGGGCTGGGTTTCCAGAAGAAGCCATGTAACAAAGCCTCTCACTTGGGTGACAGGTTGTCCTCACCTCCCCATCCCTCGCCCCTACCCTACCAACCCTGAGGTGTTGGGGGGAAGGGAAAAGTTTAGAATTTCCAACATTTTACTAGGCTTTGAGGTTAGCATCCCATGATGTCTGGGTTTGGGATGTCTGGGTTTGTCTGATATTTGTTGTCTTCTGTGATGGGGGAGACCCATGTTTCATCTGGAGTAGCAATGTGTGGGTCTAGAAATTACTTCCGTCTCTATTTCCTTGTAGGTAGAGAAGCTGCATTAATGTATTTGCATTAATGGCATATCAACCTGTGGGTTATCAACAGCTCCCAACCTGTGGCAGGCCCAGGGGTGCCTGCTAGTCACCTCATCATGCCCCTTAGCATCCCAAATAGATGATTGGTGAGTGGGTGTGATTGCCCATCAGCCTTCCTTTCCATCACTTTGACCTCAGCATGAACATTATCGTGAGGGGATGGTTCTTGCTAATGAAACATCTAGTTCCTCTGTTTCCAGACAGAAGCCAAATAAAACTCACACAGCTTCTATCGAAAGTAGTTTAGCAATCCAAGCAGTGTAGGAGGACGGGCCCTTTCATTTGCTGTTCTTCTGGAAAGTTCTATTGGGTGCACCGGGGAGGGGAACAACACTCACGGAGCGTGGCAAGATTCTGCCCTTTCAAGTACTTTTCTCTCTCCAGCCTCACCGAGGCAGTGTCTTCCTGCACATGGTCACCTAGTATCTGTGCTGTTTCCCTGATCTTGCTAATTAGAAGGATCTTTTCAGAAACCACAGTTTGTTTTGGTTCTGATCGTTGTCTCAAGTCACTTCCTCTCTCTGAGTTCTAGAGCTGAGAAAAGGCAAGCTGCTCCCAAGCTCTGCCAATCATGCAGCCTTGTAGAAAACATTCTCTGGGCAGCCGGAGCATGTCAAGGGAGCAGGCTGGTGAGCCAGGATGTTACCCAATGGCCTTAGGATGTGTGCTAGAAAGAATAACAGGAAAAAATAGATGTATTCAAAGGGTCTGAAGACAACAAAGGCAAGAAGAATATGTCACTGTGAGCCCTGGCTAGTGTGGCGTGAATAATAAAAATCCAGAGGCAGATATTGGGTGAAGATCAGAAAAGCAAAGCAGCCAACCACTAGAGAGCTCATGCCTCTAAGAAATCCTCAGACTGAAAGAGGAAAAGTTCTTGTCTCATCCCAGGTTATGTTCCTCTCTAACACTGGGATTAAACACACGTGACTCCCTAGGACTGGGATTAAAGGTCTGAGCCACTACCACATGGATCTGTTTCTGCATTGATCTTGTGTTGCCCAAGGTGCCCTTGAACTCACAGAGATCCGTCTGCTTCTGTCTCCCAAATCCTGGGATTAAGGTGTGTGACCCCACTGTCTGGCCTCTCGTGGCTTAGTTTTACCTACATGTATGTCTGCATCACATGCGAGCCTGGTGCCCATGGAGGCCAGGAAAAGGCATGGGCTACCCTGGGGCAGGGTACGTAAGACAGTCACAGATTGTTGTAAGTTCTCCTGTGGGTGCTGGGAATTGAGTTCCTTCCCAGTAGAAGAGCAGCCAGTGCTCTTAACCTCTGGGCCATCTCTGTAGCTCATGTGAAGAATTCCTAATAGTCACTGTAACATTTAAGAATCTTGATTTTAAGTGACCAGAAATTGCATTCTAATGAATATAACAGAAAGGACCATGTTTTGGTTCTCGTAAGTTCTTAACTTTTCTATTGCTATGAATGACCCTTTAATACAGTTCTTCAAACTGTGGTGGTCCCCAGACACAACTTTTTGTTACTACTTCATAGCTATAATTTTGTTACTGTTATATTATGTGATGTTTTATTATTTTGTTTATTATTTATTATTATCCTCTCTATCTGCCAGCCCCGCCTATCCTTGCTCCTGCCTCACTATTGGTCATTCATCTGTTTTTTAGTACCATCAGGTGCTTTAGACAGGCACAGTAACACAGTTTCACAGAGTTAAACATATGCAGCATAAACAAAAGCAACGCACCTGAAGATGACATTCTCCAACGCTGTTATGAATCATAATGTAAACGTTTTTGAAGATAGAAGGTGGCCAAAGGGGTCATGACCCACGTGTTTGAGAACCACTGGCATAAGTACAGACTTGTGAGTGGCTCAGGCTGAGGCTGGGATTGCAGGAGATTTCATGATCTCTCCCTCTCTTTTTCTCTGCCTGTCCTCAGTGGAGTGCGGTTTTTATTGCACTAAAGTGGGACACAACAAGCCCATCGCGTGTGGCAGAGGTAGCATGGAGGAGCGACAATTGTCCTCACATGAACGTGCTCCAAGTCGGAAGGCGAGCTGGGTGGGCTAGGTAGCAGGGAGTCATCTACAATCTTTGTTCTGCCTCCCTCGACCTAGATATAAGCTTGGCTCTCCTCTAAGCCACCGCGATATCATCGCTACAGAATTATCCTCCCGATCGGGGAGGGATCCAGAGCCGCTGCAGGTGTGACATGCTAATGTCTTTGGGCTGCGTGGATTTCCAGTCTCAGATTGTCATTTTCTCCATCAGTCCTCTAAGAACGTGGGTCTTTCAACTGATGACATCAGATGGAAACACTAAGCCATTATGGGTAGAAATTGGTGTGTTAGGCATTTCCATGTCTATTAGCCACTGGTTACCATATATATATATATATATATATATATATATATATATATATATATAAAGTAGAAAAAACCCAAATGTTTAATAAGGATATGCATGTAGCTAATAGGCTTACCAGTACAGTTCTCATGCAGAAAACTTCATATTTCATGTATATAATTTGATAGGTTTAGACATAGTATAGATGTGTGAATTGATCATCACTATCAACATGATTGATCTTCATTCATACCTTCTAAGAGTTTTCTGCTATGTGTGTGTCTGTGTGTGGTAAGAGCACTTAACTTGGCACCCCCCCTCAACACCTCCCTCTTGATAACATCCCCCTCTTGACACCCCCTCTTGACTTCCCCCTCTTGACAAATATTTAATGAGCAGAGCAATATTGTTGGCTATGGTCATCATGTTCAGCAGGTATCTAGAGTCTAACCACCTCACCTAACAGAAATTTTCTATCTCTTGATGGTGGCGGATTCTCCAGCCTTTGAAAAGAAGGAAGTCCTGCTGGATGTGCAACAAAGTTGCTTAAGTAACTTGTAATTTTCCTTTAGTTCACTAACATGAACTAAATGGATTACTAGCAACTGTCTGTCTTCTTTTCCTGCTGGACCATTATATATTTAATATTCAGCTAGCTAATATTTTGAGATTTGGCTTCTCTTTAATGAAATGAGGCTGAATCACACTTTTTTGTGTGCCTTTTATCTTGCTTGGGTATAAATTGAAAACCCTATACGATGGACCAGGTGCTTTATTTTCCTAGACTCTAGAGCAATTCATCGAAGATCAGAATTGCCACGTCTTTCGAGGTTTGCCACAAGGTTATCTGGATCTGTGGCTTTATTTTCAGTGGATGAGAGGAGAATCTTGTTAATCCAGGGTCAGGTTTTTAAATCAGTGTCAGCTAGGGCCCTCCAGCTTCCTGTCTCTTCTGTGTCAGGATAGGTGGTCTCATTTTTCCTCAAAGATGAAGTGTGTTTAACATAGGTGTGTAAATTATGGTGTGCGGTTCTCAGCAGCAGGCACGTACAGCTTTAAAACATTGTGACTGGTGGTGTTCGCATTGTCCTATCTTTTGTTTTTACTGACATTGCCAATTTGTTTTCTTCCATTCTGGACAGGCCTCTCAATCAAATCTGCAAAAACTGGATAAAGGATACACATACGTACACTCACACACCCACATACACACTCATACACACCCACATACACACTCATACACACACATACACATAGACTCACACTCTCACACACACTTACACACACATACACTCACACACACACTCTCTCTCTCTCTCTCTCTCTCTCTCACACACACACACACACACACACACACACACACACACACACACACTAAGAAACAAGCCAAAAAGCAAGCAAGGAAACAAACAAAACAGTTTTTAAGGAGTAAATCCAACTGAAATTAGACAGCACATTTAGTAGAAAGATTTTTAATTGGAATACAGGAGAGAAAAGAGAGCCGTGGGTTTTTCCCCCTCCAAGATAATTTCTTTGCTCATAAAAGAAAACAAAGATGTGCCAAATATGGCTTGAATAGAGTGTTTAGGACATCAGGAGGGCAAAGAATTTGCTCCTGGCATCTCATGTAGGAGTTAGAAACGAAAGGAAATCAGCTTCAAGCTGGGCATGACTGCCTAACCAGATCAGAAGAGCAACGGTTGAAAATGTCTGCTCATCAGATTTGACAAGCCAAGTTTCTTTTCCTCCATAGGACAACAAATGCTAAATATTAAGAAGGATTTAGTTGTTCTATAGCTATGAAAATGTAGATTAAAACAAAGATATGCATTGGGTGCACATGTGTGTGCACACACACACACGTGTGTACACATGCCCATAGATGCTCCATCCACCAGACAAACCAAACACCTTCTGTTCCCAGACATACTGAAGGATTCTAACCCAGCTTCCCAATGAGCTTCTGTGAGAATGGGGGACAATTGAGGAAGGCATTATCCACGAGAGGAGGTCTAGGGATGTCAGCTGAGTCGAGAGTTTGAAGCGATACAGAGAAGATGATTGAGCCTTCAGAGGAAACCAAGTATCCTATGCATTTAATCCCATTACAGCCCAGGAAAGTCGGTTTCTCCAGATGAGCAGAGGTGCCTATCTCATCTGGGAAGGTCATGGATGGTTAGAAGAGATCCCTGCTGGAGCTCCTGCAGGGCCCAGCTGCGCGACCCTGGACCTGCATGACTCTCCCTTGGGTCAGAGCTGCTGTGCATGCACCTGCTTGGGGTGAGGACCAACAGAAAAGCCAAGAGCACACTGCCTCAGCCTGAAAGTTGCCTTTGACGACTGCATCTTCCTGGAGATGGCGAGTTCCATGCGTTGTGCGATTGTTATTGTCCGTGTCATGGATGGAAACGGATCACTTGCTTACAGAGCAGTGTGTGTGTGTGTGTGTGTGTGTGTGTGTGTGTGTGTGTGAGTGTGAAGGGGGGGCAGCAGCTTTGGTGGAGATGCATCCTCCCAGGATCCCACTTTTAATAGGGGCCCCTCTGGCTCGCAGACACCATGCAGCTCTCTCAGAACATACCCCAAGATGCTAGCTCCCCATTTTGGAACTGTGAAAACACCTAGCAAAACCTTTCCAGAAGTACCATGTTGTTACTGGCAAAGCAAATAATCAAATTTAATTTCTGGATTCTTCCCTTGAGTTCCGTGTTTCCGTGTTCTTCCCAACCTGGTTTTGGGAAATGGCCAACATCATGCAACCCTATGCTGCAAGCAAAGCTAGGAAACATGTTCTATTTTGAGCTGATTGCTTCTCTTTGTTTATTATTCTGATACTTTTTTATTTCTCCCTTTATTTTAAATGTCTAGATGGTTCTAAAGGGTAAAAAAAAATTGACAAACTAGTTAAAATCTACTTAAGGTTTTTCTTAGTGCCACATCCCTGGTGAACTTTGCCCTCCTTTCTCCTCCTCCTCTGTTCTGCCTTTTCCCTTCCCACCCTTCCTTTGTCTCCCCACTTCCTTCCTCTTCTTTCTTCCCACCCACTTCCCTGTTCCTCCCATCTAAGAGAAATATTCCCCATCCCTTCATGAGTGGTGAGCGCCTACCAGGACGATCCTCCAGGACCCAGCTCTGAGTGACCTCTTCTGGAAAGCATAAGCTTAGCCCGTTCCTCTGCTGTGTTCTCCAAGCAGTAGTCCTTAGGTTCCTCACTATGCCAACCATGTTAATATAAACCCTGCTAAATGCAGATCCCTTGGGTGACTTCTCTGCTCAAACACCTCAGGGACATCTTATTAACGATAGAATAACTTGCAAGCTTTGTAGTCTGCAGTCTATGGTCTTTTGTGCTGTAAACCTCAAGAGTTTTTTTGTTGTTGTTGTTGTTCCATATTTTGCCACTCACCCATCCATCCTGAGGTCCAGGAACAGAGCCCCCGTATAAGCCACATCTCTCGTCCTCTTTCTTGAGTTCCTTGCATGTATCACTTCTTTGCCTTTTGCCAGCTCAGATGTCACCACTCCCAGGAGCCTGGGCTGCTGGCCCCTCGGCTCCATCTCCCACCCTCTCTGTGCCATAGATGCATCTTTCCCATGGGCTGGCATACTACCTCGCCTTTCCTTCACCCCGCCCCCCCATCAACTTGAGTCTAGGTTCTGTCCTCAGCATCCATCTGAGCACGTAGTACAATTTTGGTGATCAATAAGTTTTTGTTGGATTTAATATGTTCAGAGTGGCCAACGCCGGTGGTGAGTCTACCAGCATCGTGGCACGATCACGAAACAGTGGTTTCTAATCTTGTAACAAGGCGATGCAAAATGCGACCTGGAAGCAGGCGATGTTAGGAGGAAGGACAGCTTCCAAAACTGACTTGTGATGACTGTCAGCGTGATTCTCATTAGTATGCTTGATTCCTCCAAGCTTTAGGGTGTGAGGCACAGTGTGTTGAGGTGTGCCCCTGGTTGGTGCAGTTCACGTGGGCCTCCGCCCTCCTGCAATTTTGACCCAGGTGCTCTATCACGAGCGCCGCTGCGTGCTGCCCTTTGCTGGACGTCATTTGTCTACTTAGGTCATTTTGATTCCTCTGTCAAGGTCTCCCTCAGCTCTGAATTTCCTTCTGACCTCAGCAGCTGTAATATAATCTGTCACCAGTGCCTGCTTGTTTTCAACAGACTTTCACTTCGCAGTTTACAAAAAGAATGAACACGGACCCTTAAAGTATCCCAAGGACGAGGAAGAAACAAAGTAAATACCTCGGGAGTTGTAGTTAGGAATCTTCTCTCTTTACTCTGGCTGTTCCCTCCTCTATCCCCAGCAGCCCTGCATTTCCACACCCCTGGTCGCCAGCACCAAATGGTAATTTATCATCTTTCTTGGCAGGCTTCCTGTTTCATCCTGCACCTGCCTCCTTGAAAGAAAACAAGACATCAGATACTTATTCAAATAATGGAATAGCTGATCAACCGGGTCTCCACACAATAGGGAGGGATCCGTGCTAAAAGAACAATGTTCTCATGCTTTCTGCGTGACATATGCATCCTTTCTCTTAAGATTTATGAACCCATAACTATTGGTATTGTTAATATAATCAAACCTTTATAGCCTCGCTCCAAAGCTTAAACTTATTATCAATTGGCTGCTGGAGGGAAGTCAATCAATTTCATAAATGCTTAAACACCTGCACTCTCTTTGACTCAGAGGGAAAAAAAATCAATACCCAGTGTTCATTTCTCGTGAGGTAGATTGCAACCGAGCCTTGCTTGCAAGTTTAGCGGAACTTGTAATTCAAGGAGCCACGCTTGAAGAGAATGTGAACATAATCTTGAAGTTTTCGAGAAAAAAAAATTATTCTTTTTCTTTTTCTCCCTTGATTCTAAATAAAAGAGTCGACTTTGAAAGAAAGCCAGACAGAACAAAGTGGGGTTCGCCGACACTGCTTCGGGTTAAACCCCTACAAGTTGTAGGAGGGCTCACAGGGCAGATGCTCACTCTGGTCACAGCGCAAGCGTTACTCACCTGTGAGGCAGGCCCAGCACTTGGCTTTGGGGATGCAGGGTGACTGAGACCGGAGGGGGGGGGGCTACCTTCAGGGGGGCCCTACCTTCAGAACAGTCACCATCTAATGGTGGAAGAACGCGTCTAACAACATGCTTAATAAATATAGACATGGGATGACGTCATGCTACGCCAATGGCGACAGGGAAAACCGGAAGGGAAGTAGTAGAACAAGACGTGGACGAGCAGCTTTATCAGATGCCCGGTAGAGACGGGGCAGTGCCTTGGCCTCTACGGTCGCTGGTAATGTGGGTTAAATAGTGAGGCTGGGCAGGGGTGCGAGTCCAACAGGGGTAGGAATACTAGGGTAGACCTGGTATCACCTCCACCCTCTCTTCTCGCCTGGCGCCCCCCCCCCTCCCTAGAGGAAGCCTCTGTCCTGGACCTTGTGCTCGCTGATCTAACCTGCTTGTCTTTAGGCTTTCCACACTTGCTCGCTCATTGGTTTTTATAATGTGTAAAACCTTGCCGTTAAAATTAGCCATCCTTTTTATTCCTTGAGGTTTTTCCAAAGCGTCAAATAAATCAAATAAAATATCAAATTATTTTAACTTGTAAATTGCTATTATTAAAATCATCTATTATTTTACTAATGATTTTATTATATTTATAAACAATTATGACAGCTCATATGTGCACGTGCATGTACATGAATGCATTCACACATAAGTGCTACCTCTGACGTTTTCTCAGCATCTTTCTATGACATCTATCCACACCAGTTTGTGTCCATAGAAGAGCATCTGGCCTTCACCAAGTACTCTATCAATTCAATTCGTACTTTTTCCCTTTTAGACGAGTTTTCACTGTGTAGCTCAAACTCTCAGAGCCCTGCCTGCTTATGCTTCCTGAGTGCTGGGGATTAAACACGTGCATCGCCATGCCTGGCTCAAGCCACGCTTTTGGAGGGTTAGGGTCTTTGTTTTTATTAGCCTTCATAAGGCCAGCGGCTGCTTTTGCAGCTCTCGTACCTCAGAACCTGGCACAACCTTAGTGGGTGACAGCATTTGTCTGTTTGGCTTGAGCAGGAGACAGCATCCTCGGGTTGACAACCTTGTGTGGAAGGCTAGAGAGCGGACAGGACGTCACAGGTGGGTGAATCCTGGACTAGCTCTGAGGCTGAGGAGTAAAGTGGCCCCCGAGCAGGTGACTCTGAATCCAGGCATCCATCGCTGTGAATTTCTTCTGGATTCGGAGGTGGTCACAATTAACACACACCTTTCTAGCAGTTAGGATAGCTTAGCTGTTAAGTTGTGAAGCAAAAGAGTTGCCAGGGTTAGGGAACGGCTGTCTGACCTGCCTTGGAATTCTCCCCAGATACCCTCCAAGGTTATTTTTCTACTTTTTTACACCTGGTGTGCTGTTTGATAGTATGACACCTGGTGACTGGAATTTTTTAGCTCTCCACCTGCTCACAAAATATGTTATTTATTTTGTCTAAAAATAATCTCTGTAATTTTTTTTAAAGTGTAGAACAGAAAAGAACCCAATTAAAAAGTTTAAATAATCAAATTAAGCAAGAAACATCCAAGGTTCGCCTGGTCACCATCTGTCTGGTTTTTAGCTTTTGCACACTTTCGGCTCTTGGATGGACATGGATGGGGAGTTCTTGCTTTTGTGCAGGACCAGATCAGTGTTTCTTTAATTTGCCACATTCCTTTCCCCGCATCCCATGTCTTCAGAATTTAAAAGTCCCTGGGGGAGACGAAGATTCCTACTTTAACCACCAAAAGAAAACCCATGAGAATGTGCGGATCAGGCCTGGTAACCCCATAGATGGTCCCCACTTTTGGTGTCTCTGGTCACAGTGCCTAGCCTACATTCCCACGGTGACAGCCACTAGCCACCCAGTCTGTGCTTGCCACTTACATAAAGATACACATGAATGCAACCAGTCTTTCAGGGTTTGCTTCATGTGACTTCCTCTTCCATTTTGGTTAACCGACTTTCAGAATGTTGGTGGAGTTTACAAATAAAGACGCAGCTTGTTTTCTGAGGAGTTACCGTGATTTGATATTAAAAGGATCATCGGTACACACTTATTTGATGCTTTTGGAAATATTTGCCAAGGTTAATAAAAAGAAGACATACTGCCCGTTCCGAAGGGGCACAGCGCTCACATCAGGGGGCATCAGACGCCTGTCCGAGCAGAGATCTGGTCTTTGCTTTTTACGTCCTCGTTGTCGGTTACCCTGTGAGGACGGCTTTCCCACAACAGGCCTTGGCAAAGGTGTGCTCTGAAGATGAACGTGGAAGGTGATTGCGAGTGACAGAAGCGGAAGAGGAAACATTCAGGCGGAGTTGTCGGAGCTCTGTGTAGCCTATAGAGGCCTAAGAAAATCCAACAAGCTGAAGGGTTTTCCAAACCGAGATGGGCACTGGGTGCGGCCTCCTGTTCCTGCACCAGATGCTGGTGCCCGCTTTCCTCTCTCCTTGACAAGTATTGAAAATTATGTGTTGAACTCTCATAAGAAGACTCTATTAAGAGGTGGGAACTTTGCTGTGTCATTTGGTCGAGATTGGCCCTCACTAGTGAGATAAATGCCCTTCTAAAAGAGACCCCATTCATCCCCTTGATCTTTCCCTGCCATAGAAGGACACCGAGAGAGTGGGGTGGTCTATGCCCAGTGGGGATGGTCGTCAAGATGCGAAAGCATTCTCAATGTGATCTTGGACCTCCAGCTGAATTTTATGGGTCTGAGACAAAAGAAAAAACAGAACTTGAAGTTAGGTAGATGGAGGAAGTAGGGGTAGATCTGGCAGGAGTTAGGATCAAAAGACACTATATAAAATGATCAGTTAATTAGTTAATTAATTAAAATAATTTAAAATTCACTAGTCAGATATAAACTACCTATGAATATTCAGGTTTATATCCACAGCCCAGTGCTTCCCTTAGCCTTAGGCAGAGACACATCTTTTGGCCACGGGCAGTGGTTAATGCAGAGACTCAAAATTGCCTGGCGATGGTGGCGCACGCCTTTAATCCCAGCACTCGGGAGGCAGAGACAGGCAGATCTCTGGGAGTTCGAGCCAGCCTGGTCTACAAGAGCTAGTTCCGGGACAGGCACCAAAGCTATAGAGAAACCCTGTCTCGAAAAACAAAACAAAACAAAACAAAAAAAAATGGGTCAAAGTGCTGAGAATAATTGACTATTAATGTTCAGCCCTAAAGAGGACATCTACATCAATGTTCCTCCCACCCCAAGACCCAGGGAATATTATGCAAAGTGGGACAGGAAAAACCTGTAAGAACTGGAGGATGGAGAGGACCTGATGAGACACGCTGTTTTCCAGATATAACATGCTGCTGTGATCATGCTCACAAAGCAGCTGCGGCTACTGGTGCAAGATGGGGCCCTCGGTATTCTTTCATGGATCTCAGAGGCTCCTCGCTTCCCCAGCAGCCATTGGCACTTAACTGCTGCCAGTGGAGGTGTGGTTTTCTCCAGTGGTGTAGCCACTGGTAGGTTGTCCAGGCTCTAGCAAATAACCTATCCAAGCTCATGCAGTCAACCTTAATTAAACCCACGGGGTGGCTATTTAGCTTGGCTGTGTGCTCGATGTACTCTGAACGAAAGGTGTAGTTTCAAGACAACATTCTTCTTCTACATATTCATTCCTGCTTATTTTATGACCGAGTTGAAGAAAATATAAAAAAAACACCCCAGCAAAATCAAGATCCCTGGTAATTGCATTATTCAGAAATAGTAGGTTAAAGTTTTATTTTCCTAAGAACATATTAGTGTGCTCCTGCAATTTCACTTTTCAAAAGATGAAATTGGATTGCACCAAATATACCTTGTGAATCCTTCATATCATGCCACGTATATCAAAATACGTCAAAGGGCCTGGTCTATCATCTACTGTATCATAATCTCTGATTGAATAATTTGATAACAAACCTTCAATAAGCAGTCTCACTCAGCGATTTTGGTATACATCTCGTATTATTTCTAGAATAATATTAGTATGAATCATATGGATGAATTAAAGGGTAGGAATTCTAAGTTTCATGACTGTGATTATAAACCTTTCAAATCCATCTTTACTAAAGTCGTTTTATTGTGACAAACTGTGATCAAGTGCAACTCCCTGGTACAGTAAATGACAAACTCATAAGATTTTCTTATTCATAAACTTGTTTTGAAAACACTTTCGATTAACTCATAAGCATGAGCAGGTTGCCAGACGCTAGATTTGAGTACTAATTGAATCCCACTAGCCAGCGATTTTTCTCTCAGCCTGACACTTACTTTTGCGGACTTAGCTTTGAAAACTCACTTTTGAAAAGCCCTGCAGAAGCTCATCTCTGAAATAGGTGTGTTAAATTAGAATTCTCAAAGCCTCCTCCTTTCTTTAAAACACTGTGTTCTTATTCTTCATGGTTGCATGATAAATTATTTTATAAGACATACAATTTATTTCTTTGATAAATATTTCTTTTTATTTATTCTTTCATACTATATTTTGATCATAGAGTTTCCCCTCTCTTGACTCCTCCAAGGTCCTCCCCACCTCCTCATTCATCCAACTTCCTCCTCTTTCTCAAGACAAAACCAAAAGTAAAATAAAACAAAAAAAATATGAAAAAATCCATGTCAAAAGAAAATGAAATGAAAAGCTCACAAAAATAAAGCCCCAAACCTTTGGAGTCCAGTTTGTGTTGGCCAACCACTACTTCCTCCCGGGCCTGCTCTGGGGTGTGTTTGATACACCCAGTGACGCTCCTCCAGGAAAAACGGATTTTCCCTTTCTGGGCAGGCATCTATGGCAGACAGCTCCTTGGTTAGAGGTGGGACCCTGTGTCTTGTTTCCCCTCCCTCCATTCAGAGCTTGGATTTGTCTAATGTGAACCTGTTCAGGTCTTATGCACGCTGCCACAGTCTCTATGAGTTCAGGTGTCAATCAGTCTTGTTATTTCTAGAAGACACTGCTGCCTTGGGTTCGTCCATCACCTCTGGCTCTTACAATCTCTGTGTCTCTTCCTCTACAGAGATCCCTGAGTCTCATAGGGGAGGAGTCTGAGGACTACATCCCATTGAGACAGAGTTTTCCAAAGTCTCTCAGTCTCTGCGCTTGTCCAATAGTGATCTCTGTGTTAATTCTCGTCTTTTGTAAGCAGTGTCTTTGATGAGGGTTGAGCAACACCCTATGGCTATATCTGTCTCTATCTAAATACATACACATATTTATATCTACATTTCTATCTATGCCCATATCTATATACATATCTATACCTACATGCATATCTATGGCTATAGCAGCATGCCATTGGGAATCAAGTTATTGCCGTGTTCCTTTAGCAGATGAATAGTAGTAGGTTTGCCCAGGGAGCATGCCCTATCTTGGTCTAGTTGTCTTCCTTCTAGCCTATCTTCCTTCCTCTGTGACTTCCACTGACCTGAAGGTTCACCTTCTACCAGGGATCCACAGTGGCTATACTAAGCTGAGATTCAGGTAGGCAGCCTTTATTGTCCTTCTTGTCCTCCAATGTGGTCTTGCTGAGAGGCTCAGCACTATTGTGACTTAATAAAGATTTCTTCAGTGATGGAAAAGGAATGTTATAGTTTTGGGTAATTCAAAGTATATATCACACAAAGAATAATCTACTGAGCATCTTTTCTGGGTAATAACGTAAGTTAATGGATTACAGAAATATAAACAGGGAATAATGCGTGCCTTAAGAACTTTTCCATGAAAAGTCACACTGGTGGTAGGAATTTATAAACACATAGGAATTCTAGTAATTGACCTTATGATACTTAGGATCTCATAAGTAGACAATCTGTGAACCCAGACAAAAGAGCACAAAGAGGGAGCAATAATTTAAAGATGTGTATAATACATTAAAAAATATTAGGAAGGCACTGTTATACTTATTTGAAATATAAAAATCAAAATATAGAAGTAGGAAGAAATAATATTGTAATTTTAGGATAGCTCTCCTTAATTTCATTAAGGAAATTCTTAAGAAGCACACAAGTATAACCAGAATGTGGCACTCACCTTTCACCTTAAGATGGAAAATATGCCCTTAAAATATGACCCAAGGGAGCACAACACAAGTTTCTGATTATGAGAGATGGCTCAGGAACAAGCTATGCAAAGGCAGACAGTGCTTATGGATGGCATGTTTAATTCCAGCTTCACACTTTGCCAAAGCTCCAAAGAGCACTCATTCAGTCAGGGTCACATGCTGTTCTGCAAATTAATCTTTTGAATATTTTAATCTGACTTCCTTTGGTTTATTCTTCTTATTGTCGATTTTTAATTTGTTAGGTCACTTTGTACTTTTTGCCAGTGCTCAGCATATCCTAATTTTCCCAAGGAACACTTGAGTACAAAACCATTACTTAAGATCTAGCCTTAAAGCCCTTGACTTAGGAGGCTCCCTGGCAAGCCACGGCAGCAGAACTAATAGACAAAGCTGGCTGTATCTGGTTGCCTGGGCTAGTCGACTTGCCTTGCATATGTGAAGATATTGAGTTCCTAGCCAGTTAATTAAAAAGAGCTTCTTCGAGTGTCAACAATGCCGGGCCAAGCCCATACGCAGGGCGCCTGGACTCCTGTTTCAGAAGACAACACGCTCCGAGTCCGCAGGCTTGCAAAGCCAGTTTGTTTTCTGTGCGTGCCTGCCTTTTACCTGCACGTTTCTTGCTAATGAATTCATTTCCCCACCAGAGCAGCGCTGATTTCATCCAAAAAGTTGTTTAGGAAGAAACATGACAGGTTGCCTTTTGTGAATTCATTACGTTCATTAGGACGCCGCAGAAGGCGTCAGCCAAGAGCTAGAGAGACTGATCTCAGGTCTGGCTGTGTGATAGACACCGATGCATGTCTGAGCTCCATCTTAGCAATCCAATCCATCTTCATCTTCCCTAACCCTCACTGCCTGGCCATAAAATAGGATGGTGATTGCACCTGCCGGTGTGATTGTATTTATATTTAGCTGCTATAAATATAATTCTGAATCACAGGGCAGACTCCGTCTGCTATTATTATTGTTATTATTATTAATCTGTTTAAAGAGGAGGGTTGTATGTGAATTTCTGCAATGCTCTTGTTTCTATTGTTGTAATTTGTACTTAATTGTCCCCAGAGATCTCTCTCACCATGAGAGGTAGATTGTTGACAAAAGCTACATCTACAATGGACATTTCCTATTCGTTTTGTCATTTTTACCCACTCTATTATATGACATAGTTAAAGAAAAGCTTATATAACCTCCCAAATGTATGTTATTTTACATGTATGAAGGCAAGACCACACACTAACTCTGTAAGAACAGCTGCTATGATCCAGTCCCAGCCCAGAGTCTGAGAGCAGTAAAACCTAAGCCCTGAAAAGAAAATACTGATTTCAGTTCTAAAATGAAATCCCAGGAAACAATTATAACTTAGGGTTCAAACGTTCAGGTATGTACTACTGCTTCTGGGTTCTAGTCAGTTGATCTAGTCACCTCTTCCTGTACCGAGGCCACACTCTTTATTATTCCAACAATGGGTCTTGTATGGTGAGGATGCCACCTCGCTAAAAATAAAATTTCTGGTCACTGATCTCTGATGTAAGTTTTAGAATCAGCTTATTGGTAGGGATTGAATTGGGTAGAGTTTATAAATGTGTTGAGGAGAACTAAGTTTGTATTTAGCCTAGGCCTCTGAGACCCTGTTTCAGACTAAAAAGATGGGGTTGCTTGTGGCAGCCCTTCCTAAAGTAATGCTTGGCAGGAATGGGTATATTCTAGAGACACTTGTTCCCTTTCTTTGGCTATCAGATCATGGAAACAGTGGAACCCAAGAAACTAGAATTTCCGTGGGAGTCTTTGGTTGGAAGAAGCTCAGACTAAAGCCTTGAAGGCAGCCAGAGGAGGAATCTATAGGCAGAGGAGGGTAGGATAGCCAGAGCAGGGATCGACAACCAGAGAAGGAATCTACAGGCAGAGGAGAAACCTACAGACGGACAAAGACCCTGTCTCGTGGAGAAAGATTTACAAGTGGTCAGATGACCTTGCAGAAGAGTCTTGGAACTCAGACAATGGTGGGCTGGAATCAAACCTTGTATGAACTGCTTAGCTGCCTATATGTCCTAGCTTCTATATAAACCTTACACTCATGTCACGACCCAAAGGATAGACTTGCGGATGTCACTTGATCTGTGTCCCTCTTACCGATATGGACATTGAATAAATTTTCTTCCTCTATTTCTCACTATTTAAAATTTTCCTTGGTTCTTTGAACTCTCTATTTTCAAACTTATTAAAGAATTTCATGTATATAGGCAATGCTTTGATCAGTGCCATTTCCTCCAACTCCTCCCGCATCCCCCCACTTTGATCTTCTACCAATTTTATGTATTTTCTTTGAAAACTCCACCGAGTCCACTTGGTGCTGTCAGTATGTGCTGGTGTATAAGGACATCTACTAGAGAGTGGGTAGCCTCTCGTAGGACACATTCCTGGAGAAAACAGGCTCTCCTTGTCCAAACAACCGTCAATGACCAACAGTAAATCATCTGTGGTAATATGCCATGGCCACGTCCTATCTCCATGCTTGCGTTTTGTCCGGCTTGATCTCCTACACCTCTTGTACATGCTTTTATAGCCTCTGAGAATTTGTATGTGCAACTGCCTTCTTTTCTGTAGTCTACCATGGGCTTCCTGTAGTTTTCCATGCCTCTGTCTCTTGTGATCTTTCCACACCCTCTCCTGAGACGACCTGTGAACCTTGGGAGGAGGAGGTGTGTCGGAAATGTCTCATTTGGAGAAGAACATCTGCAGTCCCTTATTTTCTGTACCATCCCATGTCTGACATGCATTGCTTTTATTTTTTTCCTTTACTCTTGATACCATTAAAAAAAACCACTTTGGGCATCTAAAAGCAATAATCTGGCTCATGTGGAAATTAAAGTTACATTCCTTCAAAACCTTCAACAGCAACATATTATTTCAGAATAAAACTGAGTAGCATAATGAAGATATTTAGAAGACTGATCTAAGTCATAGCCACTTTGACTGTAGATTGTAAGAAGATCTGAAACAATATCAATACCAATACTACAATGTAATACTATGTAATACAATGTAATACTATGTAATACTACTACAATGAGCCCCTCCTGGGGAGAGTACTTTCTGGAAAAGCAAAGTGAATAATAAATTAAGACTAATTCAGGGGCAGGATGGGTCGGGTGGGGCAATAGTCTGTGACAGAGCTGACATCGCAAATTGAGCTTTGAAATGCAGTCAGAACTGGAAGAGGTGTATTCATGGAAGATGTGTATGCATGGAAGATGTGTATGCATGGAAGAGGTGTATGCATGGAAGATGTGTATGCATGGAAGATGTGTATGCATGGAAGATGTGTATGCATGGAAGATGTGTATGCATGGAAGATGTGTATGCATCAAGATGTGTATGCATGGAAGATGTGTATGCATGGAAGAGGTATGCCGCATATCACAGACCCGAAGCGAGCCATGTAGATGTGTATGCATGGAAGAGGTATATGCATGGAAGATGTGTATGCATGGAAGAGGTATGCCGCATATCACAGACCCAAAGCGAGCCATGTAGATGTGTATGCATGGAAGAGGTATATGCATGGAAGAGGTGTATGCATGGAAGATGTGTATGCATGGAAGATGTGTATGCATGGAAGATGTGTATGCATGGAAGAGGTATATGCATGGAAGAGGTGTATGCATGGAAGATGTGTATGCATGGAAGATGTGTATGCATGGAAGATGTGTATGCATCAAGATGTGTATGCATGAAAGAGGTATGCCGCATATCACAGACCCGAAGCGAACCATGTAGATGTGTATGCATGGAAGAGGTATGCCGCATATCACAAACCCGAAGCAAGCCATGTAGATGTGTATGCATGACCACTCTGTTTAAGATCATAACAAGTCAAAGAGTCTTCATTATGAAGTCAACTTTATACCAGAGCGTCATATGTATTCATACGTATGAATGATAGTCCAAGGCACGAGGAGGCAGCAAATGCTGCAAGCTATTCCAATCACCAACGATTAAGGAATGGTTATGGGGCTATTCACAGAAACAGCTGACTTGAGCTAGTGAGAACTCACTGGCTCTGGACTGATAGTGGGGGAACCTGCATAGGTCAGGCCCTCTGAATGTGGAGGACAGTTGTGCAGCTTGGGCAGTATGTGGGGCCATTGGCATGGGGACCAGGATTTATCCCTAGAGCTTGAACTGGCATCTAAGAACACATTCTCTTTGGAGGGATCCCTTGCTCAGCCTAGATATAGAGGGGAGACCCTTGGTCTTGCCTTGAAGTGTCAGACTTTGTTGACTCCCCATGGGAAGCCTTACCCTTTCTGAGGAGTGGATGGGGAGGTGAGGTGGGGGAAAGGTGAAGGAAGGGAGGGAGTGGGGATGGGAATAGCTATGCAAAATGAGAAAATATTATGTTTTTAAAAATCTTAATAATAAAGAAAAAAGAAAGAAAAGGCTATGGAAAAGGTAAGTGCTCAGAAACAATATGTTTTCATGGATGAACAACATGGACTTTTAAAGTTTATGTATTTTTTCTTTTTGTTTTTTGAGACAGGGTTTCTTTGGGCAGCCCTGGCTGTCCTGGAACTTGCTTTATACACCAGGCTGGCGTCAAACTCACAGAGATCCTCCTGCCTCTGCCTCCTGAGTCTGGGATTACATGTGTGCACCACCATGTCCATCTGAAGTTTATATATTTTTTTGAAATGTGTGTTAGATATATTCTGGCTCTGGGTTTCAGCACAAGGCTAGCCAGAAGGTGGGGCAGAACACCACAGCAGAAGGAGTGTGTACCAGGAAGTCTGCTTTCTCCAAGGTGGACAGGCCACCTTGAAGAGGGATAGGCCAGGAGCAAAGGCAGAGCTTCAGTGAGATCATTCCACCCTGGGCTACACAAGATTGAATTGGCCTAAAAGAGAAACAGAGCTCACACAAAGAGGCTCCCAGCATTTGAGATCCCATGCCCTTAATCCCAGCACTAGAGATCACGTGCCTTTAATTCTAGCACTAGGGAGGTGGAGACAGGAGCAATATGGCTGGTCAGGGAGAGGAATATAAAGGGGAAGAGACAGGAACTCAGTGGTGTGTGGAGTCTGAGGATTCATGGAGACAGGATCTCGTCCCTTTGGTCTGAAGATTTGGTAGAGGTCAAAGGTCTCTCTGGTGATTGACTGCTCTGCTTTTCTGATCTTCAGCTTGAACCTCAATATCTATCTGTCTCTGGGTTTCTATTATTCACATATGTGGTGAAATAGTATCACTCACTGAATCTGGAGATCACTAATAAAGTCAGGGTCTCATGCTTGCAGGCAAACACTTCACTGACTGAACCATCTCATCAGCCCTGTCAAAATTATTTTGAGCAATACAAGGGGGGAGGCAGCATGGGACAGAGATCTGGCAAAGAGAAAATCCTAGCCTGGTAATATAATTTCTGCTCCCAATTAGGTCACTGCTGGACCCAACCCTGTCTCACTCACAGGCACTAATAAACCTCTTTGCATTTTTATCTCAACCTAAAGAGTCTTATCTGACACGCCAAAAAGTGAATATGCTGTATTTATTTTATAAGTGTACATATGCGCAGATACCCTTGATGTCTCAGAAGTAGCAAAAAAATTTTCATTTGTATCAAGCAACATCATGATTCCAAACACAGAGGAGCTGATGTCCTACTTTTGTGGGGGTGAAAATGACTCTTTCTTTGACGAGCAAGCAGCCCTCCTGAGTCAATGTTGACATATGTAACTCTTTCCTGCGAGGTTAGAATGTCTAAGGGTGATTGCTTTGCTCACTCACCCTGGCTTTTGTTTCCTAATGAATGGGTCATATTAGTCTTTCAGCGTGATAGCACAAAGCAGGCTGATTTGCATCCTTCTGTATTGTCGGCCCTGTGTGTTTGAATTTGTTCTCCTATTTAATATGGTCTGTACTGAAACTGGGTAGTCCCTGTTTGCTCAGCGGCCTCTTGTGAGTGTCTGCTTCCCTCCTGGATAGAACTGGACCAGGGAAAACAGAGACGGGGAGACTGTGAGAACAGAGGACTTTCCTGCTTAAATGAGTGGTTTCCCCCCACTTTTCACTACTCCCAAGACTCCTCTGAGAGACAGGGTCTGAGCCTGTCACCCTCTTTTCCATTCATGGTATTACCTTCTTAGCATCCCTGATTTTTCTGATATTTATACAACGCTGATAGCCACACTCAACCCCTGCTGGTCCATGGTTGGAAAAGCAGGAATGTTTTTGAGACATTTCTTACACGGTGGTTAGAGGTAGCTGAGATAGGGTAAGAAAAGAATAGAGCTCCATGGTAGAACCCTTCCTAACATGATCGTGGGCTGGAATTTGATTCCTGGCATTGCAAATGTATATTTTTAAATAAAACCAGCTTGCTACGGGTATATATAGGCAGCCACAGGCCTGCTTTTCTTCTCCCTCCTGGTACAGACACTCCAGTCCTCCAACTCGCTGAGACCCACCATTAACCTGCTCCCTCTGTATGCCTCCCATGAGCTCTTGACTCTAGCCCCCTCTCCTCCTTCCACTGGGTGCTTATCTCAATGCGGGTGCGTTATTTCTTGTTTCTTGGTTTTCTGATCATTGTTATCCTCTCAACTGTGACTGAATTGGAAGCTGACTTTCCTTTAGACCCTGTCTTCTGTGCGAACGAACCATGTATATACAGCATCAGTTGGGGCGGGGTTGTCCAAAGTTGTATGGAAAATGTTAAAAATAGCTAAAACCCTAACACTTTTTGGAAAAGACAACAATGTAAAAGATACCTTGGAAATGCATTCTCATACTTATTTGTGATATGCTTTTTAACCATAAAGAAACAAGATACAGATTAAAGAGGCTTGTGCAACCCAACAGCAAGGGGACAAAAGGCCAAGCTCTTATTCCATCTTTGTTAGGTTCAAAAGATACTTCTCCAAGGCTAGGTTGTGATGGCTGACTTGTTGGCTTCCTCCCTCTTTGGAATTTTTCCTATCACTACCATGTCTGTGTTTTTCAAAAGGATCAGAAAGTTGCTTTCCAATATATATACATTTATATACATATATGTGCATCTATCGTGCAGACTACACACACATATTATTTGAAAGAAAGACAATCTAGTTTTCAAACTGAGAATGCATTGTTCCCATAGGAACTTTCTGTGAGTGATTGCTCGGGGTGGATGTTTGAGTTGTGGTCCAGCCCTGAAGGCTTTGGAGAGCAGTGAAACCATACCTCAGAATGCTTCCTTACTGACTCATGTAATATCAGAGCACGTTGTTTGAGTTATGTATATCATGCACCATGTTGATATCTACCATTGCAAGTGGATATTGGTGGTACGTGCTAACAATTTATTTGCTTGATAGCTCAGCATGAGAGAAGAAAAAGACTGATTCGTTGCTTTGAAGAGAAAATATTTCCCTACAAACCCTTCTTTTTTTTCTTTTTTTTTTGGTTTTTGAGACAGGGTTTTACTGTAACTTTGGAGCCTGTCCTAGAACTAGCTCTTGTAGACCAGGTTGGCATTGAACTCAGAGATCCACCTGCTTCTGCCTCCTGAGTGCTGGGACTAAAGGCATGCACCATCACTGCCTGGCTTAAATCCCCCTTTTGTATTTTTAAAGAAAATTTTGTTGAATTTACTTATGGTGTGTGTATGTGTGTAAGCATGTATGTGTACATATGTCATGGAACACATGTACAATTCAGAGGACATTGCGTGAGAGTCTATTCTCTTCTTCCACTGTGGGACCCTTGGGTTCTAATAGGTCATCAGGCTTGGCAGCAAGTGCTTTAACCAACTGAGCCGTCTCACTGGCACCAAGTCCTTATTAGTGGCAGGTGACGGGGTATTGGGAAGATAGAGTGGCAATCCATGAGGTACAATACCAGGCCTCCAGAGAGAATCTAATATTCATTTGAGGCTTGAAAACTCTTACTAAAACTGGATTTCATAGTTGTTTTTTAAAAAAGCATAATGCTTTTTAAATAAAGTATACTTTTAATTTTATTTATTTATCTTTAAAAATACAGTCTTTTCTCATTTTCATACCAATCCCAGTTCCCACTCCCTCCCCTCTGCCAGCTCTCTCCAAATTACCCCCATCCCATCCCCATCCACTCCTCAGAGAGGGTAAGACTGCCCATGGAGAGTCAACAAAGTCTAGCACATCACTTAATAAAGCAGACTTTTACAGAGATAAAATATTAAGAGACTAAGAATAAATGATCGAGAACAAGGAGAAGCAGAATACGGTAATATTATTAATTCCATTCTTACTAAGTTACCCCCACATATTAGAAATAGGAAAATGCTTACTAATAAATAAGATGGGCTAAGAAATTGTATCCTCAGAAGATTCTGTGTTTTCTCATATCTGTAATAAAGAGCTCCGGGCCCACAGTAAATAGGGGGGACTTTTAAGACACAGTCCAAATGGTCCCATTAAACCCTGCCTTTCCAGTCTTCAGTTTTCTCTCCTCTGTACTCAAAGCCCCCATCTGTCGGGCACAGAGGGGCTTGTTTACTCTCTCTGGGTGAACAGACAATCCTTTCTCTCAGGTCTATGTCTTTAAAAAGATATTACATTTGCGTATGGCTGAACTACTTTTATGACTTCATTTCCAGTATTTGAATGTCTAGGCTCTGAGGGTTATATCTACCCTGGAGGCAAACAGTCGCATCCTTCAAAAAAAAAAAAAACCTGTTTAATTAAGTTCAATCACATATGGTCCAGAGTCATATGGTATAAGATCATTTGAATACATCTTGGTAGTCTTCCAAATCCTTTAAATTCATCCCTCTTATCGAAGAATTAATTGCAAAAGAAATATACTCAAGTATGGTAAACGTTTATCCAGTAGGACTTCCCTTCATATAAATGTCCTTGTTTTCTAGCATGGTATCTTAAAAGAAATGGAGCAGTAAATTTTAATTGATGTTGGGAGGGCTGGCTGATATAATCAGCCACGTGGCATCTCTTTCCTTCATCTTGTTTTTTTTGTTATTGTTTATTTCTATGCTTGAGTGTGTATTTGTTTAATTAAAATATATTTGTCATTTCTTCTTCCCTTCCCCCTTCTAGTCCCTCCTATATACACCCCTTGCTCTCTCAAATTCATGACCTCTTTTTCTTTTGTTATATATCTACATACGTACATGTGTGTATGTGTATTATATTTTCTTAAACCTATAGATGCTACCTGCTCAGTCCATATAATGTTACTTGTATGTAGGAATTCAGGGCCAAGCACTTGGTATTAGATAACATTATTGGAGAGGGTTTAGCATTCCTTAGTTACTTGCCCAGAGGTGGGGCCCTGTTTGATTCCCCCTTCCATGTCAGCGTGTCTGTTGATCTTTCCTTCATTCAGTGCTTGTTTAAGTAGACATGGGTATAACTTTCTTGATATTTCTAAGAGACACAATCTCTCTCTCTCTCTCTCTCTCTCACACACACACACACACACACATACAAAACCTTCCTATTTCTCTGTCTCTTACCATTTTTTTTTCTGGCTCATCTTCCACAGTGTTCCCTAATCTCCTGTTCAGGAGCTGTATTGTAGATGTGTCATTTGGGGTTGGGCTCTACAGGATCACTGAATACCTGCCTTTTGGATCAGTTGTGGTTTTCTTTAATGTGGTCTCTTTCTGTTGCAAGGAGAAGTTTCTCTGATGAGGGGCAAGAGCTACACTCGTCGGCGGATATAAGAATACATATGTTCGAATAAAGTTAGGAATTATGATGACTTAGTCTTGTGGCAGGTTCTCCTCCAAGACATATGGCCCTGTTGGCTAGGTTTCAGGACCAAGCCTGATTTCGCTCTTGTTGAGAAAGCATTAAGTCCAATCAGGGAACTGTTGGTTACCTCCAGGACATGCACGCCACTATCATCTCCTGAGGGTTGTTATGCCGTGGTGGCTATTATAGTCCGTAGGGTCTGTAGGTAGGCAGGACTATTGATTGCTCCCCCACTTGGACGACTGCTTGGTCTGATCCTGGGGCTTAGCTAGTGGGCATTTTGCTTGCTATCTCATTCATTTTTAAGAGTAACTTTTTAGGGTGGCTGTGATGTTCAACCCTTCTCACCCAAAAATGGGCTGCTCGGAGCAGTGAAATACATTGCCTATGGTTGCTGAGCTAGTAAAATTCAACATATCTTTCTAGGTCCTTAGCTCGTGTTTCTATGAAACAAAAATGTCCTTCAAGAACTATGACATGGAACATGTAAGAAAACTTGAGCGCTTAACAGTTTCGCCTAAAGCGGCATGGTTTAAACTAAAGCAAGCCAAACCACCATCAAAGCCTAGGTTTATATCTCTTTGCTAGGTGAGACTTTGAAATCCCATTTCTAATTAATGTGTCCTATCTCAAAGCCACAGTAATACAGAGATTTTATACTTTTGGGTTAGGACTTGGGTTACAATCTATGCTCTTGGATTACACACTCTACTCCTTTGGTGCATTTATTGGTTACATTTGTCCCCAGGTCTTGGTAAAAACAAAATATTATTATATTAATCTCTTAAAAACATTTTTTCTGTTTTCCCCATACAATGTGCTCTTTCAAGAAATAATGCAATATATTTGCTTCTGAGGGTAGCTATGATGGGGTTTATATATTTTGGGATTATATTTGGCTACTGTGAAGAAATACCCGTTTAAAGAGGCTGCATTTATGGCACACTAGGTTGATTTCCAGAAGGAAATGGGGAAAACATTAATGACCTAGAAAGAGTGGGAAGTGAAATTTGAGAAAGAACGCTAAAAATACATTGTATCCAAGTAAAAGATACATTGTATTCAAGGTTTTCAACCAAGGCACCAAAGGCTGAATATTTTAACTGCTATTGTTATCAACCTGGGTAGTCTCATTGGGGATCAGAATTTTACCTGGACACAAATGAGAGAGTTTTTACCTTCATTTTCCTTTTTTCTTTTTCAAATAATTCTAGGCATTCTTAGGTTGTGGCTGTCTTCAGAGGCTGAGGTGGATTATGTCGAAGGTTCCTGGAGTTCACAGAGTGAGAACCATCCCTAGTCCTGTCTGAGCATTCACTGGTAAAACAACAGACACAAGGACCAGAAGCATACTGAGCAGACGACCTCAGGGAGCCTGGATTGGGTAACTCTCATCCTCTCAGGGGGCATCAGGTCCTCAATGGAGGAATCCTTTCAGGTTGACCTTAGCTAACTCCTCTAGCAAGTCAGGAATTGGGGGTTGTACCTGTCATGTGATTAGAACACTCAAGTCCAGAAGGTCCTGGCGGACTGAACGCTTCCCTTGGCGATACGATCTACTGGAGATAGGAAGAGATAGGAGATACCAAGGCAGAAGTCATGCTTCCTATTTTCACCTTGCTTGTCCTATTTTCCTAGATATTATCCTCGTTTGTGAATTAAAATTGATCCTGGGAGCTTTAAGTAGTGTCCGGCCAGATCTCATGGGAGTCACATTTAATGGAAAACGTGTGTCACCTGTGGGATTGGCGTTTTAGAATTTCCCCCAGGTAATCCTAAAGGACAACCAATGGTGAGAGCCACTGCCCTAAAGTACCTCTTTCTTCCTGGTATACCACTCATGAATGTTCTTTCCTCATGTTCAGACAATGAGTAATAGCCCCTTTCCCAGCAAAACACAGGTGACTCACTTTGCTCTCAATAATAGTTGGAAGGAGCGGACAGAAGCATTTTATAAAATTAAATCTAGTGACTAAGAATAATTATTCGTATGTTGCTAAGCTTATAAATTTTGCTAACAAAAATGTCTCTTATACTTGTGAAATTATATAATTTGTTAATGTACTATCAGGCACAATATAGTAAATACCAAAACATTTTAAGGTTTCAGAGAAGATTTGCACAATTCAAATGGTAGGGCACTGAGTGAGACTGGGACTCACTTCCCCCATGCGTTTATATCCAATATAAATTATACCAATGATTAAATGAGAACATTGAGAATGTTTTATGAATATCAGGGTGTGTACAACATGGAGTCGTTTGTTAGCTACTTTCTGATCCTTTATTTTCTACATTTTACTTAATTTCAAATACACTGACTACTTAAATTTGTTATAATATTTAATGATTCCCCTATAGAAACCCAGAGAATTTAATTAAGGTTTTGTGACAGGCAAGCAGAGTAAGAGTCATCAAGACAGTAACTAAAATGGTAATCATGATTTCACAACAGACACGTGTCACAAAGCTGGGTTTAGATAGAATTTTTATTGATGCACTTCCTTGCCTTATATTAGGGAAGCCTAACGCAGGTGGTGTCATTGTAAGCCATTTTGTAATATAAATCACCATACATATATTATTTGTCTAAATTTGAATACACATTTATCATAGTAGCCACTACCGTATATTCTTGTTTCTTTAAAGCATGTATTTAAGCCGACAGCCCAACTTGACGCAGTTCTGTTCCCATTGCGAATGTTAGGGTGATAGGGTTCTGTGACACACAGCTGACGCCTGTTTGGTTTTGCTTTTTTTCCGGATGGTTAGTAGGATAAAATGATTTCTCGAGGACTAGGCTTTTAGTGTTTAATAACCTTAAACATTGTTTGGAGCAACAAGAAGGACATAAATTTGAAACTCTAAAGAGTGGCACTTTCGGAGAACATGAAGTCCACCATCTACGACAACCAGCATTTCACTAATCAGAATTTTCCACATACTTTACTACTGTTTTTTTTTTAAAAAAAAAAAAGATATTGCATGGTTTTAGCATCCTAGGAACCACAACTGACCTATGGCTCCAAGAGTTTCTGTTTTAAAAGTGAGGGCTACCTTGGAGCCAGGAGTAATGTTTTATAGCACATCTGAAAGGAAACAGATTCAGGTCAAGCACAAATGTGATCCAGAGTGTGCCCTCAGCAGCTCCGTGCGGAGAGCAGGTGGGTCTCAGGGCTGGGTTCCGGTGCTGAATTTGTAGCTTCCATGAGAAGGTCAACAATTAGTTCCTGCATTGGCTGCTTGACACTAGAGGATGGAAACTCTGATTCATGGGCTCTCCAAACCAGCTGGAGCTGAATGAAGACGCTGTCAGAGAAAAGGGGGTGCACCTAGTGTGGAAAAAGCCCCCTCTCTTACACCTTTGCCTTTCAGTTGTCCTTGGAGAGCTTTCTGAATTATTTAGGATTCAGTTGGTAAACGTGCAGGCACTGAATCTGTAAGACGCAATATGGGGACCCTTCCTGAGAAGGGCATAAAAAGGGAGCTAAAGAATCTTAACATGAGAGAGAGCAGACCCATGTTTTTAATTCTGAGTTGGCTCTGCTAACCTTGAACCCTGTGAGGGCGGAAGTATGGCATCTGCAGCCTCATGCCTTACCCCAATGGAGTCTTTGGCAAATACATCTTTAATAAATCAGTATGTAATTTTAAGGCTGGGAAGGCCTTTAATGGTGATTTGGTCTTACCTGATGGTTTGAAAGGCAGGACAAAAAAGATCCTCAAAAAAGAAAAACCCCAGGCAGCGGTCACTCTGGCCTCAAGATCAAAGCCTTGGCTCTGACCCAGATTTCCTCACACGTGTTACCGAGATCTCTCCATTCTACCTTCACAAGGTAAATAGAGAAACCTGCCAGGTATTTTTCAAATTACCCATGGAGAGTGGCTCGGGTGGCAGGTGCAGCCACCAGACGTGGATGTTGGATCGGTTGGGTTGTGTTTACCTTTCAGTCTGTTTGCTTTCTGAACAAGAGGGGCCAGGTCCATTAGGTGAGTGCCCAGCCCACTGGAGTGGAATCTCAATAAATGAAGTGGTGTCTTTAATGGTGCGGGCTGTCGTGGAGTGGAGGAAGAGGAAGCCAGGAATGAGGCAGAGCTGATTCAGGAGAGTGACATGTGAGATATGTCTCTGAACCAACAGCTACCTTCTCGTAGGAACCCTAACGTCACTGCGACCCTTAAGACAAAAGCACTTTTATAATATCAACAAGTATGCTGTGTTTTGAGAAAATACATTGGATGTTTGCCTTTGTGTTATTGACAATTTGTCTGAGCGTCTTTTCACAACCATTGAAGGAAGCGGGAGCCTTGCCACCTGCCAGGAGCTGTTTGTTACACCAGTAGATGTGCGGCATCTACAGTGTTTTAAATATTAATAGTGTAGAATGTAGATCATAGTCTTGGGAGGGGCTATAAGAAATTCCCACCTTGTCTAAAGCGTTTCTTGCACCAAAGGACTTGCGACAATGGCTTGGTAATGATACAGGAGAGGGATGTTCTGGGAAATGCTGCAAAGGTGTAGCGCTACAGCCGATCTTGGAGTAGCAGAGAATTAGCGTTCCTGCTCACGGGAGACAGGGAAGCCACGATCATGGCATTAACTGAAACACAACTGAAGGAAGACCTAATCCAATTGCAGTTGTGCCTCATGCGTTCATCGTTACTCTGGTACTGACTACTGTAAAGTAACTGTAGCTGTTCTAGTCTGTGAAGCTTGTAGGCAAGGCTGTGCAGAGTCTAAAGGCCCAAAAGCCTGCGTGCTAATTCCCATCACCCTGACTTGGTAGCGCATATCTTCTCTTCCTGTTTTGGCTTCCTTCTCTGTCAAAGGTGCTGTTGTGAGCTTTGTTTAGAGCTGAGACGGAGCTCATGTGCCCAGCCAGGTTTCCCCAATTGTTTCTGGGTGGCATAGGCACAGATTGTCTGTGCCTGAACCGGGAGTCTGTGGGCATTCTAAAGATCTTCTCTCCTACTCACCACCAGTTCTCAGGATGGCTTGCCTATGAAGGACTTTGTGCTTAACACATAGAATGCTCAGGAAATGAAGAATCAGAACTGTTACAAATATGTGTTACACACTGGTGTTATATAACCGTGAATATGAAGAATTTCCAGAAGTGTGTTTTTAATGTGGTGGAAATTACATAATGATTTGTAGTTGCCCGTCTTCATAGAGTTGTGCCAACCGGAATGGCAAGACAGGGGACTCCCAAACTTCCAGCTGGAGACGGGATGACTCCTTTCCACAATTCTTCCAAGTGGAGACTCCAGCTCATCTCCAGATGGAAGTTTGGGAGCCCTGTTTCCAGTTTCTTTCTCCACACTGATTATAAAGCAAGTCTCAGCTCTCTGTGTTGCCAATGCCTCCTCCCTTGACTTAGGCCAACATGGCTTAGCCGATGGTGAAGACTAAGCTTTCTACTTGTCCCTTGTCTTGCCTTTGTCGAGGAGACTGCCTAACCTGCCCTATTCACAGCTAGCTGAACTAAAGGTAGATAGGAGACAACCATACACCGCATAACTAGGCTTGGCCTAAAAGGGTAAGAACAGCTGGGCAGTGGTGGATCACTCTTTCAATCCCAGCACTCGGGAGGCAAAGGCATACCTCTGTGAGTTCAAGGCCAGCCTGGTCCTCAGAGTGAGTTCCAGGACAGCCCAGCTAGACAGAGAAACCTTGTCTGGTCAAAAACAAACATCAGCCAAAAAAGAAAAAGAAAAAAATAAAGACAAAATGAAGGAGGAGTAGGATAAGCGTGAACAAGCAGATCCTCCTCATTGGAGCCGTGGAGGGAAGTTGTCAGCTAATAATGGAGCAGAAGCTGAGGGACGTCTTTTAGAAAGGCAAGCCAAGGGCATTTGGAAGCCAAAATGTAAGCTACTGAAACCCACACAGAGAAGAAGCAGAAGACAGTCAGTAGAAAGAGAAAGACATCTTGAAATTGTAGAGAGATGAGAAGAGGGAGATTGGAGAAAAGTAAGAAGTCACAGTGACCGTTAATCCCGAGATGCACCTGGGCTCCTGACAGCTATTTAGGTCTTCTCTGTAAGGACAATGACAATGATTGTAACAATGTATGATACTGTGTTACAATGATGTATGTTCTAGATACAACAGTAACTCGTTCATGGCTTAATTCAGTCAGTTCTTGTAAGAAATCCACAAGGATGGTTTTCTTTCATTAAGTTTTGTAGACAAACCTGATTGTAGCATCGAGACCCCATCCTCCACCATTCTGGCCCATTTTCACCCAAAACGCTCGAGGAAAGAGCTCGTTCCCAGGAACACACTGAGAATAGGGAGATAATTCAGCCACATTCCCAGGCACAAGGTTAGGGGCCTGTTCTCATTATCCCACACGTCTCCTTGGCTACCCGTCACAGCCCACATCTGTTGTATTAGGAGTGACCCTGAGTGGGGATATCTTGTCTTTTTGGACCCCAGTGAGCTGTTAGAACTGACTCCTACAACCTTAATTTGGACCATGTTTTTAGCAATTATGTGTGCTCTGCTGAGGATGGACGAAGCTCCTAGAACCAGTCTAGCATCCATGACTGTTGCCATAAACAATACCGAGGTCTAGCTCATCAGTACTTACCATTGAGCTCCCAACCTCTCCAGGTTATGTGCAAACCATGGAACTGCTGCCTAGTCTAGCATCACTCAAACTCCATGAGCTAGCTACCCTGGGGGCATCTTGTTGCCATGGAGCTTCTGATACCCTGGTTCTCAGCTTCTGCATTTCTAGGAAGCCGGCGTCGGTCCAACAAGGGGACAGCAAAATTCGAAAGCAGATCCTTGCATCGTAACAACCAGATGGTGTTTTAAGCTTTGAAGGCCATTTTCATCCAAGTTTCAACCACCATCCCGTACTGTTGTGGTGGGAAAGCAAGCAGATGTAGGAAAGCAAATGGATCCTAGGGTGTTCCTAGAGAATTGTATTTATGAAAACAAGCAGTGGTCACAGCTGACTCATGCCTTTGTTTGCTCTTCCTTCGGTTAGGGCCACCGTCTACCGCATGTCTCCCGTTTATACTGATGGTGTTGAGACAACTAAGAAATGGTTCCCCTATGTCTACACTCTTTGCATGTGAGTTTGCATGCTTTCTGCTTTGATCATGGCAGCTAGCTAGGCTTCACTTCAGCCCACGGGTCTCCTTCTAAATTGCTTCGGCTACTAAAACGTAGCAGAAGTAATACTGTGCCAGTTATGAGTCCCCGTCCTCAAGAAGCTTTCCTCCTGTCTGCTCGCTTGGATGTCTCCTCCAGAGGAACAAGCCTGCATTGATCAGTGAAGGACGAGGAAGGTGAGATGAAGGAGCTGTTGGCAGATGCACAGAAGAGTCCAGTCAAGACCGGAATTGCCAAGATGGACCACAGCTCAACTGCCAGTGACCAGGATCATGAGAAAATGGGAAACCTTTCATTTCGTACTGCAGGATTTAGGTGGGTTTGTTAAGCAGTAAACGCTAACAGAATCATTACGGAGAACCCTCTGAACTCACCCAGGGATGCCAGATTGTATCTAGGTTACAGACAAGCGGCTTAGGGGCAGCTAGGAAGCATCCACAGAGAGGCACAGGAGGCGGGTGACAGCTGGAATCCTAACTCCCATCACAGGTGGGCTCTCACCACTGTTCTGAGATTGTCACTCTGGCTTGATTCTCTTTTCCTGTCCTACACACACACACACACACACACACACACACACACACACACACCTCTTCACTGAGCCTTGGACAGTTGCTGTTCTCAAAAGTTCTAGATTAGAGAAACAACTAACACCGCAGCCTCAAGAGTTTAGCGAAAACTAAACTTACCAGCACTTTTCTCTTGGGTCACGTGACATGGGTTGCTTTTAAAAACATGCACAGTTTAGCCTCGGCTCACAAGCTGAGGCACTCTTGAGGAACAACGATGCCCGTCTGCTGATTTAGAGCTTGAAGGTTCTGGCATCTCCTAAAACGAGATCCTAGCATCATCTCTGTGGCATGCAGGCACTAGAGAAGGCTAAAGTGTTTTTCCCAGACTCCCAACCTAGGGCCTGGGTCTGGCAGGTCAATAGTTTTTTTTTTTTTTCCTAAGCATATGTTTTGGTCTTACAGATTTGGTGAAGGGTTGATTTTCTTCTTTCCCGGACAAGGACAAACTTCATGAGATGGTGACTTGATTCACAATACAAAAACAGCACGAGAGCACTCTTCAAATTAAGTCTTCACACAAAGAAGAAAAAGAGAAAAGACAAAGAAAAAGGCAGGACTTTCAGAGTAATAGACCACTTTATCCTTTTTTTTTTTAAAAAAAAAATGAACTTCACTAATTCTCACTAATGACAGAGGCCTTTGTAGAGGACCCAATTTCACTGATTACGGAATCATATAAAATATTCTGAGAAAGAAATGAAATCTTGGTCATTTAAAAGACCCTCTGCGACTCTTGCTGAGAAATAGGCGCCCACTGCTGCTCTAATTTGCAGAATGATTGGGTTTGCAGTTTAGTGAACTGAGATAATCACAAATACCACCCAACTGCAAATCTACATTTCAGTTATTAAAGAAGGCATTTGTAGGTGGTAAAGTGGAGCAGAGCCACCAGGGCAAATTACCAACGCACAGAGTTCAGGGTGAGTATATTCAAAGGTGTGTTTGGTTTCTTTGTAGCAATCGGGAGAACAGGATTTCCAGTTGAAAGAATTTATTCACCTGGACAAATCTGAGCCAGGAATGTATGATCGCAATGTATGCTTAGAACCCCAATATTAAAACAATATTTTGGCATGCAAAATCAAAAGTAGCTGTATACTTAGAGTATGTACCAGATCCTCCGTCAACATAACAGAGGCAAGAAACTGAGAGAAAATTTGAATACTTTAGTGAGCTTGTTTATAGACAAAGAAAAATGATGACATGCCTTGAAAACCGGAGTTCTAAGTGATCAATACCGGGAAACCAGGCTGACAAGAAGAAGAAACGGTCTTGCGTTTGACCGGAACTTGTTCTTTATCTGATGTCCAGGGACATTTCTAAGCTACTTTGGCAATGTAAGGCGGCATTAGGACGGGCACAATGATCAGTAACTTGTCATTCTGACTCGGACACCTCTCCTGATGTCTTCACCCTTAACGAGCCGCATTGGTGACGGTGAGAACACAGCTAGCAACATGGGAAATGAGAGCTGACTTGTTGCCATGGGAGTGAACCCACTCGACAAATCGATTCAGGTGGTTTTGATATAACAGCCCCGTGACACTCGGGTCTTCAGTCACATAAGAACCATTGTGATGACGCCGGAGTATTTATGGAAATGTATTCTTGTTCCGTAATCAGTTTTGCTCTAACCTAGAACATTCATTATATCCACGCAGACAGCTATGTTCACAGCGATCCTTAATTAGTGAAGTTAAACTGAACGATCCTGCATTTGAACATAGAAACTTAAGTGTTCTCTTGGCATTGATACATTGGGTCCTTCCTATGGTAGCGTGCAGAATGCCTGAGATCAACCTCTGAACTTCAAGGTACTCAGTAATTCAGTAGGAGGTAAGTGTTCACAAAAATCACATGGAAAGCAAAATATGTCCATTTGCAACTGAGAAACAAAGTAAGCACTATCAGTGTTCAGAGGAAAGAGGGATCTGGGAGAGCTCAAAAAAAAAAAAAAAAGAAAGAAAGAAAACATGTGTTTGAAGTTAAACAGAAAACCCAAAGATAAGAAGATGTGAACCACATTTGAGGAAGAATACATCACGTGCACCTTGCTGGGCCTGCAGATCTCACTCAACACCATTTTCTTTTTTGCCGTAAATGAGGTAGCTCTGGAGCCAATGATCCTGACAGTAAACCTTTCTCAGTATCTGTCATGAGAGATCAATGGGGGCAGTCCAGGGATGGCAGGGATGAAGCCAGGCTCCTTCCCTTCAGGTTCTTCAGAGAGCGTCGGAGAATTCCTAGGCAATGGTACCGTGTGCATCTTTAGGAATAAAGGCTGAAACCGGTATAATAGGAGAATGCAACAGAAAACCGTTGAAACCTGGGGCTGGGATGTTCCATTCTAGCATAGTTTCCACTCCACGGTCAGCAAAACTTAACCACCAGGAGAATATTTCAGACCCTAAAATTTTAAGGCAATCGGCGTAAACATTTCCTAGAGTTTGGGACTGAAAATGGACATTTTGCAGGCTATTTCTGGGAGGCAGTTGTCTGGGATAGATAGTACAATTTAAAATGGTGACATAGAATACAATGGAGTGTAAATATTCTGACAGAGTCACTTGTCCCGCTTTCCTCTGCCCCTGTGCGGGGCCTGATAATCTTCCTGGTGGGCTATCTTCCTCCTGAGTTATCTCAGCGTTCATTCTGCTTTCGTCCGAGCAAGGCCAGTATTTCCCGAGTTGTCAGACGTTCAGCTGTTGCTGAAGATGTTAAAAATCCGAGCAAACCTGCTAATCATGGCCAACAAAGCGGCTTAATCCTGGCTGACTGGCGATTTGTTTTGCAGCCTTTGGTGCAACAGAGAGATTGGAGTTTATAAAAAGAGGTAAATATTCAGTTAGAGATTAGAAACTGGAAAAGGGGAAAGACTCGCTTCCCCGAGACCACACACTGGTAGCGAACCTCCCTTGAGCAATTGTTCTGGAGCATTTCATGTTTCTCCCCGCTCCCCGACCCTGGCTTCTCCACTGCCCATCATCCCCGCCTCCCTCTGCCACCAAAGGTTTGATTGACGCGTGTCACTGCCACAGAGAGGAAGAAGCTTCAGGAAGGAGGAGGGAGGGGCTGGGGGGAAAGCAGCCACCTCAAAAGCCCCTGGAGTCAAAAGATGATTCAGTCTTTCTGCCTGTGTTTTGTCTCTCTCTAAATTATTCAAATCTGGGTGGCATCTTGGATAAGTGGCATTTTGACACAGCTTAAGGGATTGTCTTACTAACACTATTGAGCCGAAGCTGCCATCCTTTTAAAGATGTAAAAAGAGAGATCTTTACTATAATCTGCTATGTCTACAAATGAAAGGCAGTTACATTCAAAAGGCTTAAAATATTTTGATCGGTTATATTCATTTTTGACTTACAGTTTTGTCCGATCCATCTAAGAGTGATCTTTATTAGCCCAAAGAAAGGATAAGCTCTTATTTGAATCTCTTTAAAGGGTACTGATGGTAATATAGGTGCTGTCGGATGGTTTCGAGGCGGAGGCAGCTGCCAGAGAAGAAAAGTGTGGAAGTTTCTAGTAAAAAAAAAATAGGAATACCTTGCATGTTAAATGTATAAAAAAAAAACTTCAGCCTGGAGTTATGCCCTAATTCTAGCCCAGAAACCTTCTTTTTAGCTGTGGGATCTTGGGACACTCACAGAATAGCCCATGAGTGTACTTTTCCCTCTGGCAAACATGAAAGAAAACAGGCATCGTCTTCCTCGGGTTTTAGGGCCATGGGATTAGCCATTGAGTTGTTTGGACGCTATTCTTTTTAGTAGACTATTACCTTTGTGGAGGGTGACACTTACTGGAGCTTTAAAGCTCTGTTTGCTTCACCAACAGCTTGTCCATGCCCCGGCAGCAGGCTTGTGCCCGGTGCCTCGGAGATGGGATGAGAGACAATCGGTGTAGGAGGCGGAGATACGGGTGTCCTGATTCTGATTGTCAGAGAATTCAATAGTTTTCTTTTTAAACTTTTCCTGTTGTCTGTCTTCTTCTGAAGTTTTATTTATTTCCTCTGCACATGTTAACCCCACTTTCGTTTCCAAAAATAGTAGGTTTCTCAATTAGCTTCCTGCAGAAACTACCAATAAAATCAACAGAGAACAGAGGCCGTTTGGTGTTTGAGATAAAGGATAAATCATGTGGGCACGAGATGCTCAGACAGAACCACTCTTCTCGTGATGGCTCACAAAGTATCCGAGTTTCATGCTGTCCACTCCTATCCCCTCTTAGTAACATGCTGTGGAAGTTTTCTTCCTAGGTTTAATACGTAAAGATACAGACTGCCCAAGAAATATGCAATTAAAAACAATGAATAATAATTATGTAGCGGCTGGGATGTAACAGCAGTAAATGTTTATTTACTATTAATTTGGGCATCCTGCGCTTTACCTGACAAGTCTTTACAAAGCCTTCAGCCTGTCTTTCAGACGCTTGGCAGCTCTTCTCTTGCCAGGGTTTCATTAGCCTTGAATACAATCGAGTCCATGAGAAAAGGCTGCACATATGATTCGTCTTGAAAAATATGCTTATTTATGCATTAAAAGAAACATGTGCTGAGGTTAGCCGTATTTTGGAAGCTGGGTAAGGTCCTTGGGGTACAAGCTGGGTAGCGTTAAGTCCATGTTGTTAGGTAGTTTATGGACTAGCAAGAAGGAAGCAGACACTTAAAATGTGTTTACATTTTAAAGGGCTTAATTCCTACTATTATATGGCCCATTAGGAAAACATATGACCCACTGAGAATGTTTAACAGAAGTATCCAACCCTGTGTTGGAGATTGGAGCAGGCATCCTTGAGGAAGTGACATTTAATCTAGGAAAATTGAGTACTGAAAGATAGCATCCCCAGTGGAAGAACAAGAAGTAAGTCTATTTATATCTCATCAGGAAAATGCACTCTGAGTACACCATTGGCGGGTTAGTAGGGGGTCATACTCCTTTGATTTCAGAACTATAAATGCCAGGTATGTTTCTTCAATACTAAAATCAGCAACAGGGGAGTTGATATTCCAACTTTGACAAACTCCAGGGAAGACAAGTGGGTGATAAATTCTGTTTAACAGCTAAGCTTGGAAGTTCAACAATTTAGACTGCTACATCATTATTGAGAAGTCAGTCTCAATAATGTATAAAAAAATCGCATTATTCTTAAATACCCACGGACAATTAGAAACAGTGAGAGCAAAGCACACAGCCAACAGTTGTGGGTACCTGGGGTAAGCCTTTCCTCTACCTGGAATCAGAGTTCGGAGTTAAAACATCTTCTCTGTAATTTTCTACTTGTATGATCACATGCGAGTCATCTTACAGGTGTAGAAAGCATACGGATGCAGAAGGCATTGAAATCTACCTAGTAGCTGGGTCAAGAGCCCTTTCAAACAATTTACACTCAGTAAATTGTAGGCAGAGACTGTTTATTTCCTAGCCACTCAGACCCAAGTAATAACAGAAACTATATTAATTAAAGTTTTGTTTAGCCTATTAGCTCAGACTTCTTATTAACTAACTCTTACCTCTTAAATTAACCCATTTTTATGAATTTATGTATCACCACGAGGCAGTAGCCTACCAGTAAGGTCTGGTGTCTTTCTCCTTCGTCAGACACATGGTGTCTACTTGACTCCACCTACTCTTTCTCTATATCTCTGTTCGGATTTCCCACCTGGCTCTACTCTGCTAAGCCATTGGCCAAAACAGCTTCATTCATCAACCAATAAAAGCAATACATAGCCGGGCGATGGTGGCGCACGCCTTTAATCCCAGCACTCGGGAGGCAGAGGTGGGCGGATCTCTGTGAGTTCGAGACCAGCTTGGTCTAGAGAGCTAGTTCCAGGACAGGCTCCAAAGCCACAGAGAAACCCTGTCTCGAAAAACCAAAAAAAAAAAAAAAAGCAATACATATACAGAAGGATATCCGACATCAGTAAATCGCTTAATATTGATGGACCATGATAATAGTCTACCTTTTCAGGGTGTAATGAGATTTCTGTAGGAGAAAATGATATCACTTCGACAAAGCAGGCACCCTTCATAGCATTGACAATGGTCACCCACACCTTTGTTCATAACCTTAGAGGATCTGTCTTTTGCCTTGCCCACTAACACTTCCAAACAGCAAGAGCTGCCTCTGAACTGCCTCTGTCCAGAGTTCTGAGACCGCATCATAGCACTGAAGCAAACCGTGTGTGTGTGTGTGTGTGTGTGTGTGTGTGTGTGTGTGTGAATTCTCGTTCTGCACATTGGAAAGCTCAGACTACCATGGAAATGACCAGAAAATAGAAACAGCTTTTGTTCATGTTCTGTCTCTATTCTTCTCCTTCATTTGCACACATACCAGAAGTAGCTGAATGTTGTCTGCTTTGAGCCAAACACCTGAGCCACCTGTCATCATCCACAGTGTGACTTTGATCCAAACGAAAGGCAGGCACCTCTGCCTGTGCCTTCTGTGGCTGGGGAGCAGCAGAATATCTAAGACAGACTCAGGAGTCCACGAAAGCACTTCTTAAAATACAGAGGCCTTGACACTGTTTTGTGGATTCCAATTCCATCCCTGTGCTCAATGTTAGGCAACTGAAGAACACCCATTGGGTAAAAATGCAGAATCCAGCACTGAGCAGCAAATACTTCTTTTAGTACCCAGCATTGGGTAGCCACTATTTTTTTTTTTCTGGTCAAAAGTAGTTCCAGAATATTCCCTGGCCTGGGAAATAGTATATTCTAGGGAGAGAATAAAGGTTTTTAAAACAAGCTGGGTGGTGGTGGTGCACACTTTTAATCCCAGCACTTGGAAGACAGAGGCAGGTGGATCTCTGTTAATTTCAAGACAGGGTTTCTCTGTAGCTTTGGAGCCTGTCCTGGAACTAGCTCTTGTAGACCAGGCTGGCCTCGAACTCACAGAGGTTTAGAAGAGGTTGACCAACAAATAATGTCGTTTTTGTGTGTGTTTTTATTTGGTTACTGTGTGTGTGTGTTTCCTTTGGGATTTTGTTGTATGTTTTTTAGGTTTTGTTGTTGTATTGGGTTTTTGGTTTGTTTTGTGAGGAAAAACTTAAAGTTGGGTGGTTGGGGAGGCAGAAGGGATCTGGAAAGACTTGGGGAACAGGAAGCATATCAAAATCTATTTAAATTTAAAAGTGTTTTAAGTAATAAAAATTACTTTAAAAGTACAATCCAAATTATAGTTGTAGTGTGACTTAAAAATAGAGTTGGCAGGCTGGTCCTAAAATGCATCAAACCAAAGGGCCTGGGACGGGCTGGCCTCCAGCAAAAGCATCCTAAAAAAGGATGAGCATAGGAATTTTGTGTTCCTTGATTCCAAGATGAACACGTGACCGTTAGTGTCAACTTGACAGAATTCCGAGTCTCCTGGGAGACACCTTCGTGTGGGTCTCTCTGTTAGGGTGTTTTCAGAGCTGTTTCGCCATGAGAAGACTCCCAGAGAGTGTGGGCGGGTAGCATATTCCCCAAAGTGACTGACTGAAAGCCAAGGGAATGTAATTATGATTCTTGATGTGGCTTATAAATATATGCTTTCCCACATAAAATAAGGTGACTGCTTGACATCCATTCAAGCATGAAGAAGAAGGAGCCCGTGAGCGGAGCACGACACCCGTGTCTCTTTGTGAGGCCTGTGGGAGCCATGGCAGGCCTCAGGTCCTCAGGTCCTTCTCTTTGCTAGAGATAAGGGCTGCTCTTGCTGCTACGTTGCACTGCACCCTCAAACCGTGAACCGAAAATGCTTCCTTCTATATATGGCTCTCCTCAGGCTTTCTATCACAGGGGTGTGAAAATTAACTCACATTCTGCGCGGACACGTTTCCTGATTGCTCATTGATGTGGGCAGGCCCAGCTCACTGTGAGTGGTGGATGCCGTCCCCGAGGAAGAGCGGGCGTCCGAGAACAAGCCAGTCAGTAAGCGGCATTCCTCTGTGGGGTCCGCTTCCGTGTAACCACTAATTCAAACGCGGAATCTCTCCCCCACCTTGTTTATTACAGTCACAGGAAACCACACGGGGATGTTTATACTCCTAAAGCATAGCTGCTTGAAGATTGCGCTGTTAATGTCTCCTACTGGTTATGAGGGTCAAGAACTTGAGAATAAGTCCTTCAAAAAACTTGTCAAGTTCCCCTCTAGGATTGATTCCCAGGTCTTAGCCTTGTGATTCTCAAGGGCGAAGAACTGTCTTGCCCCTTATTCCCGTGATTAATGGCAGGTCTTTAACTGATATCTTCATTCCTCACTACGAGGTTTCCTTTGTAGGCTCCCTGAAGTTAGCTTCTTCTAGAATAACTGACCTGAGAGAGACAAAACCTGAGCTAGAAGCTGCTGGGGAATATTATTTTCAGGTGTGTGACTTTTGTTTTATGCTGCATTTGATTAACTGTGAAGCTGTGATTCTTTGCTGTCTAAAACACCTGATGGTCCTAATAAAGAGATGAATGGCCAATAGCAAGGCAGGAGCAAGGGTATGCGGGGCTAGCAGGCGGAGAGAATAAAGAGAGAACAAGGAGAAGAGGGCAACAGGGGCCAGCCACCCAGCTATACAGCAAGCCACAGAGAAAGAAGCAAAGAAAGGTATGCAGAATTAGAGAAAGATAAAGCCCAGAGGCAAAAGGTAGTTGGGATAATTTGAGTTAGGAAAAGCAGGCAAGAAACAAGCCAAGCTAAGGCCAGGAGTTCATAACTAAGAATAAGCCTCCGTGTGTGATTTATTTGGGAGCTGAGTGGTGCCCCCCCCCCACAAAAGCCAAAAGCGTAAAATATCACACAACAATAAACCATATATTTCATAAAAAATTTTAGTACTAAGGGCCTGTTGAGTTGGGCTCTTTCAAGATTCTTGTGTTAAAACCACAACCCTAATTATGTTACCACATGAACAAAAAAGCTTTATGGGAGAAATAAGGTTAAATGAGGTCAAAGGGGAGGGCCATACTCAGACAGGGTCCTTCAAGGAGAGAAAGGGGTTGCTAGCTGTTGATTTGCTGCTAGATATTTTCAGTTGGAATCCACAGAGGCACGGTTTTCTGTGTACCTGTGTTTAATATTTTTTAAAGAGGGTGTGTTACACCAAGAATGTGAATATTTGACATAGATTTAACTCCAAATCTGTCACAACTATACTTGGTAAATCGTTGTCTTTCTAATTGAGAAGCCAATAGAAAAAGCTTCTTGTGCTGTAGAGGTAGAGGCATATGTTATGCTGCAGAATATAGAATAAATTGTGTAGCCCTGGCTGTCCTGGAACTTGCCTTTTAGACCAGGTTGGCCTCGAACTCACAGACGTTCTCCTGGCTCTGCCTCCCGAGTGCTGGGATTAAAGCTGTGGCCACTGCACCTGCCTCCAACTGCTGTCTTTGGGTAACTGATTGGAAGCAGCCCTGTGGGGAACCGCCATGGTTGGTCTAAACGTGCTTCTTCCATTATTATATACATGGGACACGAATAAGTATAAAATACAATTTCATTACGAAAGACATTCTTTGGAGGGTAGGAACTGAGAATCAAAGTGGGGAAATTGTTCCTTTTACCTACAAACAGAAGGTGGTTATCGTTGAAAGTTCAAGCCAGGCCTAAAAGCTCGATATTCGTGCATGACACAGGAAAGCAGGGGCCGGGTCAGCGTGTGAAAACCGGGAGGTTGACCAATGCCACAGAATATTGTGGAAGGTAACTTTCGGAATGACGGTTTCTCTGGGAGCTTTCTCTGAAAACCTTGACTCCGTGCTGGGTCTCCTGAGTGGGAGTCAGACTTGGCTATTTTATACATGGCTGATATCAGTAGCTTTCAGAGTCATCTCTTGTCAATCTTGTCTTCCTAAGGATTGCATGGCGTGAACGAACCAACAAACCAATGTGAGAGAAAGATGGCAAGAAAAAGGCATAGATATATTTTCCCTTCCAAACTGCTGGCAAAGGTTTGAAGGTCATAGAAGGGCATTTGGTTGGTTTTTTTTTTTTATTAATGTGACAAGTTTTCGCTATATAGATTAGGCTGGCCTTGAACCCGTGAAACTCCTGCCTCTGCTTCCTAAGCCCTGAGGTTATAGATGTGCACACCACCTAGTTCCAGAAGCCGTCTTCTGTTTTCTGAAGCTCTGATGGAGGAAGGTCATTGGCTAATAAAGGCACTGCCCTGGCCCATTTTATTGGTTAGAGGATAGGTGGGAGGAGTAAACAGAACAAAATGCTGGGAGGAAGAGGAAGTGAGCTCGGAGACTCGACCGCTTTCCTCGCGGGAGCAGACGCCTGAGAGAGACGCCATGCCCTGCTCCCGGGATGAAGCTCGGACCCAGGATGGACTAGGCTAGAATCTCCCCGGTAAGCGCACCTTGGGGTGCTACACACAGATGATTAGGAATGGGCTAAATTAATATGTGAGAATTAGCCTAGAAGAGAATGGGCCAAGCAGTGATTAAAAGAATACAGTTTGTGTGTTGTTATTTCGGAGCATAAGCTAGCCATGTGGGCGGCTGGGTGTGGGGGACGCAGCCCTGCCGCCCCATATTACTACAAAGCTCTTCCTAGACTCTGCTGCAATGAAGGGGAGTTTGTTTCTCCCATAACAGAAGGAATGTACTGGAGATGACTGACGTTTCAGGAAAACTCAAATATACCTTACCGCTCGGTATTTGAGCCGCGTCATTACGTAAGGTTTAGATGTCAGGAGTACATGCAGAAGAAAGCTGTCTTCTGCTGTTTCTACAAGGAGCTTCGCCCTCCCGAACTCTTCTAGGGCATCTCGTTTACCTTGCATAGAGTGACTTGTCATTTTATTTCTCTTTTGACCCTAAGCTGAGTGGGAAGAAGGGACAGTTCATCTTGACGAAATCCGGTCGAAACCGTTAGCAGTTGGCCCAGGCTCTGCTAAAAAGCATTTCACTTTGTTTCTGTGAAAAGGAGGAGATTAGGCAAGCTGAGAAAACGTTTGGAAGATAATTCGTCTTCAGCCCTGGAGCAGACGCCTGCCTTGATCGCAGCAGCCTGGAGCTCCTTTTACACCACACAGAATGCAGCAGCGTTGCCACCTGCTTTGAGGGACAGGCAAAGGGAGCCAAGGCAATGGGAACACAATAAAGAGAGAGATTAGAGCAGGAAGGGAGGGTGGGGGAGAAAGGACTCAGTTTCTCCTGCAGGAAGGCAGTGATGAATAAAATCGCTATTGTTGTTCTGAATGTTTTCCTAAATTGAGTCTAACTTGAGTAAATAAAATTGGGTCTCAATACAAAACCGTACTCCTTTTCTGGATTAAAAGAACTAGCCCATCTTTTCTTTCCTTTGCCTCGACTGAACACTTTTCTGCTCAGCTTTTCTTCAGTCAACAACGCAAACGCGAATGTGTTGCTGGTCTGAAATGTGTCTCTTGGACGGTGTGCAAACACTTTGTAGTGAATAGAAACGTGGTGATTTTCTAGATTACCCTTTCATGGTAGGCTGCCCACCAACACAAGCCACTGAGGCTGCCTCTTTTACGGGTAATGTGAATGGGTGGGAAGACCCAAAGGGGACGGCGTAGGGAGCCATCGTCCCCAGAGGTAACCAGATAGAGCGAGCCGGGTGGTATTAGTGTGTTAGCTTTCTCTAGGTCCTGGCATCTTCAATGGGCCAGCGCCCTCTCCAGTTGTCAGCCCAGGGCTCCTTTTGTGCTAATCATTTCCCACTGCTCATCTCTCAGAGCTTGGAGTCGATCTCGGTCGAGCCTCTCCGCTTGGACCATTATGTCCAGCAAGCTCGGAACATCTGCAGTAAATCCTGGAGGATTTAGGGGTGGGCCAAGGAAGTGTGAGTGACAGCATGGGGCCATGAGGTCTAGCTGCAGCTGAGAGGGAAGCCTTTCCACATCCCGACTCTGATGTGGCATCGAAAGATTTGATCTGATCAAGTGGCTTCTGCCAGCTGTCACGGTGTGTGTGCAAGCTAAAAACGAAACCGTGAGCATTCCTCCCACCTCTGCTAAGCTGGCTCATGAGTTCCGATGACAAACATCTCCCTTTTCTTGGCTTTATTTGTGTTTATTATTTATCTTTTATGTGGCAGCTGGTGGGGGAGACAAGCAGTGGATAGGTAAGAAGGGGCGTCAGATGAGCTGGGGAGCTGTTTCAATCGGCAGGTCCAGATGAAAAGGCAAGGCCCCAGCTTTGTACAGCAGTCACCGGCAACTTTTGGGTGCGAGAGCAAGAAAGGTGGTTTAATCAAAATTTCGCAGCTTGTTTGCAGAGGGCTTCTGAAGAGCGTCTTCAAAGCAGAGCCACTTTAAAGCAAGGTGAAATCCACCGCCACTGCTTGCTGCGTTCTCTTTTCTCTTCTTGGGTTTTATGATTTAATTTATCCAGGAAAGCTGTACCAGGAAGTGTTTGTTTACCTGCAGTGGCTTATTCTTCCTCTACTCTCTCCCTCTTCCATTCTCTCTCTCCTCTCTCTCTCTCTCTGTCTCTCTGTGGATGTGTGCTTGTGTTCTGCATATCAGCGGGAATGAAGTGCTCTGGCACCTTTAGACAAGCATTTTGCACAAGAACCTGTGCAATTGCTCAGAGGCCTTTCCGTGTCTCCCAGAATTTCAGGATGTTCTACCCCAGCTGTGTCTCAATAACAAATGACCGAGGTCTTCAGGGGCTCGTGGAGACCAAAGCTCATGGTTGACCATGCCCGGAGTCCATCCAGGGTCACCTGTGCCCAGGGCCATTTTCCTCCGTCTTCTGGAACCTGTGTGTTGCCAGAGACTTTCATCACACAGGAGGAAGGGCAAGGGTGAGGCACACCTGAGCTCTTCAAACCCCTGGCTGCACTCACAATTCTTGGCCTTAGCAGGGTGCAAAGCAGGGCTTTCTTTCCTTGCTGTGTGGAGAGAAAGCAATCCCACATGAAGGAAGCAGCTCTTTTGGGACACTCACTGATAGAGTAGCTTGTAGCTCTCAGTCAGTGCTGTGAGGGATCTGGGCATGTCTGGTAACCTTGGCGGCACAATGTAACAGAAATTCTTAGGGGTAGAGACTTCAGGGCCTTCACGGCATAGCTAATGAGCATGACATACCAGCTGGGGTGGCTGAAAGGTATCTGTATTATGGTAGAATGATACTTGTGTGTGTGCATATGTGTGTGTGTGTGGGGGGGGTGGTACCAAAAGGCAAGAAAGAACCATTTCCAAGTATTACGACAACTTCATTTAACTAAAAATAAATTTGCTTCTCTTCCTGAGAAGCTATTTTGTAACTCCCCTTTGTTTCTGAAATGTAACACTCTCGGGATCGGAAGCGATTGCGTCTTACAGAAATAACGGGACGACAGCTACGACAGCTACATGTTGTAGAACAGCAGAACCTGCGCCCCATCCCAGCTCTAGTTTCTCCCTTTCCAAACACACCACTTGTTTCCCATCAAAGAGAAAATGTGAGGATGGTCTCACCGTTTCTTGCAACAGATCCCAAGACAGAGTGCAGCAGGCAGCAGAGGAGCGAGGGATATTCTTTAGAGATTCACCTGTTGGGAACTTAGGGGAGGCCTAGGAGCAGAGGAAGACACAATATGTTGCTTCAAAGGTAGCCAATCAAATGCCGGCCTCAACAATGGCCTAGCGCCTTGGCTTTGCTTTATAATTGAGGCAACTGAAGCTGGGAAGTTAGACCCACAGTGTAACCCTTCAGTAGATGCTAGCGGCAGGCTAAGGCTGGGGGGGGGGGCAGGTGCTAGGACAAAGCAGTTCTCATTCCCAGTGAGTCCTCAGCCTGGGATGCTCTTGGCAGCTGGGAATACTGTTTGCATGGGATCTTTTTGTAGTTACAGCTCTTCTCAGTTCTTCAAAGTTGTTTGTGAACCATCCTACAGCTCCACTTTCACAGATATTTGTGTCGATGACTAATATCTTCTGTTCTGTACACGTCTAGGAAGGCAGGATTTGCAGTAAGGAATTTTCTTAATTTCATTTTTTTTTCTGAGAAAGTCTTCCTCCTTGAAGGGACTCTAGCTAGCCCAAGAATGGCAAACATAGCTCTAGCAGGTCTTGCCCTTCTCTCCCATTCCCTCTGCGTTGCTAAAAACTATTAGATGATATTCCTAAAGTTGGCTACCAAGGTCTATTCCCTTATCCGGCCCCTTCTTCCTCATGAGGCTGACTACCAAGGTCCAGCTATCAAAGTATTGCAGTCCAGCAATCAAAAGCCCCCTTCAGCTGATCTAATTAACCTGTCTGATCAAAATTAAAAACCCCATCCTATCATGGGGTTTCCCTTTGTACCTTTATAAACTGCCACTTTCCTATGGGCCCACATCTCTTCTCTATGTTCCTCTGGGACAAATATCCTTTCCCCTTCTCCCTTGATCCTTCCCCACTTCTCCTTTATCCTCTATTTCCTGTCTTTGTCTCTTATTCCCTGCCCTTTGTTCCTCTGGGACAAATCTCCTTTGTCCTGAGAACTTGGTCTTGATGTGTCTTGTGCCAACATCTGTCCCTTCATTCTTCAAAAGAACGGGACATTTTCCTTCCAGAACGATGAGAAATGGGCTTCTAGTTTATACTAGGTATACTCATACTAGTTAGCAATCCATAAGTCAGTGTAGGAAAATAAGTCTATGCTTGGGTTAATACACCTTTGGTCCATCTCTGAACATGAAGATGTGGTCAATCTACCCAATGCACACAGAGGAGCAGAGTACACTTTCTAGGGAAATCCAGGGTATTCTTACCAGAATGGGAGGAATGGGAGCACCAAGGGTGTTTATTTGTTAGCAATTCCTCTTTCCCAGTTAATGATTTTTATAATACCTACAGGCAGGTTTAGAAGCCAACTTGAGACCCATTTAACAATGACCTGGAGCATATACAAACCTATAGGTAAGGTGTGCAGTGAACAGCACCATTAGAAGTATAGCTAGTAAGTGTTCCACAAGTACGAGAAGAAATGAATGGTTTTATCTAGCGCTTCATTCCAGGGCAAGCCTGGATGCAGTTGATTCTTAGAGACTGATGATGGCAGCCATTTCTACTCCAGGACATCCTCATGTATAGAGAACACAGATTCTTACATATCAATTATTCATGAGCGCATCCCCACAGATATAAAAAGGCTGAACAGAACAAAAGCATATGCTTTAGAGAGACAAAGAGATATTTACTCTCTATGATCGTGTGTCCTTGTTAAGAACGGAGTCTATAAAAAGGGCCTCCGTGGTCATGCCATCTGCCCTGTTCAAAATGCAGGGTAGGCTAGTGTAAGACTTTGCTCTCAGGGTCATGTTGCTTGGTTTGAATCCCAACTGCGTTCACTGCTGTGGCTATAGACAAGAGTCGATGCCATACCTTCACTGTGCCGCAGTGTGCTCGTCTGCAAAGCTGATCACTGTAGCAACACTGCGGGGTTTTTATGATGATTCAGTGATGTGAGCTGTAAAACTGATCTGTAAAGCACAATTCTAGTACTGAGGGTTCTTGGTAAGGATTATGCAAATAGTCAGACCTCATTCACCAAATAAGATAACTCATTCTTGGCCATTTTGAGCTGCTCTCCTTTGAAAAGACCAATCCAGAAGTCAGGGCCAAGCTTAAACAAGGTCAAGAGGCTGAAAAATCTCCAGGATTTTATGGTATCATATATGAGGATGTTATGAGGTTTCGTGAGTTACAGTAATTCTTTCTAGGGGCAAATTGTCATCAAAATGCAAGTAATATAAACAATTGAGTGAGAGGAAGTGAACGGTACCAGTGTTCTAAACTCTATCCCTCCACCCTCAGCTAAATTAGGGAACTAACATGACCTTCCTTCCCCTAAGAATGGATAAGGAGCAGTGGAGCGTAAAGTCACCCTAAGTCCTGGAATGTTCTGAGCTACAAGCTCCAGGCGTATCACCCGTAAGAGCCTATTTTAATGCTTCCCCCCTGAGTCCTGTGATGGATGGAATCACACTGCTCCTCCAAAATCATATTCACTGCACTAAATTATCTTTCTGTGTTTGAAATGAATCAACCAATCAGGTTGATATTCATAACAGCCAAAAGACTAGGTCTATATGAAGTTCTGGTGCCTCATGTCAGGTTTTGATTGGGTTCTGTGCCAGTTTGGACTCCAAACATCATAAAAACGTTATTTTATCTCAGATTAGGCCAAACTAGAAGTGTTTTAGTAAGACACTGAGTTTCTAACTCACCATCCTCTTTTGCGATAATATCAGTGGAGGTGAACAAGAGATTCATGAAAAGAACGAACACAGAAAACAACTTTTTGGAGGATGGACCTGGACGGGACACTGACGGACAGTTCCCGTGAGGGCCAGCGGAAGCATCTGCAGCAGCATGGCCTCTGTGTTCATTAGGGCTTCAATTGCTGTTAAGGGACACCATGGCCACAGAAACTTTTATCAAGGAAGGCATTTAATTGGGTGGCTTGCAGCTCCAGATTAGACCATTATCATCACGGTGGGACATGACCGCACGCAGGCAGACATGGTGCTGGGGAAGGAGTTGAGCGTTCAGACAGCTTGAGCTGCAGGCAACAGGAAGTGGACTCCCTCGCTGCAGTTTGTGCACAGGAGACCTCAAAGCCCACCCCCATGGTGACACACTTCCTCCAACAAGACCACACCTACTCCAACAAAGACACACCTCCTAACAGTGTCTCTCCCTGTGAGCTCATGGGGGCCAGTTGCGTCCACACTACCACAGACTTCATGTCTCAGTTACCAGAATTCTAAAGCTTCTAACCCTGGAGATATACTCAGTGGCCTCAAGGCCCAGTTTCCCCAGCTCCTTTCTTAATCTCCTCTATCAAGAACGAATGATTGCAAGGAAGAAGTGTGGTGGGCCACCCGTATCCGTGGGTTCTATATCTGAAAATGCAACCAGCTGCACATTCAAAACGGTACAAATATTTTGAATATGAACTTTCCTTGTTTTTAAATGATACGATATTGTAATTATTTGCCCAATATTTATATTAGGTATCATAAGTCATTTAGAAATAATTTTTCACACTCTGCAGATACCCTCACTGTCGATTTCATCCTTTCTTTGAAAACCTGACTAAATTTAGGTCTGATCTTCCGCCCCTGCTTTAGTCCTCAGCGGCTCCCCCACAGCCAGTAGAGGAAGCCTAGATGCTTCAAGATGGTGGCCAAGTTCTCTCAAGTATGGAACCCGGTTCAGTCTCTCCATCTCACGCCAGCTTTCTCTCCCTTTATGCTCCGGTTTTATGAGCTGAACTTTCTATTTCGCATGACTTTGACTTTCATCTGCTAGTTCTTCCCTCCTGGAATTCTTTCTTACTCCACATTACCTGGTTTATTCATTTGTATGCTGTGAAACTCGGCCCACCTTCCCCATCTTGAAGAGTCATCCGCGAGAGCACTGTGTGCGACCTTCCTCCTGCATCGTTCCCAGACACCCGGTACTTCCTTTTGCCATGTTTCTCTGAACCCTTGTGTGTCTGATATTAAATCCTCAAACCCTGGAAGGTAGCAATTGCTTCTTTCTGTCTGTCCCCAGAAGCTCCTGGAGGCCTTGGCACATGGACAAATGTTCAAGAACCCATTTGCTGCGCTAAACCTGAGATGTTCTTCGCAGGGTTGAGGGTGCTAATTAGTATTAAAATGCGCAAAAAAAAAGCAGGTGTCCAGGAAGGAACTCTAAAGAAAACATGGCCTTGATAATCCACCAACGGGGTAATTATTTCTAAATAATTCAGACGAACCAGAGTTGTTCCTGAAAGACGCCCAAACAGCCAGTCAGTTCTTTGGAAAAGTCAGCCAGCTGGCATCACAGAAACCCAAACAGTCAACAAACCATCCCACTGGGCTCGTGGCATTTCAGCAGGTGTCCGTGAAGCCTGCGGTGGAAGGAATTGCTGATGACACTGTGTTCATGTCTCCTTTCTCCCACATCGGGCAACCCTACGCGAGTGTTTCAGCACCAGGGCGAAGCACAGATATGGGAAAACATTCGTATTTGAGCAAACTCCCTGAACTGCAGCGAATAAACCCTGCATCCATGGAAAATCCCACACACGAAAGGGCAAGTTGAAGCAAGTTTCTGTGAAGCGGGGGCCCCCTTTTAGGTTCGGGACACGTGGCCTCTCGGGCTGAATGGACAGACGGTCTGAATGTGCGAGAGCGGCGAACAACAACCCAAACAAGACGGCCATTCTCGCCCCTCTCAGACCGTCGCTCGGAGGGGCCTGCTCTAGGGACGGACTCTCCATGCTAAGTAACTCCTATTCTTCATTCATGTTGACTTGATGGTGAAGCCAGGTGAAAAGACAATTGACCCAAACAGCCGAACGGAACGTGAAGCCTCGCTAACGAGGTGGGCATTGTAAGATTCCAAGTGAGCGCCACTTTCTAGGATTGCATCCTTTATGCAAAGAGAAAATTATTAAAGAAGATGGGGGTGGGTGGCATAGGGAGCCCTTTGGTGGGCTGTTTTCTACTTTTGTTGTGTTGTGTGCTTTCTTGCAGGCGACTTTTGGGGCAAATCCTGCATCTTCAGCCAGGAGAAGTTCGCGGAGTACAAAAGGGCTTTTGAAGCTGCGAGTGTAAATTCAGACTCCTTTTCTTCCTTCCTTCCTTCCTTTCTTTGCCTCCTCTCTTTTCCTAGGTCTACAGGCCTCTCAGTGGAAATAATAAGCACCATTGCTTGCCGTCCGCGTCCCCTGAATTGCTCGGACATCAAATGCAACCCTAGAAAGGGGGCACGCTTTATTCCATTCTGCAAAAGTCTCTCCCCATTCTTTATTTACATGTCGCCGTGAGGCTAAGCAATAGACAGCCCATCAACACACACACACACACACACACACACACACACACAAACACACACGGCCATTAAACAAATTAAAAGGGATGGGGCTGACTCGCACAGTACTCTTGGAATCCTCAATTTGATTAGTTCGAGTTTAATACACAGGAGCTGGGGAGGAGGGGCCGACGGCTCTTTAATAACCTGTACAATCAGATTATGCTGATGAATCTGACTATTCTGTGCTTTTTAACGGAGTCTTCTTATCTGATTACTTAGAGAAGAAAGTCGCATCTTCAGCAGCCTTTCTGAGCATGTACGAATTTCAGAGCATGCCATTAGCTCTGGCGGATTTGCTTTAACTGATGATTCTTTCTGCTGTCGAGGATGGTTTTTCTGTGTTGTGAGCTTTATCTTCAAAATCTTTCAAATAGTTTTAGCTTCTTGGGACTGTTGTCGGTCTTCCAGCCCCCTTGAAGCCTGGGTTCAGGAAACGTAGTGTAATTAGAAAATGCTTTTCCCTTGGGTAGCTGTTCAAGTACATTTAGGGTGAGTTTTGCTTAATTGTCCTAATGTATTTTAGAATGTGGAGAGCATCCTGTTCTTTATGGGGAGGCATCCTGACTCCTGAGGTCTGGGGGCCGGAGAGATAGCTCAGTGCTTAAGAACATGTGATGCTCTTGCAGAGGGTAAGGCTTTGGCTCACAGATTCCAAGTCAAGTAGCTCACAATCTCCTGTATCTCCTGCTCCAGGTGATCTGAGGTGTCTGACCTTCATGGGTACCGTATATTCATTAATAACAAAAATAAGTCTTTAAAAGAATTGGGGTGCGCCACCAAACATTAAAGGGCTCTTAAGACAGAGACTGGGATAGTGTGGCTTGATCGTCTAGGAATCAGGCTGCCTTGCTGTGCTTGTTTTTCTCCGTGAGTGTTTTGTTATAGTAGATGGATTCTTGCTGTTTGCGCCAGCTGACTTCTAACTCACCATCTTGTGTCCGCCTGCTCAGGAGTTAAGATTGTGAAATTGTGAGTATTCATTGCAACACCTAGATTACAAATTAGCATTCTTTTATGGGAAGAGTACGCCTGTCTACCCAAGGACCGCCTGCCCCCAACACCGTGGTTGGAACAGAACTCAAGTTATCACATGCTAATCATGAAATCTAGCATCTCCAGCCCTCCAATAATTCTTTATAGAATCATTGTGTCTTCCACTGATTTGACTGAGATGTCACAGTGCAGGCAATTGCTGTCCTAATAGAAGAATATATAGTCCATGGAATATCCCCCCAGACTACTGGGTGATGGAGTCAAAATTCCAGACATAAAGAATGTTTATACTGCAGTGTTGCCCTCAGCTGCTTCTGGACCTGAGCTGCTCTTAGAAAACCAGGGCTACCCGTTTCTACTTCAGGTGCAGTAGCTAATGGTGGGAGCAACCCTTTAAGTTGCAAACAGCACCATCTGTGTGCTGGCACCGAGTTCTAAGAATCCCATAGAATCTTCTGAACGGTTTTCAGATAGCACGTTGTTTCACTGTAGAACAGTTTGGGAGTGAAGAGGCCAGATGGCAGAGCCAGAGCGTTTGGTGTCCGATCTCAGCTTCTGCCCTTCCTGGCTTTGAGGGGTTAGATGTGTTGTATACGTCTCTGTGCTTCAGCTCCCTCATTAAAACAATCAGGGATAATAAGGACTCCGCCAGAAGGTGCTGTAGAAGTTGAATCACCACGTTCCCCCAAGGCTGCGGGAACTTTGCAGAAAGGAGGGACAGAGAGAATCTACGTGCCAGAGGAAGGGGTGGAGTGTTGTCGCAAGTTGTCCTCCAGACACTGCCTGGCCTTGACTGTTGCAGTCTTTAACTCACAGCAACTATGGAAGCCTGCACAAAGCCTGCATGAGATTGGGCACAGCAACATCTCGTTATAGATGGAATAAGGGTTCACCAGGGTGCACTCCTTCCCTGAGGACTTATTAACAGTTTCTGGAAGAGAGAAAGATGGTCTCTTCAGTGGTGTAGCCACTGGTAAGATGCCTTCATTCCTACAGATAATCTACCCTGTAAGTAATCCTAAAGAAGCTCACTGGGTCATGAGAGAAAATAGGAAGCTAATGGCATACACAAGACTGTACAACAGGGCCAGAAATGGGAGCCGCTTCCTTCACTGTCAACCACGCTCCGTGTTCCTGCAATCCAATAATTCCATATAATACTGTGCTTTATTGTCTCGTGAGTGTTATAACCCTAAACTGGGAATAAATGGGAGCGGTAAACCACACAATGGCCATGAGTTATCTGACGTCTAAAACAAATACATTTATTTACCATTTATGCTCCATATATTTCTCAATATTCTCCAACCACCACCCTTCCCCTCCACCTCAAGAGTATATAACCCAACTTGGAGTAAACAGTGAAACAATTGGTCAGAATCTCCAAGAGGTGGCGTTGAAGGAAGGGTGGGAAATATGACACAGCAGGAGGGGACAGCGAAAGGCAACTCTCATTGGTTGTTGAGGATGTGGGATCATAGGTATCTGACAGGAAGGTGGTTAGCAAGGTCAGTGGTCCCAACAAGAACTGGTGTCCCGTGTCCAATGAGCTTATGTAAAGAGCTAAACTTGAGTGAGTGGTGCTGTAGCTTGTGTTAGCCTGCAGAGACAGCACTGTTCATTGTAAGCCAAAAAAAATTTCAAAAGCAGGCTCTAGTCTAGAGCCTGATGTAGGACAAAGGGATGCAGGGTCCTCTTCTCCTTTCTGGAAAGCAGAGAGACCACCTCTCCCTTCACTTAAGCCCAGCATCAACCCCCAGATATGTCTGTACACAGCTAGACGAAGAGTGGCTCATGCCCATAAAAGGGGATGATCGAGTTCCTGCTGTGAGCTGGTGCAGAGGAATAAGATGAGAAGACGACGTTAATGGAAGACCAAAGCATAGGAGACAGAAAAGGTGAGGATCAGAGTAGGGCTGGGAAGAGTGGATGGAGGGGAAACTGCGCTTTGTAATGTAGGAGAGAAGAATCTAAAAATGGAGAGAGGATATTAAACACTTCTTAGAAACAGAAAGAATTATAGAGGAAGAAAAAAGGAGCGTTTACTTTAATGAAAACCAGTGATACAAGAAAAAGAAAAATCATGGATTTCAATGAAAGTTACAAAGATTTCCTAGCTGCCCTGCTCATCATGGTTTTGGATACAAGAGAAAGGCAAAAGTCATCTTGTTATAGTAGGAGGTGTTGAATTTGCACAGAAAGCTTGGCAAGAAAGCTGGAGTGTCATGGGTAGAGGCATGATTCTTCCAGTCCAGGCTTAGTGAGAATCAGACTTTCCTAAAAACATTAGGGTGCCCACAGGTGACATTTAGTCAAGTGCATTCTTATGCAAAATCAAGAGAGGGACTGAGAGAGCTAGAGGCCAGCTTTTCTACTCCTAGGTGAGCTCACAGGTATTCCTTAGAGTCCCCGCAAGTCGCTGGTTGTTTATCAACGAGGGCACGAAATTGAAGAGTCCTCAATCAATTGTATTTCATTATCCTATATGATACACCATTTAGATGCTACTTAAAAGGGAAAGGCAATTACTACCTGGATTTCACAAAATGTTCTAGCAGCTATTAGGGTGCTAACTTCTCCCCCAAAGAGCCGCTCAGTTCCTGGAGAGAAGAGAACGAGTTTCAATGCTTTGTTTAAAGAAAACTCTGTCCACGAGGTTCAACTATTGAGCAACGCAAGCCAACATGTCCCTGGGGGTCAGGCGGTGGCAACTTTAATGATTAACAACGTGGGATGTGAGTTCGAGAGATACACTTGGTGAAACTCAGTGTCTGTGCACAGTCACAGCTGATGTTAGCTTCAGAATTGAGTAATTATACTTTTTTTTTTTTTGGAAGAAATTTCCAGGAAAAAAAAATCCAAAATTCTTGGAAAGAGTGTGTAGGAAGTCACTGAAAGGGAAAAACAAAAATCTTGGCATGTTTTGTTAGAAAATAAAGTTTCACCAGCAGAGGACTCTGGATTTGCTGGATGCCACAGCAATGAAACATCTCAGTACAGCTGAGGTTGACTTAGGGGTTATGGAAGCAAAAGCAAAACCTTTAGGTCTCCCAGTCTCTCTTTATCTTTCTTTCTTCCTTTTTTTTCCCTTCTGTGATGTGGTTTCTCTGTGTATGTAGCCTTGGTTGCCCTGGGACTAGCTCTATGGACGAGGCTGACCTCAAACTCACAGAGATCGGCCTGCCTCTGCCTCCAGAGTGCTTGGATTAAAGGTGTGTGCCACCCCCACCCAGATTCTCTTTACCTTTATGTAAATAGAGGATGGATATTGTTATACATATTGTTGGGGGTGGTGAACAGAGTTCTGCAAATTGATGTAGTTATTACATTGTTGTTATTGAGCGTGTAGCCTAATTCTGTTCACTCAATTGCCCAACTGCCTTTCCTTCTATCATTCATGCTATTTTCTCCTGTTTCCCACTGATACGGAGTCAGAAATCTACACAGCAAGAAACCTGTTTGCTTCGTGAATCCTAGAAACCTCCTTCTGCCTACAGTTTGGAAAATGAAAGAATGGGTTTGGAATTCACCATTTCTCTAGTTTGTGCCTTATGTAATTCATCCTGGGGTCCCAAGTGGGCGACTTTCTTATTTCATGTTTCAGTAAAGACTGACACAGGGACAGTGAGCTATCTCCTCCACTTTCAACTCTCTGTACTTCTTTTCATGTGTTCTCCTGGTGCTCTATGGCTTCTCGTCACCTCACAGCCAAGTGTGTCCTGTTCTGACATCAAATACTAAGAAGAAGAGGTGAAGGCTCAAGTCTTCTCTGTCCTCAGGAAGGGGAACTAAGGCCAAATTTTGTACCTTTTGCTCGTCTCTCTCTTTCCTCCTGAAATCCAATACCATGGTTCCTCTAGTAACTTTGAAATTTCTATTCTATCACTCATGTCTGTTTTCTAACTCTTTAGTTTTTAAAGAATATTAGTCTCCCAGCTTATGCGACTCAAACTCTTGGTTTCCCCTTTGACCTTCCCTTTAACCTTGGCTTCTTAGTGGATGCAAACAATTGCCAGGGTTGTAAAGTATTTCTTTCACAATGATTCTTACTTCTATCGCATCTCTACTTATGCCTCTAATTTTATTTCTTGTGCATACAATCCATTCATTAATTAATGCATTCAGTAACTCACTCAACATGCATTTATGAAGAGCCTTTTAGTGAACAGGGAAGAAAACCACTTGCTTTCTAGGAAGGGAAGACAGATACTAAGCAAATCAGTAAAACATACTTGTGTGTTTATTTAATTGAATATAGTGACAACGGGCAGGAAAAACATTACAGTAGATTAAGAAAATAGATGAGAAGGGGGGTCTGAAGAGATGCTCAAAAGATAGAAGTTCCTGCCCCCAAACCTGATGACCTTTCTGGGAACTGCTGTGGGAGAACCCTTCTGTATGCTGTGGATGTATGCTATTCTCATTGGTTGATAATAAAAGCTACTTTGGCCTATAGCAAGGCAGAATATAGCTATGTGGGGTAGCCAAACTGAATACAGGGAGAAAGAAGGGTAGAGTCAAGAAAGACATGAGCAGCCACTCAAGAAGCAAGATGCCTGTAGACCAGTAAGTCATGACCACACGACAATACATAGATTAATAAAAATGGGTTAATTTAAATACAAGAGCTAGTTGTTAATAATCTAAACTGTAAGTCAAACATTCTGTAACTAATATGAAGACTCTGAGTGATTATTTAGGAATGACTATGGAACAGGGCAGGACAGAGAAACCTCTGTTTACATACGGGACGCAATGTTTGGTAAGAATTTCTACATAAAACCTAAGAAATTTTTAAAACAAGGATTCTAAACTCACAGAAGAACAGAGTTAAGCACAGCTTCTTGGTCGCAGCTTTTTCTCGGGTGGGCTCTGTTTGCTAGTGGTGAGCAGAGGCATGGCTCCTTTAGAAGACAACTTCCTGGCTCAGTGCTAGTGGCAAAAAAAAACCACATGGCTCTTTTCAGAGGCTTTACTACCAAATACTTAAATGGTAGATGAGCAGAGAGTGGCCTGCTATTTGGGGACAGCATGGACCTAGAAACTTCCCAGAGTTGGGGTGGTAAATATGGCTCCCAGAGCTGGAGGTAAACATACATATGCCCCATGAGACTAGACTCTCAGGGAACTGAGGAGGAGCCAGCCCCAGCACGCCATGATCTAAGTTACAAAGCAGTTTTTTAATGATCACATAGACAGAAAAGGTAACACATGTGCAATAAGGAGAGATTCAGACAAAAAGAGCCTCTGAACTGGTTACAGTGTGTTTAAAAAATAAACATAGGGTTGGGAGGGAAAAGAGAAAGAGCATATACAGTCTTAGATTTAAAAATATGGTTTGAATTGATGGAGGAAGGTCATTGGTTAAATAAAAAGAAACTGCTTGGCCCTCATTGGTTAGAAGATAGGTGGGAGGAGTAAACAGAACAGATCGCTGGGAGGAAGAGGAAGTGAGCTCAGACTCCACAGCTCTTCTCTCGGGAGCAGACACCTCAGAGAGACGCCATGCTCCCAGCTCCCAGGCAGACGCATACGATGAAGCTCTGACCCAGGAAGGACATAGGCTAGAATCTTCCCGGTAAGCGCACCTAGGGGCGCTACACAGATGATTAGAAATGGGCTAAATTAATATGTGAGAATTAGCCTAGAAGAGGCTAGTTAGAAATGGGCCAAGCAGTGATTAAATAAATACAGTTTGTGTGTTGTTATTTCGGGCATAAGCTAGCCATGTAGGCGGCTGGGGTGCTGGGGACTCAGCCCCTCCGCCCTTATTACTACATTGAATATAATAAAATAAAGTCCTTAAAAGGGAAATAAAGTAATATAAAGGAAATAATCCACATAAAAATGGAAAGTATACAGTCTGGATTATGTATATTATTGTGTTGTCTTTAATTTTTTGACTAGAAATGAACAATGATAACTGTAAAGAGACATTTGATTGTGAAATTAAGCTTCCAGATTAAGTCAACCTGTGAATTTAAAACATATCTTGATTTCAAAATTTCATTCAAAAGATATGTTACTTTGAGAAAGAGGCTCTGCTTTTATTTCCACAGGAAATAAGATGCTATGGATTCATTCTGGGTTAAGAAAAATAAGTTTTGATTGAGGAAGACCACCTGAAATTCCTGACTGCAGTTACGGCAAACAAAACCTAAAGTAATTACAAGAAAGGCACATAACACATATTTTACCTGCTCAAACATAAAACAAAAAAATATCTTTGGCTGCCTTGTGTACAATACACAGTTTATATTTATGTCAATACAGATATCTATGTTACTGTTAAAGTTTATGTATTTTCAGAAGAAGGGGCCGGACACACACACAAAAAAAAATGGATGGCCCAGGTGATCCAGCTCTGTTACAGTTTCCTCTGAGTTCTATATCTAAAACAGCTTCAAGGCTGCTGGCTGAGACTTGACCTCTGTCAGGACTTGACCATAATTCTAAATTTTCTCAGAGTCCCCGTAAGATTACCAGTACCCCCTATCAGCAGGATGTAGTCTAGAGTACTACACCAAATTTCCCAAAAATATTGTTTATGAATGTTTGTTTTTGTTTAAGTGGGGTTGGTTATAAATTGTTACTGGTCATTGTCAATCTCTTTCTCAAAAAGAAAGGAGGATATGATATAGAAATGATGGGGGAAAGAATAGATTATTATGATAAAAGGGTTAGACTATTGAATCTACTTTAATACAAAAAACAACTCTTAATCTCAAAATATTTCACATTGATATGGAATTTAGTTAACTGATACAAATTTCAAGTCAATTTTGCTATACTGTATGTATATTTCTATTCTTGTTTAAGGTATTGTTTTATACAGTTATACATTAAGAGATACAGATTTATGAAAATATAATTAGTCATTTATAAAAGTAAACTTATAGCAATGTTAGGTTTTCTAGATATACAAAGATATATTTCAGATAGATAGGTATTCCTCAAAGACCTACAGAATATGGCATTTAAAATATTTTAATTATTTCAACTTTTCATGACAGTGAGACACATCTGCTCCTGGCAACACCAATGTACTCCAGAGAAAATGATGGAAATCAAAGAAACTCTATATGGAGTTTATTTTCTTCATAGCAAAGATCTAGCCATGTGGGCAAAGAAACTGTCCTTGCTTCAATTTCTGACAGTTACCATCCAAACTGGACCAGCAGGCCACAAGAAAGGTGACTGTTGAGCTTTGTCAAGACAAGGTAGAATAGTTCCCAAACTTCCCTGTTTCACAGAAAATCTGTCAGATATACTAAACCTGTAGGCCAAAGATAGATGCCCCAATGTTACAGAGAAAACGGGTGACTGTCCAGGCAGCCAGCTGTCATTTCTCACATTTTTTGTAAGTTGCTTACTTGCACTTCATGCTTACTCAGGTAATATTATTTCCTTCTCAGGTCTTTGATAGAGTTTAAGACTAGAAAGTTTTAATTATAGCTTTTTTCAGTTATGATAAAGAGGTAAATTAGATATAACATTTTAAACTTACCAAGATAGTATAGATAATTAAATATTTTTTTAATTTTGTCAAATACAAATAGACTAGATATTGTAGCTATAATTGATACTTAATAACTGTTTTATTGTCTGTAATTTTACTGTATTAAAGTCAAAACCTTCCTTTTTGACTGGACAGATGGGGGAAATGCTGTGGGATAATCCTTCTATATGTTGTAAATATATGTTACTCTCATTGTTTGATAATAAAAGCTGCTTTGGTCTATAGCAAGGCAGAATATAGCTAGGTGGGAAAGTTAAACTGAATACAGGGAGAAAAAGGGCAGAGCTGAGAGAGACATGAGCAGCTGCAAAAGATGCCAGCAGACCAGTAAAAGTCATGGCCATGTGGCAATACATAGATTTATAGAAATGGGTTAATTTAGATGAAAGAGCTAGTTAGCAATAAGCCTAAACTATAGGCCAAACATTCTGTAGTTAATATTAAGCCTCTGAATGATTATTTAGACATAGTTGCAAGATGGAGAGGGACAGAGAAACCTGTGGACAATACACAGTTTATATTTATATTAATACAGATATATATGTTGCCTTTAAAGTTTATGTATTTTCAGAAGGGACCAAACACCTCCACTTCTCTGTCCTGCCACATAGTGAAAGTAGAGTGAACAATTCCCTCAATTTGTCGTCTGACCTCCACATGAACTCTGACACGCACACACACACACACACACACAGAGAGAGAGAGAGGTGGAGGATTAAGGTGGCTTCTATTTCAGTGTCCCTCTTGCATTTGTGATGTTTGTGACTAGGCTCAATGAAGTAGGGATGATCCAGACTTATGCCTGGGATGTGGATATTCTACAGAGAAAACTCTTTTCAATTTAAAGGAATGAAATGTACGTGGACACATGTGTGCATGCACACAGACAGACATGCCTGCAACCTTTGCTCTAATGTTACTGACAGTCCAGCTGAGGCAGAATGAAATCTCATAAATCCTGTAATACAGCCATTAAGTGACCTTTTTGCGGTTACTCACCAAGACAAGGCTTTCTTTACCCAGCAATCTTTCCACTTGTCTTCTGTGTTTTGTTTTGCTGCCACACAGGTCTCTGCTCCTAGACCATGCTGAGCACCTTACTACTGCAGCTGTTCATAAATAACTATAGTATTTCTACACATGCTTCCCTCTGTGACATGAGGTTTAGGTAAACAGTGAAAGAGAGGTGGCTTCTTCCTTCTATTGCATTAAGCTGGGAGCCAATGGCTGAAGCACCATTGGAAGGTTGCTTCTCGAGGGAGAAGTTTATCAGGTGAATCTAAAACAAGATTCTGCTTAAAGAAATGACTGATGTGTAAATCAAGGATCTCAGCCTTGTCATCTGAGCCTCTGTTGATGCAGTAAGCATGGCTGACTGTATCCATTATTCCTGTGATGATGGAGCTTAAGACACTTTGCCAAGTTTGCCTGAGCTTGAGAATGACTTTGATGATGGTGACTTGAGCCTTCATGTCTGTTTTAGGGGAAGCAGATTGTGCCAAAATGGATTAGGTCTGGAATTATGGCTAAGAGAGGAGTCTGGCTTTGGAGATTATGGTTGTATATAGGAAGGATGATGTTCTCACGTGCTGTGATTCTTTACGTGAATTACAGCTTCTTTGGATTGTAAGCACCTGATATCAGGCATGGCCCCGATTTATCACTGCTGTTTCCATAGCCTTTGCTGTAGAAGAAGCACGTACTGGATTCAAAAACCAGTTTGCGAGATTTTTCAATGTAGTTTGTTACAAGAGAGCAGGAAGGAACAGTCCATCCATTGGCTGTGTTATTGGAGTCTGAGTTTTGCCTGCTATTCCTTGCATATAACCTTTGGACCTTGAAGCCTGTTGTTGCCTGAAATATATGCTTTATCCTTCTTCCTCATTTCACAGGTGGATTCCAGCATGAATTCTTATCTCTGCCAAGCTGTGCCACCTCCTCAAACAGTGCCACATCAGGGAACAACCTCAACAAAAACATCTCTTGCCATGATAGGGACATGGGGATTCAGAAATGTAAATAGAGAATATGAACACACGTGAAAAGTAATAAAACAGAAACCATAGAATAGTACTGGGGGGGGGGGTTGAGTCAATACTGAAATTGCCCACATTTAATTTTCCATATGCTTTTATACCCAATATGAAAGGGGGAAGAAGGCAACAAAAGACTTCTTTAACATGATACAAAGGACAACTCGAACAGTTAATTGCTTCAACACTTTGAGGCGTCAAGTCATTAGCATTCTGTTGCTTAGGCAGTGAAGCTATCCTAGACTAAGCATCCTAAAGGCAGCCACTCCCCCAAGTAACCTCATATTATAGAAGAAGGAGCAGAAGTGTGCTTGCACATCCTGACCATCTGTCAGGATGGAGTGGATCTACTTGTTTGAGCCATCTTAATGTCAAAAGAGCCAAGCAATCACATCCTGAGTCAGAACGGGTAGCTGCACTTGTCAACCATTTTGACCATTCTCCAAATTCCCTGACCATCAGACAAGGTGGAAATAGGCTCACATTTTTGGGCCTCCACAGTGCCATCGACTGGGGTGTGAGTGTTCAAATACCTGAGTCTGCATGGGGCGGGGGGGTGTTACATTTCTCATCTGGAAACTACCACAGGGAGCAAACCTGAATCAGATCACACTGCACATCACTGGGGTACGGAATGTGCACCAAGGCCAGTTCGGGTAGCAAGTATAACTAGACTTCAATACTGTTTTTCCAGGTCTGTAGTATGAAAAATAATTTTACAAAATTATCAATCTCAATCGTTGAAATACTGAGAATCTTGCCTTTCACTGGCCTTTGATTAGTGATAGGAAGTGGAAGGCAGAAGCGGTAGTTTGTAAGCAGGACAGAAGATCTAATTCCTAGAAGACACCAGCTCTTGCCTTTTGTCCTCATTGCCATCAGTGCTTTGCTCCCAAGCAAGGGCAGTCTGAAACACAAGGCTGGAGAGCCGTGGTGCCTAGGGGGTAATAAAGCTTCCATGGAGCAGAGGCGGTTTTGCTCCTTGAAGCTCAACTTGCATCCGGGAAATAGCGGGCTGTTTGATTCTTTCTTCTTGCCGCACATCACACCTCAATCTGCCATTGATTGGGCCTAGATGAAGCACCCTTTCCACGGAGCAGGATCAATTTAGCCAATTTGTTTGATTCAGATGCTGCCGAGCTCGGTTCCTTCGAGTACAGGATTTGGCAAAGGGGCAAACCTTGTGCAGCGCCGCATTAATTAAAGCTGCTCCTTGTTCAAATAGTAAAAAATCTTTCCATTGTTGTCTGAGCGAAGGGAACCTCCGGTAGACAACAAATACCACATGGCGCTACCAAGCAAAAAGGGGCAGCTTTTGCTTGGTATAGGTGGAATAGGATTTTTTTCCCCTCCTTTAATAGAAATGGATTTCAAATATAATTTGCTGCTGCTACCTGGTGAAAGGCCATCTCTCCCCATGAACCCATGGGATGCTGAGAGGAGTTTCCATTTCCTTCCAGAAAGCCATGTTTCAAATTAATTTGTTCAGACGCTAAGGAGGAGCAGCCGTGCTGGCAGAGGAACAATTACTTGCTCCAGGTAGCCGCCACGCTGCTTCCCTCCGCTTGCCGTGTGTTCTGAACCTTGGCTGGGTCTTCGACAGTGGTTCAATATTGTGCGGGCTCAGTGGTTTCATTTCACAAAAGACAAGAGCCCAGTGAGCCCGTCCCGATGTGCCAGGCTTACACAACCTGCTTTGGGAGTGAGGCTGACTCTGAGAGGAAAGTCTGAAAACCACGGGGCAGGTTTTCATGAGCTTCCCGTTCCCGTAGGTGTATACCCCAGGTGCTGATGCACAGACCCACAGACACATCTTGCTGGACATCTTAGACTTCTTTAGAGTTGTAGCTGGAAGTGTCTTTAAATGCAAGGTCCTGTTTTGTTAAGGCTCCAGTCTCTCTCCACAAATCCCTAGCCAGACTTGCAAAGTAGGTCCTGAGGGAGCTTGGGGCTTGGGTACTCCTTAATGGTGTTGTGTGGGGATGCCGCAAGCCATGCTGGTGGATGCTGAACTTAAAGCAGAAGATGACGGGGATGGAGGTAGTAGCGTGGTCCTGATTGCAACCCCCATGCTTTCACTGTCACCCCCGATAGATCAATAGGTGCTACCTCTTTACTGACTGCTGCCAATGCCAATTCTGTCTCAGGGGACAGGGAACAAAGGCGCATACCGGATCTTCACATTCTAAAATGAGGATAATCAATGTTGCTTCTGTGTAGAAAACACAGCCAGGGCTGAGGAAGAGCCATAAACCCGACCAGCTACTCCACATTGGAAGAGAGAAGAGAAGGGACTGGGAACTGAGAAGTTTCCTTTTTCTTCTGAAACACGAGGGAGTAGGTTCGCTAGTAGATTCCTACAGAAAGAGGGTGTGAGAGGGCAAAACAGAGAGGTAGGGAATGGAGCTCCTTGGTCAGCTATCCAAGGAAGATAGCTTCATCCTGAAAAGTCAGTCTCGGGCTATTTGCGGTTAGTAGGGTATGTGTGTAGATTCTTTTACAAGCCAGGGTTAACAAGGCTTGGGGTATTCAGTAGGTAAGGTCACTTTGTCAGAGAAGAATTTGGATTCAGTAGTAGCTAAAGGTTAATTTTAACAAATATATCTTCTTGGAAATTGACAAGTTAGAATGTTGGGTATTTCCAATAACATTATTTATCATTTATTATTATAAACTGACATGTTCTTCCACTTCTCACGTGTTGTCCTCTAAACATGGGTTCTAAGATATTAGAAAATTGTCTGTTATGAGAATAAGCAGCATAAATACCATGCCGAATACATTTTCTTCCTGCATGATCTTTTTGAGACTTTAGAATGTCGATATCTATGAAAATCTCCCAGAGTAGGAGAGGATAGATTGTGCCTTTGAAGTGGTCTTGATTCCTTTATGCTTTTCTTTCTTAGTGTTGGGCAAAACACAGTTTGAAGTATGGTCGTGTGAAGTCCCCAGGACTTGCTTTTAGGTAGCACAAGTTGGAGCCAACCTTTCAACGTGTAACTGCACAGGGGTTCTAAGGTCTTTCTTCTAGTTGGGATTCAAAATGAAGATGCCTAGCTTTCCACAACACCTGGGGATATGGAAGAGGAAGTTTTCGGGCTAAAATCCAAGCAACAAGAAGAGCAGCAAGCCCGCTCCTTATCCTGAAAGACGTCAGCCATAATAGGTCATGAGTCTTAATTCTGTGATAATGGGACCAAGGGCTCGGGGGCAGCAGAGAACACACTTGGGGGTTCACACAAGGTGGTGAGTCTAGACCTCACAGTTGCTCATTGAGGGTCGCCACCACCATGTCTGACCAAAGAAACCAAGTCAAAAGGTTCGTATTCCACAGGATGATTTTGCAGTGAGTGGTGAATCTAGGATTCAAATAAACCTAGACAGTGTGTCGGGAACAATATGATGCAATGTGACTTTTACTCTCGGCCCTGTGTTGACATCCAGGTATCATGGCTCATCTGGGGTCAGCCTATCATTGCTTTTCTGAACTTTGTTTTCGCAGAGGAATGGAAATCACCAAGGTGGGAAAGTGACTTCGGCTAGAATCTAATTGCCTTTGGGAGCTAGAAGCCAGAATTCAGTAAGAGTTTGGGCTGCCAAGTAGCTGCTCAACCAGCGATTTTAGGAGCAAATGTAGAACTTTTGAGCTTGAAGTATCTTTTGGGGCCCTTTGTAGACTGTGTTCCGTTTCCTGCAAATGGCAACCTGAAATCCCACTACCATTTATTCTTACTTTTCTCAAAGAAAATTGCAATTAAGAGCAATAGAAGATTAGTCTGTCAAGAAAAGCCATCAAAATTACATATAAAATGTTTAAAATCCAGGATACTTTCCTTCCACTCTTTAGACAAAAAAGGCTAGGAACAGAACAGTGATGGAGAGTTTTCATACGCTTCTCTAAGATTATTCTAGCCTTCTTTGTTTCACAGTTTCAGAAGCTTAATATCAAGGAAGGTTTGGAAAAGAGCTAAGGTTTATTTATTTCTTTTATTTAACACTTTCCTCCCACTGTTCAAAGAAAGCAAGCTCAGTGTTTATTACCACACATTCTTGGAAAACCCTTACACCTGATTACATATCAAACACCATGACGTAAACACCCCAGTTGAATTATGCCCTGTCATTTCACCTCAGGTGGCCTCTTCCTGGGGAAAGACTTTTGGATTGGCCAACCCGGTTTATAACATAGAGTGTAGTCTCAATCATACAGCTGGTGACTCATTCAGCAATACTTTCTAAGTTAAGCTGGCTGTACCAAGTCCTTCTGGAGAAGGCGTCTTAAACATGTACAAACTAGGAACCAGGAATTCTTGCCATCGAAGAGTTGGAGAGGTGATGTAAATATTCAGATTCATAGAATACATTAGGAGGGCATGTATACATGACAAATGGGCATAAAGAAGGATCAGAAGGATCAGAAGATTGACTAGAGAATGGAGATTAAGGAGATGATGGGGTTTGTTGAAGGAAGAATGTAATCTTTAAGTTAGGGGGTAGTTCTACACCAGGAGTTGAAGAAAACTCTAGCCCAAGGGCTTGACCCAAGTGAAACCAAGGTGTACTCAGACATAGTTGATACATTCAGAATAGCTCTTGGAAGGCTTGGAGGGTACTAGACCATGGAGTCATTCATAAGAATACTGGAAGCTTCTTGAAGGTAGGAGGACGATTTCTGGTTCATCATTGTAAGCTGATCATTCAATACATAGCACATGGGGGAGAGAACAAGCAAAAGAAAGCCGTTGGATGGAAGATTAAATTAATCCATGTGATCCCTGGCACTGATGGAACAGTATAAATGCAGGCCATTGGGATTTAGATAGAGGTAGCCTGACCTTGATGGAGAAGAGGTCAGAGGTAGAAAGGTAAAGACAGAACTGATTGGACAGAACTGTTTGTAAATGAATTGTATCAACTTTGCTCTTTATACAGATCTTCTTCAAAACCCAACACGATCCTCATCAATAGTATCAGATATGGATTCTGTCTCATGGAGTAGGCATAAACTCAATTTTTAAAGAATGGTTGGCTACTCCCCTAACCTGTGTGTCACTATTGCCCTAGAGGTATAACTTGCAGGCAGGCTATTACTATAGTTCAGGGTTTGTGGCTAGGTGAGACCGATGGTTGCTTTTCTTCTATGGTAGCATATAAAACACATTTTAACACTATGGATGCTGGTCAGCAGGAGTGTAGCTTGCAATTGAGTAATGGATTCATTTCTACATGGTCTATGCTGTAAGTGTGTGTAAGTGTGGTGTCTTCAGCAATAGAGTCATACTGCGCTGAGACTAGATAGGACATGGGCCCCAGGGGAACACTTACTGCTCTTGTTCTACTAAATGAACATAGCAATAAAGTGACTCCGGTGATATACTGCTAAACCCACAGAGCAATGCGCTGCTCAGCCCTCACCAGAGAAGCTTCTTCTTACCATAGATGGTAGCTAACACAGAAGACCCACAACTGGACAAGACACAGAAGGTAAGAGATTTTGGAGTGTGCTCCTACCTGAATAGAATGTCTTCATCACACCCCTCCCCTCAGGGCTCAGAGATCTGTGCAGAAGAGGGGGCAGGATGATTGCAAGGATCAGAGGTGATGGTTGACTCTAAGGAAACCGTGTCTTCCAGACATCGTGGAAGCCATGCACAGATGATCTCACAAAGACTGTAGCAGATTGCACAAGACCTGAACAAGTTCACACGAGACAAAATTCTGGGATAGAGGAGGGGAAGTGGGCAATAAAGTTCAACCCTTAACCAAGAAGCTATTCCCAAATGATAGCTGCTAGGAGAGGGAAGATTTCTTCAGTGGAATGACCCTGGATAGGTTAACCGCCTTTCAGGCAAGGTCTCTTCTCAACACAAATCACATCCAATTTTTTGTGGCTTTTTGTTTGTTTAAGTGAGAAAAGAACATGAATTTGAGTCGGTAGGGAGTGGGGAAGATCTGGAAGAAGCTGGGGGGCAGGAAAGAGTTTTATGAAAATATACTTTATGGTGTTCTCAGAGAGGAAATAGATTTTTAAAAATCAAACATGAGGAATTTTACTTTCTCGTCTTCTTATGAAGTGACAAACAAAACATCATCTGAAAGTCTTGACAAGTGTGCAGCATAAAGATTACGTGGGATCTGTTTTGCATCTGATTCAAGACTTTTTTTCAAAAACTTGGTAGATAAAATTATATTGCCCCCTGCCCCAACACCTGTCCCATGACTTTCTTGGCTCTACTTGATGAAGCTCATCAGCTTTAGGATAGATCAGCAGCTGCCTTCTCCGCCCCCGCCCCCCCAGAATTTTTAGAAAGCAAAAGCTGAACCAGGAAGGGCAGCAATATTGTCGTCGTGCTCAAAGTCTATCTTAGCTGAATGAATATTGACTTAGAAAGATAAGGTTGTAAAAATGGCCCACAGTCTGCTGATCCTCTAGGAACTGGAAATGAAAATAGGTGTTTTTCTGTCTCTGCATGGGTGAGATGCGAGTCAGCAAAGAAGTTGCCTTCATGGCACATTTCAGCCGAAGCTGGCATTATCCTGCAAAACAGGCACCTGACCCTGGGGTGGGTGCAAGACAGGAAGGGTTTGGCACATAACAATTCTGACTTAGTCCGTGGCAATTTGGGTAGATTAATTCAGCTCTCTGAGCCTCGGTCACTCCATCTGCAAAAGAGAATAAGCCACATCTCCTTAGATTTGGGGATGCTAGAGATACAGTGTGCTGTTCACAATACATAATAGGCAAAAAAAAAAAAATTTTTTTTTTTGAGACAAGGGTTTTCTGTAGCTTTGGAGCCTGTCCTGGAACTAGCTCTAGTAGACCAGGCTGACCTCGAACTCAGAGCGATCCTTCTGCCTCTGCCTTCCGAGTGCTGGGATTAAAGGCGTTTGCCACCACCACCTGGCTCATAATAGGTATTTTTTTTCTTTTATACACTGCTTGGCCCTTTAGCTCTAGCCCTTACTGGCTAATTCTGATATCCGGATCAACCCATTTCTAATAATCTGTGAGCAACGGTCTTACCGGGAAGATTCTAGCCTACGTCCATCCTGGGACGGAGCTTCATCGCATGTGTCTGCCCGAGAGCGGGGCATGGCATCTCTTCTGAGGCATCTGCTCCCGAGAGGAGAGCTGTCGAGTCTGAGCTCACTTCCTCTTCCTCCCAGCATTCTGTTCTGTTTTCTCCACCCACCTGTGTTCTAACCTATGAGGGTTAGCCAAGCAGTTTCTTTATTTTTTTAACCAATGACCTTCCTCCATCATTTCCCCTTTTTCTGTTTAAACAAAAACAAAGGAAGGCTTTAACGTTAACATAGCATAATTACATATAACAAAACAGTTATCAAGTAAAAATTACAATAATCTTTATCATAACTAGGAAAAACTATAACTATAACTAACTATTCTTAACTCCATCAAAGACTCCAGAAAGATACAATATTACCTAAGCAAACAAGAAAAAAGCAACTTTCAAACTCTAGAAATGACAGAGACATCTCGCTGCCTGGACAGTCATCCAAAGTTTCTCTGGAAACTTTGGGGCATCCATCTTTGGCCTACAGGCCCATGATATCCAGAGACATTTCCATGAAGCAGAACATTTCAAAGTCAGTTCAGTCACTATCTATTGTGTCCTGCAGAATGTCTCGCAGACTCTTTCATGAATCAGGAACCCCGAAAGATCATCTCACCTTTAGGCAAGTTCAGTAGTCCTCTCTCTGCGGGTTCTCTGTGTCCAGTTTATGCAATAGTCCAGGCAAGAACAGTTTCTTGCCCAAATGGCTATCAGACTCCATAAGGATCCTCTTCGATGCCCATCGTCCTCTTTAAGTAGATTGGTGCTGCCAGGAGCAGAGTTTCTCATTGTCATGAAAAGCCCTAAGTTATTAAAACATGTAAAATGCCATATTCTATAATCTTTGAAAGATATGAAGAATGCCTATCTAAAATATATCTATGTACATCTAGAAAATCTTAACTAACATGACTACAAACTTGAGTATTATGATTATCTATTAACTACCTATATACATTACATTTTTAAATGAACTACACAATCACAATACCTTAATCAATATCAGAAATACATATACATATAATAAAATTGACCTTAAATCTCTATCAATAAAGCAAAATCTATACTAATGCAAATTATTCATATCTATATCATATCCCCCTTTAAATGTTAAAGAACGTTTAAAACCATATTTGGGAATATGGGTGCAGTTTTTTCTCTCCAAACTGCTTCCTGCTGAATGGGGGCGTCGTTAATTAGGTCTTTCATGGTATAACCTGTGTGCTAGTTTCATCTCAGTTGGCAGTTGAGCGAAGCAATTTTCTGAAGATGTTCACAGCAACCCTTCAGGAGGGCGTGGTCCATCATACCATATCGGAATAGAAGAAATGAACAGGGTCTCATCCTCTGTGAAAACAAAATAAGAAACTCCTTTCCAAAGCATCATGTCCTTAGATCCAAATTTCAAAGTCAAGGCATTTTCAAAATATCTATGTTGGATTAGTTCAGCAGCATTTATAAACAAATGTCTTTTAGCAGCTCTTGCTCCCTCCTCAGCATTCAAACAATTCAAAGAGAGCATAATAGCATCATAATAGTATCAAAATTCTCTGTGTATTTTCCATCTTTGTGCGCTTTATTTTAACCTCTATTTTGTTTATTTTTACTTTTATTTTTTGCTTTTTGAGACAGGTTCTCTGTATCTTTGACCTGGAATAACTCTGTAGACCAGGCTGTCCTTGAACTCTCAGAGATCTGCCTGTCTCTGCCTCCCAGGCATTGGGATTAAAGGTGTATGCTACTATACACCTTGAACTCATAGAGATCTGTTTGTCCCTGCCTTCTAGGCACTGGGATTAAAGGTGTGTGCTACCACACCTTGAGGTCACAGAGGTCAATCTCCCTCTGCCTTCCAAGTGTTGGGATTAAAGGTGTGTACTACCACACCCAACAACTCTCTTCCTTTTTTTTTGTTTTTTACTTTAAGAACTTCAACTTTTAGTCTGCATATATTTTTAAAACACTGTAAATCATTTAAAAATTTTCTTTGTCTTTGACGCTCTCTTTACTGTATCTCTCTCTGTCTTTCTGACCACATGAGTCTTTAATTTACCAAGCAATCTCAGTAGGACTAAAGCCGTGGCTTTGCCGGCTAGATGTAGCCCATTCCTTAGCTTTCCAGCCTCATGGCTGAGGTACTGGCTGTAGCCATGTTTACTGCCAAAACTCTACGGCATTTCAAGGTCCCTGCCAGCAAGCGAGCTTCAGCAGCCTGTGCTTGCAAACCACACGAACCGCTTGCGTAAAAGAGTCAGAGTTTGCCCTGGCAGGACAGCCCAGAAGCCGGCATTTTTAAATGGCGCAGCTTTTTTCCTGCTAAGGCTGAAAACCAAAAAGCATGCGTTCAGCATTTTGTCAACACCGTTTAAGTGTTTCATGGCAGGACCTCTTAATGAGCTGCAGGGTTTTGCAGCTAAAGCTGAGTCAAGAAGCCTCTCTTAGATGAGGTGCTTGCTTGCCTCTAGCAAGCAGAGTAGACCCGAGAAATTGTCGCTACCAAGAAAACATGCTTTACTCTTTCCCAAGTTTTCTCAGGCTTTCAGTGAATTCAGTTGTCCACACGTCTGGGTGCCATTCTATACTAATAAGAGCAGCGGGGCTGCTTCTCCGGCTCCCGGCCGCCCACATGGCTAGCTCTAGTTTATGCCCCAAAATAATTACACAGAAACTGTATTCTTTTATACACTGCTTGGCCCTTTAGCTCTAGCCCTTACTGGCTAATTCTGATATCCAGATCAACCCATTTCTAATAATCTGTGAGCACTGGTCTTACCAGGAAGATTCTAGCTTACGTCCATCCTGGGTCGGAGCTTCATCGTGTGTGTCTGCCCCGGAGCAGGGCATGGCGTCTCTTCTGAGGCATCTGCTCCCGAGAGGAGAGCTGTCGAGTCTCATAATAGGTAATTTTTAAAAAGCCCTCTAGCTGCTATTTCTTGTGACTGATCCTTGCTACAAGCTTGAAAACACTTTCCCCTTACTTCTTAATATCCCCTTAGAGGCATAATAGATTGGAAATTGGAACGATAATGAAAAAAATGACCAAGCTAATATCTCCTAGTATAAATAAATAAAAACAATAACCTTTCGTAAGTAAAACACACCTTAAAAATGCAATTTTGAAATTCCCATGCCAGTTAACATGTATGTGTTTTAAACAAGTTGTTTAATTTTGTAACTTTGTGCTTGAGTACTGTGTTTATAAAAAGAATTGCACATAGAAACAGGAAATCCGTGAATTGTCCAGTAGGTAGCACTTACACAATTGATGTCCATTGCCACCTCTAAATATGAGCGCCATCCTGAACCAGACCTCACAGACTGGCTTGGTCTCTTCATGCTTATACAAGCTGGAATGCTTCTGTGGCAAGGCTGAATAAGTAATGGCTCTAAATGGCGGCAAACACCGTGTGCCCTGACCATCGAACCATCTGGACTGATCTTGGAAGGATGAGTTGTGAGATTTGGTCGTCTTCAAAGGAATAAGCATGAGTTTCGAAGCAAATAAACACTGCCAAAATAAATATAGCAATTATAACTATAGCAACTGCTAATCCAAAATGATAAATTTCATAATTTATTTTGATGATTATAAAAAATATGGACAGGAGTCAAAAGATCAATGAAGGAAGTAGATTGCCAAGAGGACAACTTGTTTGAGTGTGTGTGTGAGAGAGGGGGTTGGGGTAATCAATAAGTCAGTCTTAATGTCTTCTTCTAAACCAGCTGCACGTGTAATCAAAGCATCCGAGCTCTGAATGAGAGGAATAGCGCCTGCCATTGGATAAACAACAACTCCAGGGTCCCTGTGACATGTGCTCATATGTAACCCCTACCCCAGGCTCACCAGTGAGTGACATGAGCAGCCTGGGTGCCTCTATAGCTCCTGCAGAAGATTGGGAGGGATGTAGTTAGAAGTTTCTTTGGGCCACCAACCAGTTCCCAAATAAAGACATGGAGACTTATTATTTTTGTGAATGTTTGGCCTTAGCATAGGTTTTTCCCACTAGCTCTTTTAAATTAGTTTAACCTGATTTTATTCATCTGTGTTTTGCTTTGGAGCTCTTTGCATAGTTAAACAAATGCAACACATCTTTGCATAGTTACACAAGCACCCTGCAACAGTAGAAGGCCCAGTACACAAGCTTGTGACAAGCTTTACTTTTCACATTCAAGAACAGCAATGTGCCATGCCCTGCAGCTTGAGGTCTCATGCCAAGCGGAAATGCTCATCTCTTACCTGTAAACCCACTTGCTCAGATGTGATTTCCCACGCTCTGTGTTCTTCTGGAGGAAGAACCTACTGCCAAGAAAATCATACAGAAGGGAATTCCCCAAACCCGGTCTTTAAATGACCTGGACATAAGGTAGGAGCAGTGAGAACAAAAAAGAGAGAATAGTATATTCTGATATTTCTAACTCCAGACAGATTTCTAGCTCTATGCTAATGTCTACAGTGGACTATAGAAGAATGGGAATTTAGGTCAATGAAGGGAGTTTCAACTTAATTTGTAATCAGAGAAATGCAAATAAAAGCACTATTAATATCAGTGATAAAATATAGAATGAGAAGAAATATATCAAAAATAACAACTGCTTCCTGTATAAAAGGCGGATGTTTGCTCTCTTATTATCTATATCATAAACATAGACATTTCCAGCTTTAGATGTTGGTTGACTGGCTAAATATGACCAGGCATTGTTTTCAAGTAAGCATGGTATAGGGGTGATGAGTTCCATTCCAGACATGAATTTAAAATAGAGCCAAATAACAGTCAACAGCTACGAATGAACTCATTGTTTAATGAAAGCTTATTGTTAGGAAAACAATGAAAAATTAAGTATCGAATTTGTTCCTTTCTCTGTCTGAGTCTAAGATCACTGCCTTATGGGAAAGTGTTTTGTTCTCCCCTTTCCCCTTTCGGGAAAGTAGTTTATCCCTGACACAAGACAAAAATTAGAAAATGTGAATGGGGGCTGGAGAGATGACTCAGTGGTTAAGAGTGCTGACTGCTCTTCCAGAGGACCTGGGTTCAATTCCCAGCACATGGCAGCTCACAGCTGTCTGTAACTCCCCTTCCAGGGCTTACGACACCCTCATACAGACACGCATGCAGGCAAAACCCCAATGAAAATGAAATAAAATAAACTATGTAAAGAAGAGGAAATATGAAAGAATAAGAGAGCAAGCGTCAGTATTAATAGTTCTTTAATTTGCATTTCTCTGATTACTAATTAAGTTGAAATCAGTCTTCCAAATTACTTTTGATAGTATTTGAAGTTAGGTGAGGTCCTATCCTGTAGTGTGAACGGGCTACTTCCTCCCACTGTGGACCTGCTGATGCTGTGGGTGCCTAGGCTGCCTGTTAGACTTTCCACCTTTTTATTACTTGCTTATTTTTAATAGCTGCTTGGATGTTTTCCTCCCTCACTAATGGATGCTATGATTTCTATGGGAAGGTTGTTTGTGGTCATTATGGAACTTGGTTAATTTTTACAAACTAAATCTGGCAGAATAATCAAGGACTTAGATTAGGAATGAGGCCATTGCTAGGGAGTACCCACTGGGTACTTCTTTCTCAATTTCACAGCTCATTCTCCCTTTTGGGGAGCGTTCATCATGACATCTGTGAAAAATCACATTTTTCTCTTTCATACTTTTCACACAAACGCAATCTTCGAGCTGGCATTTGTGTGTCTAACTTCATTGAGCAAGATCACCTTTTTTTCCCGAGGGTCAATAGCACTCTTGCATCTCCAGTACCACATAGAAACTCAGTGTGAGATTTGCAGTGTAGGCTGTTCTTGTCTGCCGTACATTTTGCTCTTGGGATTTCAGAGCATTGTGGGTAGCGGTGTTAAAAGGTATCTTAGCAGATGCTTTCTGTTGACAATATACATGAGTTTCTGTTGGGCGTAGGCCAAGGAATGAAACTCCTGGGTGGGGAAGAATGTACATATTTGAATATTACAGATAATTTATAGTTTAACCAAGCAAGTATTCTGATTTGGTATCTTGTTGCCATTCTTTTAATGTTCCAGTTGCTAAGCATCCTTATCAGTAATTGATCTTTTTGTCTTTTTTTCCCACCATTCTGGTTAATACACAGTAGTGTTAATAGTGAGTTCTCCTATGACTCATGAATTTGGGTGCGTTGTATTAAGTTTATTAGATATTGTGTACCAGCTATTATAACAAATATGTGTTGAACTCTTCTTTCTAATGCTTACCTGCTATTTCCTTGTGGAGTTTTGGATGCTCTCCCTCTGTTTCAAATGAGTTCTTTGTTTGATCTATGCAAAAATAATATTTATTCCCTCCTAGTTGTTTTTTAACTGCTTAATAACAGTTTCATCATAACTATGTTTAATATATTTAACTATATGTTGCGGGATATTTGACCACATTGTGAACCCTGAGATTGCTTTATTTACTGGAAAAACCTGTTTGTGGTGTGGTACAGCCCTAGCACATATTTTAATCCAAGAGCTTTCTGCTTATTGAAAACAGGATTAAATTTAAAAAAAAAAACCACACATTTCACAGGCAGAGCAAGCAACAACTAGTTGACAGGAAGTAACCTTTCAGAAGTCTGTGGTTTGTAATATTTGATGCCAGCTGGTGGGCTTCGGGGTCAGTGCCTAGATCCCTAGAGTCCTGACCAAGTCAATGAATTAATCCTTTGGTGGACTGATAATACCAAGGCAATTATTGGGAGGTGGGGCTTAGGAAGAGGACATACATCACGGGGCACCTATCTGAATGGCATACCTTGTGGATACTCCTCCCTGACTCGGCTTCCCCACTGTCAAGAGGTGAGCAGTTATGATTACATACCCTCTTTGTTTGCCTACCCCAGGGCCAAAGCAACGAACCCATTCAACCTTGGACTGAAATCTCAGGAACCTTGAGTTAGAGCAAATTTCCAAATAGTTTGTGTCCAGTGTGTCCACTATGATGAACATACTAACATAAGACTCAATTAACAAGGCCCTTTGGCTTGAAGCTGTCAATATAATTGGCCTTCTGGTGCATGCACACAACAACTTGATGATGTCTCTGGTATATACCTCTACAGAGCCATGAAGCTTGTTTTAATCAATGACAAAATTGTGTTCCGTCTGTGTTATCACCCACCAACAATATACAGCAGAGGGAATGACTTGACCATCTGTCCTTGCTCTTTTCAAAGGCACTGGCCCTGTTTAGTGTGGCTGCTGAGAAAAAGGGAGGGATGTTACAAGCATTTATTTCTCCCATTGTCCCCATGAGCTTTGTCTTGTTTCTACTGTAAGAAAGATTAAACCACGTGGTTGGTCAGGCTATTTTGGCTACTCACTTATGAACCTTGAGTAAATATATTGTCTCTGCAATCTTCACCTCCATTTTTCTGGGCATCTTGTTCCGCCTTGTAATGTTTGAACAAGGTTTTTCAAATTGAAGACAAAATGAGGGGCCAGAGAGCCAAACTTGATAACATGTACCGTAGTGGCATCCAGATGAACACCAACCTCATACAGCTGTGGCCTTGCTCAACGCACTTTGCAGTATTTATTATTATGAACTTCAGGGAAAGGAAAGAGCTAGGGGTGTAGGCCAATGGGATGAATTCAGTTCTGAGAACAAAGACCACTGGCAGGGGGAAAAAATGAACCTCTGCTTTGCCCCTGGGTCACAGCCATGGGTTTGTGTATAGAAAATGGTTCCCTCGCTGCAAAGGCCCGGACTTTAATTTGGTGTCATGCAAGTCCCGCATTGCACAGAGCGTCTTTTATCGCAGGGATCTGAAAGTTCTTTGGGGGCATCTGAATGGAAAACATGATTGTTTCAAATAATAAAAGCCGGAGGCAGACCTAACAGAGGAAGAAGTTGGCTCGGTTGTTTCCTCTTCTTGGGCTTGATTTTATCCACAGGATGGGGGTACATGCATGCTTCTTTTCTGACCTCCCCCCTTTACATGTCTCCTCGTTTGCAGAAATTACATGCAGACTTATTCTTTAAAAAAAAAAAGTATATAAAATGCATTCCAAGCTGCTTTGGATGGCTGCAGCTTTTGCAGCTGCAGGTTTTTACAGGTTTTGCAACCATAGTGCCCTCTGAAATGTGTTCCATGAACAAACCTCGGCTTTCTGGAAGGAAACGCCCAGACACACTGCTTGCAGATCTATTGAGTGTGCATCTAGGTCACACCTGAGTGACATTGAGGCTGAGGAATTCTGGGTGGCTCCAATGGCTTTCCATGAACTTGGCATGCATTTTCTCACCACTACCCAAGGGCCAATGAGTCCCAGTGTCCCCTCCGGCCCCATAGTAAATACTGACCATAATCTGTAGATAATATTCAGGTTTTTAAATGCCTTAGCCCATATAGAAACAAAACAATAAGAAACAACGTTGTTCCTTTAGCATGTTTTAAGCATGCAAGCTGTTTCTTTCCCTTACAAAATATAGAAGTTGGTATACATTTTTTTCTGAAGTAGCATGTGATATTGGTCTTTCCTCGTTTATGTTAATCTATATTGCCTTAATATGTAATATCTAATAAAACACCTCGTCAATACCATTTAGTAGAGTTTAGTCATACATGTAATACAGGAGGAGAAGAATCAGGGGCTGGAGGTTTAGTTCAATGGTGAGAGTCTTTGCCTAGTTCTCTCGATGCTCTGGTGTTTAGTGTAGAGGCCTTGGACTTAATCCTTGCGTGTGTGGGGGGGGGGGCACAATAAAACATAACCAACAGAAGGGGAATTTTACAGACACTTGTAATCTGTTTGATAAAATATTAACTCTTTCAGAATTCCACGCAAGCACTCAATGTGGTTTGAACATATTCACACCTGATTCCACTTTGAACTTCTGGGTGTGGGGCCATCCACAGGAACATCGTCAGCCCAGCCAATGCCTCACCTGAAGCGTCATGAGCATCACTTCTTTCCTTTCCAGGGCTGAGACTAGGGTAAAGATCCAAAATTAGTTAGCATGAAACTGGAAAAGTAGGAAGTTTAGGAATGAGCTCTTAGGGCACCAACGAATCCTCTGCTCTTTTACTCAGTTATTCATTTAAAAATACAGTTTAATGTTTGACGTGAGTAAAACTATAAAAAGAGTTTGCCTTTGTGGAGCACAGGACTAATTTTTTATTTTCTTAGCAGTTGATGTGAGTGAGGGGCTCACACCCAGGACACGGACTTGTAGAGGTCAGAGGACAACTCTGGAGAGTTCGTGCTCCCCTTCTGCCTTTATGTGGTCTCTGGGGACTGGACTCTGTCTCGTGTGCAAGCGTTTCCACCTGCTCAGCCATCTTGCTCGGATTTTCTTTTATCTATACATGTAAGATGATTACCCAGAGTAGAAGGAACAGAATTTGATTTTTTTTTTTTGGCGGTGGGGGGAGGTGAACACTGTGAAATAGGTGATTTATTTTGCTTTCTGGCCATTTAATAGGCAGCGTGAATATTCATTGCGTCTTCGGATAATACTCTCCCCTATGTGTCCACCACAGAGAACTCAGCTAGAACGAAGCCAGGAAGTGATCGGATGAATAAGGCTTAGCTCATCAGATTGCGGCCTCATGGATGTGATGAAGACTTGTCAAGGCCTCCTCAACAGCATGGGGTGCTTAGACAGTTCAGCCCTATGGAGTACTAGGTGTCCTCAAACAAGTCTGATTTCCCAAAGAGTCTCTCCTTCTCAGAAATGGTCTTCTAATTGAATCGCCCATATGACTTCCAGTTAGGAACTCCAACCTTAAACAAATAGATAATGTTTTGCTTTTGTTTCAAAAATGTTAGTGCCGGGTAGCTTTGCTCTGCCCTTTGGCATCACATAAATTCCCTAACATACTTGTTAGCATCGTTAGAAGCCTCAAAGGTAATAAACCCACTTGGGAGACTCTTTCCCACCGCTTTGCAGGCAGAAAGACGACACCGCACAGGCTTTGCCTGGTCCACTGTGAAACTGTACTCTCTGCCTGTGTGGAGTCCTGTTCCTCATTAAGGGACTTACCTTGTGTCCTTCAAATGTGGTTTGAGGGTGGGAAAACACCCTGGACTTTCCTTGGCCTTGGTGAGGTGACTGCATAGAGCCACAAAAGCTCAGGAAGACACAAGCTTTGTGCTCAGAGCCAAGGACACTAACAAACGCTCTTTGCCTTCCTCTCGCTCCCTTCTTTCTGATTTTTTTTTCTCCTGTTAACAGGATGAAGTCAATGTAACTTAATGAAAACCATTTCAAGCTGTGCTCCAAAAACATGTCTAAAGGCTCTACACCTCCAAGGCGAGGTCTCTCAGGTTTTTGTTTTTTGTTTTTATCAGCCGTAGGGTTTTAGACATTGGTTAAAGCAGGCCTTGTGTCCTTAAACTGTTGCTCAGCACCTGTCCTTGTCAGCGCCGTGGCCTCTGCTGTCTTTGGAGTCTCTCTTTTGAGCCTCACAATATCTTTCTGATAATTATGAAGGTGTCTGTGGCAGGGCTTGGATTCATAACTCAGGCTGCCTGGAACCTTCTCCATGTTAGATTCGTTTATGTACGCCTGACAGCTCCCCAGCATCTGTATGATGTCATCAGGTTCTTCAAGACCTAGAGAAACCAAGAAAAAAAACAAGAGAAATTAGGGACAAGTGTCTGCTTCTCAACACTAGGCAGTTTTCTTGGACTCCTCGCTCCGACTGGTACCTGGTGTCCTGAGTTACTGGAACCCACTCATCCCCGAGGCCGGCAATGCCACTAAGTTAAACCCTCTGCTTTATTTTGCTCTTACAAATTGCGGATATTTCTACCTAGTAATTTTCCAATTTGAGATTCCCCAGACCGAGCATTCTGTGAGCAGTGAACTCCTCAAATGCGCCTCCTTTCACGGGTCAGGGCATTGGCTATGCTGTCATTGGCTTGGAAAAGAGGACTTCCCACAGGTCTAGTGTTCTGCACTTGCTTGTCCAGACACAGAGAGTTGATAGAATACTTTCACACGTTCCCCTCTCTTTTCGTCCCCTGGGGTGAGAACTTGCAGACAGTAACCTCTCCACACTCGTGCTCCCGTGTAGAATGTGTTGTTCCCAGGCAGATATTTCTGGACCAACGCAAGACTCTAACCTTGCCCCTATGCACAGTTTTCATCATCAGACAAACGATGCCCCCACACAATGCATGTTTGCATGTTTAATGGAATTGTGTACGTCTTTGTTTGTTATTCAGTGCCTTGGGGTTGGTGGATAAAGAGTATGTATTTATTGTTTGGGCGTGAGCTACCTCTGAGGGGCGTGGCTTCCTGCATTAGCTAAAGTGACTGTGGACTTTCCTGACCGTGGTGGCCGCCCTGTACCGCAGACACATACAGATGGATGTGCATGAAAGTTACAGATTTATATCAAAAGCCATCTCCACCCCCTGTATCTTCTCTTTCCGGGTTCTGCCTCTGCTGAGTCAGAAATGTCCTTTGTCAGTTTGTTTCAAAGTGATGGGCAGCATGGGGCTTTTAGCTTTTTGACTTTGTAAACTTTATTATATTAGAAAAAAATACCACTTGCAAACAAATGAAAGCATCACAAACCAAAATTAACCAAAATGGAGCTTTGAGAAATGAAATCCCATCCTCGCTCTCTCTCTGACTCTCTTAAGTTTGCAGCCATAGGAAATAATCACAGAGGTTTAGATGTTAAGATCGCCGGAACCACACAAACGAAGTCATCACCTTGAGAGCCCACCTTGCCCCGGATGGAATTTGCCAAAAGGATTCCAAAGTACTATCCTGAGCTCTGAGGTTTCAAGTGGTTGTTTCTGTCTTGAAGTTATTGTCTGTGTAGGCGAGAGCCTGATATTTATTTAAGAAAGAAATAGGAATTTGTATTTTAGTTTTGTCCCGGGAAGAGCCCATTGCAAGAGCGATGATACAGTGGACTTCAGTCCAGTTCTCTACCATGGTGAGGCTTTTACTGATCTCATTGACCTTAGAGTAGTAACAGCAACAATGGTGTAATGGTATCCATAAAGCAGCCGAACTAGACATGCAAATTGGAATGCACATCCCTGGCCGCATCTCTGTTCTCAACTCCAGATTTGAAAAAATGTCCCATGGAAGAAACGTGGCAATTAGCGGGGGTCACAATTAGATGTTTTAAGTGTTCGGTGTTCCTTGGCTATTAATTTTTGGAGCCACAATGTGTACGCACCTTTTCCTAACATTTTACGGTGAAAATCTTCAAAATATAACCAAGTTGAAAGAATTATAGAGTAGGTCCCATGAATTCAGTCTTATACTCTAGGACTAAACATTTTCCATATTCGGATTCCTCCAAGATTTCTTTATCTATCAATCACCTTTGTGTTTTGAGGCATTTTAAACCCAGTTCCTGCTGCAGCAGACTTATCCCTGAACTCAGCTTACACAGTTCCCTATTTTGCTTTTAGCTGGGTTTTGATACACTTTAATATTTCCCTTCGGGGTTTTTTTGGGAGGTGGGGGTGCTGACCCTCTGCCTTTCCCAGAATTTATCAGAACTCCTACCCCAATTTCTTCACTTTCCCCCATTTTAACTTTTTTCTTATCCATATTATTTCTATTTTCATTTCTTTTTCTCCTTAGTTTCGTTACCTCTAGCTTCAGGCCTTTTCTCTTTGTAAGTGAAATATAATAGGTCACTGCTAAAAACTGACTTGTGTCTAGTTAAGATTACAAAGTGTGCAGGCAGTTACATGGTGGAATTTGAGAACATGAGAGGCAAAGCTGCGGCCCAGGCTTTGTTGCCATAGCTCAGAGGAGACCCCTAGTCCTGCTGCTCGCCCCGGCTGAAGGTAGTTCAGGCAAAAGTGCCGTTCCCATGTCCTCCATGATTTAAAATTCAAGTGCAGACTTGCATTCAGGTTTTGAATCCCACAGCAATTTTTCAAGCATATCTCACATTTTGCCACGATGGGTCGCATGTGGGCGGAGCTAATACATTGTGCGTTGTTTGTGTGTGCCTCGCATTTGGGACCCCTGTGACCTACAGTTCAGCATGGGGTTTGTCCCCAAGCCTCTTTAGACTGTCAGCATTTTTTAAAGTTTGTTTTGTTCCTTATGCTAATAAAGCTTGTCCCTCGCTTCAATCAAAGCATATTATCTCTTCCTTTTCTTCCCCCTCTGCAAGCAAGGCGCCAATCTGTTCTGTTTAAATGCCTCATCATCCTTGCTCCCCCCATCCCTGCTCCCCTAGATTTTCGAGATTGTTGACTACGATGTAACAGATGGTCCAACAGACCTCCGACTCTTTGCAGTGTTGGCCAGCTTGGCTCCGAAAAATAGCAGCACTGAAGTAAGTATTCCCAGGCATGGGACGCTCATGAATTTTAACTCCTCTTCAACAAAGGAATCCAAAGGGGGTAAGAGCCAATCTATCAGGAGCGGAGGCAATTAAACCGGGATGTAGGTTGGCATTCTGCTGCTGAGGGCTCCCTACTCCGGTTCTGAATATTTAGCCGAGATTAGATCAGGCTGGCTTCCATTCATCTCCGCCCTGCCACAAGGTATCAAAACAATGGCACTGCTCACAAACAGAAGGCAGTGGGCTTTTAGCTTTCTGAGATAAAATGTTTGTGTTGTTGCGGGGAGCACCGTGGGGGCAGGGACAGAGGAGTCACATGGGTGAGCCCTCCTCATCCTCCCCTGGGACAACCAGGAAGAGGGCTCCTTTCTCCCCTGGCGCTCCCATCCATGGACCTGGATTTTAATATTTTATTCGCCAGGAGTTTGGGCTTAGAGTCTGGGTCGTTCATACTTTTGTGATTACTCAGAGCAGAAAATGGACCTGCAGGGCAGTGGTGTGAGAGGCCGGAGATGCTTGTCTGGGTTTTAACATGAAAAGTACAGAAACGGGCAAAGAAGAAAATGGCTTTTTTTTTTCCTTCATAGTCTTACTGTTATAGAATGCTTTGGGCAGATTTATTTCCTGGCTTTTATTTTCTATTCTTTTTGTAGCATTGTATGTTTACGTTTGGAATTACACACACATGTGACTACACCGGCTCTTCAGGAACCATCAGCTACATGGCTGTTTCACAGCGTGAGCAGCAGACCTGTCTAGCAAGCCCACTTCCATCGCCAGCTCTCTCACGGGAGTCAGTCTGTATTCATGACTGAGTTTTCCTTCCTTTTAGAGACACCTACCATCAATTTTTGGTCACGGGAAATCCCCCTCTTTTTTGGTTTCTGCTTTCGAAGTCAGCTGCATAGTAAGCAGTGAGAGACACCGGATCATTTCTTCCAAGTCTAAGAAGTATTTTGGGAGGCATTCTCTTTGGGCTTAATGCCTCCATTTTGGACGTTTTGAATTGTGAATAGATTTTTGTTGTTGTTGTTGTTGTTGATGATTTGACATGTTTTGACAGAGCCCAAACCTGCTGGCCTCACACTTCCTATGTAGCTGGAGATGATTTCGAACCTCTAATCCTCCCATGGAGGTGTGGGCCAGCACGCCTGGATTGTGCTTTGCTGGGGACTGAACCCGGGGTTTCCTGCATGCTGGACTAGCACTTTTACCAGCTGACCTGCATCCTTAGCTGTTGATGCTATTTTCAACCTGAAATAATAACTGGTAAATTCAAAAGTAACATTGCTTTCACACGGGAAAGGAACTTATCCTGAGGACTTGGTTCTTAATAATAATATTATTATTAATAATAATATTAATAATAATAATTAATAATAATCCTGGCTGAATTATTGACTAGCTGGTAGATCTGAGTGCCATGTAAAAAAACCCTCGGGTTTCCTTGAACTGCGGCCCCGCATAGACTGGAGAAGCTGACGACGGATGATTGACAGAAGCTCAGACTAGTGGGGTACTCCACATCCAGCGTTCTATTACTGTGACAGGGTCAGTCCTCTGAGGCCCACTCAAGACCATCCTGCTCTCTACTAACCATATTTTTGTTGCCATGGTGAAGTCCCACTAGGTTTGATACTACTCAGGACTCTGAGGTAGGAGGATCACAAATTTGAGGTCGGTCGGGGCGACTTGGCAAACCTCATTTGGAAAAGGCAACACACTGAGTGAGACAATAGTGAGGTGCCTGCATCCAAGCAGCATCCTGACGGGAGGTGTATCCAGGTCACGGTGACAATAGTGAAGTGCCTGCATCCAAGCAGCATCCTGACAGGAGGTGTATCCAGGTCACGGTGACAATAGTGAGGTGCGTGCATCCAAGCAGCATCCTGACGGGAGGTGTATCCAGGTCGCGGTACCGCAGGGCTGTGCTCTGTGTCTGCATCACCTCAGTTCCAGCGAAGCATGCGGTAGGCTGTGGAGTCACACGCAGGCACAAATGGTGACGTCTCGAGCCAGGAAGCCGAGAGGTGTGGGGCCAGGCTTGCTTCTTTTACAGCGGCCCTCTTGTTAGAGCCACCACAGTGTCACATGACGACTATTCTTCCAAAGCCAACGTCCCTGATAGTTCGAGGGCGTCCAGTTAAGCCCTCTCTGTTAAAGGTTCCGTTATCTCCTCATCATGCCACTCTAGGGTTGGCGACTTCACCACACGGACCCTTGGGGACAGACCGGACGGACACCTCAGCGTATTGTCTAAGTTCTCAGCCTTGGTGGAGGCTGACGTTAACCCTGCATTGAATTTGACTTCCGACCCTGCCATGCTTCCTTTCCCTTTCCTGCCATGAATGTTGATCTTTAGTACCAACGACCCAATTACTAAACTTTGCTTTGTAGTTGGCTCCCTGGAAGAACCAATCTGGACCCAGAGTCTGATCTTCAGTCTTGGCCTCAGAGGTCTCTTCCACATCGTAGAGATTGTTATAAGAATCCGCTTAGGTGGTTCTGTAAAATCTTCTTGAAAATCATGATGTAAGTTTCTTCCTTTCACTACCGTGGTGATGAAAGCCACGACATCATCCCCGCCATGCAGGACAAATCCAAAAAGTCAGATGCTGGAGGTAGACAAACTCAGCTTAGAAACCCTGCTTACATATAGCTTTGTGACCCTGGGGGAAGTGGCTTTGCCTCACTGCCTCTCAGCTTTCCAAAAATGTACATTGAAGACGATAACAATGGGATCCACCTTGGGCTGCTGGCAGCCATCTTGTTTCTCCTAGCTGCTCTAATATGTGCTCTTTACAGATTTCTCATCATGATACACACAGATGAAATCAGCAGAGATTGGAAGGCCTACAAGTCATGCCTGCCTTCATCAATGCCTGAAATATCTCTGATGGCCTTGATTAATTTAAGATAGAGCAGGTAGGTTCCAGCATGGATAAAACTCACTTTTATCTTAACCAATATGTAGACCCTTTCTCATCCTGCAAAATGCAGACGTTACTGGCTTTGCTGTCCCCAAAGTCTACGTTTCTTTGAGTAAATCTGTCACTAACATGCTCTTCTCTGTACAGCCCTAGACCTGGTTTCAGTCTCATGGGATCTTGTAGTAGGGTTCTCACATACTGAGTCTCCTCCCACCCCCCCGAAATCGGGCGAAGGACTTAACACAGAGACTAAGAAAAGTACAACTATGTTGTCTGTACCTGAGTGGAGTAATTCATTATGAAATGTCATGTCTATGCCTTTCTGGGAGGAACTGTGGGAGAAGTATACCAAATATTCAGATAGTTAGCTTTCTTCATGTTTACAGGGCCTGAGGAGAGGGCCCTGTCGGGGACTGGACAAGAAAAAGTCCACAAAAATATAAAAGATGGGAGATTGAGGAGGAGAAGCAACTGGAAGAGGATGCTCCCAAGATACGGGTGAAGAACATTAAAGACACAGACACCTGTTAGATTTCTGAGGTATAGAAGGCAGGGAAGGCTGGCATGAAGTGTTCTCTGATGGTGTCCGGGAAGATGGGAGTAGAGAAGAGAAGAACATGGAAAGGAATGCGAGGGTGTGCAAGACGGTGGAGTGAGGAGAAGAGCGAGAGAGAAAAGTGTGTTGAGTGTTGACATAATGCCTTGAACTCCAAGTGAGGTTTTTCTGAAGTCCGATATGGAACAGTTGAGGGAAAGTTCTGGCCAAATAAATACTTAGCTTCATGGATTTGTGGGAGAGGTGGGTAGAGTAGTCATGAGAGTAAGGAAAATCTACCCTATCCATTTGGGTATCTCTTTTCTAACCTTCCTCTCTTTAATTCCACCTTAGCAGGTGGAGGTGGGCAGGCTGTGGAGTGTACACCTGGTGCCATCGTAGCACCAAACACTGGACCCCTACACAAAGGTTGAATGTCCATAGCTGCTTTTGCTTATCTCCTCAGGGTCCCTATCCATGGAACATCAGTTCTCCTGTGAGCCTCGGTTCAGTCTTGCCTCCCTCTCCTTCCTACTCTGTCCACAGCCATGCCAGTCTTTCTGCACAGCTCCCAGGACTAGAGCATCTACCTGGGATCAAAGACAGAGCAGTGGAGACAGATTCCTGAGGATACTGACAACTAGCATATCAGTTGACAACCCACTTATCCCCAAGGGTCAGTACAGATGATAGGACTGGCTGACCATTCACCCTGCCATGCCACATCTGCAGTGAGAGGGACAGTGTGACCTTCCTAAAAAGCATATCATGTTTCTTCCTTTAAGAGTGTGTGCATGCGTAGACTACCCTCTAAAAAGTTAGTAATTCATCTGAAGATACAGTTTCAAGATTGACACTATGGATAGTCCATAGTGGATTATGCTAATGAAAACTGAATCATCTGAGAGGAATTTAGGGGAATCGCCAAAATAATAAGAGTAGCTCATCTTCTTGTCATGATATCCCACCCCACGACTCTTGCTCAAGCCCCCTGCTTCACCAGAGGCTATGCTTCCACCAGTATGCTAGGAAAGCCTTCCCACAGACTGCCAATACTTCCCCAGAGCCTGTGTAGCCTTCTCCAACCTCCCCACCACCTCTCCATCTCTGACAGAAGCCCCTTGCTTTACTAGAGGTACCAGAGGCCCCACTGGCACAAAGAACCCCAGAGATCCCACAGGCCACCAGAACTTCTGCTGGAACCCCTTTGGAAACCTGCTGGACCCAAGGAAATGTCAATCATCAGAACCGCAAGCCACTCAGGTCAGAAGATTAGAGAGGAAACAGAAACCAAGGGGGAGGCAAATGCCCAGCCAAAAACTTCAGAAATCAGCACCCAGACCTATAGTTACCCCAAACCCAGATGCCAGGATGCCAGCTTAAGAACATAATCAATAACAGAGGGCAATATAGTATCACCAGAGCCCAGCTGTTCTACTGCAGCAAGCCTTAAAAATTTGAACACAGCCAAACCACGAGAAAACAACCTTAAAACCAGCTTTATAAGAATGCTAGAAATCTTTAAATAAGAAATGAGGGCTGGAGAGATGGCTCAGCGGTTAAGAACATTGCTCTTCCAAAGGTCCTGAGTTCAATTCCCAGCAACCACATGGTGGCTCACAACCATCTGTAATGAGGTCTGGTGCCCTCTTCTGGCCTGCAGACATACACACAGACAGAATATTGTATACATAATAAATAAATAAATATTAAATAAATAAATAAGAAATGAATAAATCCATTAAAGAAAGGAAAAGACAAAAAATGGAAGAAATGACTAGTCTCATAAAAAAAGGGCAAGAAAAAAAACTTAGCAGGTGAAGAAAATGAATAAAATTACTTCACGACCTGAAAATGAAAACAGAATCAATAAAGAAATAAAGATAATCTGAGGTTATCCTGGAGATGGAAAAATCTAGGTAAGTGGACCACAGAAATAAGCATCACTAACAGAATACAAGAGATAGAAGGGAAAATCTCAGGGGTAGAAAATACAATAGAAGAAATAAATCCATTGATCAAAGAAAAGGTTAAATATAAAAAACTCCTGACACAAAATGTTCAGAAAATCTGTGACACTATGAAAAGACCAAACCTAAGAATAGTAGGAAAGAAGAAGAAGAATCCTTTCTCAAAGGCCCAAAACATATTTTTAACAAAATCATAGAAGAAAAATTTTCTAATCAAAAGAAAGACATACCTATTTTAAAGGTATGTGAAACTTACAGAATAACAAGTAGATTGGACCAGAAAACAAAGTCCCCTTGCCACATAATAATCAAACCACTAAACATACAGAACAAAGAAAGAATATGAAAAGCAGGAAGGGGAAAAGGCCAAGTCACATATAAAGGAAGACTTATTATAATCATACCAGATTTCTCAACAGAGATTCTAAAGGCCAGAAAGACCTGAACAGATGTACTGCAGACTCTAAGAGACTACAGATGCAAGCCCAGACTATTATACCCAGCAAAACTTTGATTCACCATAGATGGAGAAAACAAGAGATTCCATGATAAAGTTAAATCTAAACAGTATATACCCATAAATTCAGTCCTACAGAAGATACTAAAAGAAAAACTCCAACCCAAGAACGTTAACTACAGTTATGAAAACATAGGAAATAATTTCACGCCAACAAACCAAACGAAGGGAAACAGACACTAGTACTACCACCACCACAGCCACCACCAAGATAACAGGAATTAACAATTATTAATTATTAATATCTTTCAGTATCAATGGATTCATTTCCCCAGGAAAGAATCATAGACGAACCAAAATAAATGCAAAAGTAAGATCCCTCCTGCTGTATACAAGAAACACAGCTCAACCTCAAAGACAGAAATCACCTCAAATTAAAGGGTTGGAAAAACATTTTCTAAGCAAATGGACCTAAGAAACTAGCTGGTGTAGCTATTCTAATATCTAATAAAATAGACTTCAAACAAAAATTATTCTAAATAGACAGGGAAGGATACTTGAGACTCGTCAAAAGAAAATACACCAAAATGATCTTTCAATTATTAACATCTGTGCCCCAAACTCAAGGGCACACACATTTGTAGAAGAAACACTACTAAGCTCAAATCCCACATCTCCCTCACACATTGACAGTGGGAGACTTCAATCTCCTTCTCCCACCAATGGACAGGTCATCCAGACGAAAACCCGACAGAGAAACACTGAAGCTAACAGATGTTATGAGCTAAATGGGCCTAACAGGTATCTACAGAACATTCCACCCAAACACACAGAAAAAAAATATACCAGCTTAGCACATCACAGAACAGTCCCAAAATGTACCACATACTAAGTCCCAAAGCAAAGCTCAACAGATACAATAAAACCGAAATGACTCCCTGCATCCCATCTGACCACCACAGATTAAAACTGCATTTTAGCAATGACAGAAATAACAGAGCTGTCCAACTATGCAAACGGAACGACTCTCTACTGAATGGCTGCTGGGTCAAAGCAGGAGTAAATAAAGAAATTAAAGTTTCCTAGATTTCAATGAGAATGGGTGCACAGCATACCCAGACTTAGGGGACACGATGGAAGCCGTGCTAATAGGAATGTTCGTAATATTAAGTGCCTGCACAAATTGGAGAGATCTCATACAAGAAACTTCAAAGCACATCTGAAAGCTCTAGAACAAAAAGGAACAAGCTCACCCAAGAGAAGTAGATGGCAGGAAATAATCAAACTGAGGGCTGGAACTATTAAAATAGAAATAAAGAAAACAATATAAAGACTAAATGAAACAAAGAGTTGATTCATTGAGGAAACCAATAAGATAGACAAACTCTTATCGAGCTAACTGAAAGGCAGAGAGAGAATATCCAAATTAACAAATTCAGAAACAACTTGTGGGAGTGGCCAACCAATGACTGGTCCAACTTGAGACCCATGCCAGGGGAGGGAGCCCATGCCTGAAACCACCTGGATGGCCAACAACCAGAGGCACGATAGCCCAGAGACCCACGATAGAACCAACCATGACTGGGAAAAAGGCCAATGAAATGAACCCTAATGGTATTCTACTATACTCATAGTTCGGCGCATAGCCCAGTTGTCATCAGAGAGGCCAACAGTTGATAGGAGTAGATGCAAAACCCACAGCCAAACAATAGGCAGAACTCGGGGAACCCCATAGAAGAGGGGGATGAAGGGTTGTAGGAGCCAGAGGGGTTGAGAACATCACAAAAACACAGTCGAGCCCATAGGGGCTCACAGAGACTGAGGCAACAACATGGACCATGTATATATGAGTCTGAGCTAGGTCCTCTGCATTTAATTTAAGGTCATGTAGCTTGATGTTCTTGTGGGACTTCCAGCAGTGGGAGGGAGGGTGTCTCTGACTCTTCATGTGTGCTTAGGACCCTTTCTTTATCTCCTACTGAGTTACATCGTCCAGCCTTGATATGAGGGGTTGAGCCCAGTCTTATTATAACTTGTTAGGCCATATTTGGGAGATGTCCCTGGGAGGGCTGCTCTTTTTTATTTCTGAAGGGAAAAGGAGGGGGAGGAGGAGTGGATCTGGGGAAGAAGGGAGGTGGGGGAAGGGACTGGGAGGAGTGCTGGGAGTGGAAATGGCTGTTGGGGTATAATGTATGCGAGAAGAATAAAAGTTTTAACAAAAGAAGTTTAAATAAAGCACAATAAGAGTAATGATGCCAAGGCTAATATTTGCTCCATTTATTGAGCAACCACCATCCCTCGTACCCTGCCCCCAGCCCTTTGCACACATTATCACATTGGATCATCATAACTACCCTGAAAGGGTTGGTCCTGATGTTGCAGAAGACAAGTCATGTTTCTGAAAGCGTCATTGTAGTTCAAAATGACATATTAAGTACTGAGCATCTTTTATAACCAGCTAGGCATGGTCTGCACTGCGCTGTGCAGAAATGTCAGTGGGACAAATACCATGCACCACTACTAAACACAGGGATGAGTCGATACTCAAGAAGCAAATAAAGGATGGGTTTAAAATGAGAAATGGTTTTTTTTTTATCATCTATGTGGTTTGACCAATATGAATAATTTTTCAATGTCCCCTTTCTCTATTCATTTGGCCCAGAGTTCACCGGTTTTGCCAAAAGTACAGAATTGAATCTCTGCTTGATAGGATAATTTCCATTGAAATTTCTCTTAAAACTTCTTGTTAAAATACTTGCATTGATCAGATTTCTCAAAGAATTAAAATGTAAATTACTTGGGCAGTAAAATATAGTAATAGAGATTTTTAAATCACAGAAAGGGACTGGCAATGCTGGTACACACCTTTCATCCCAGCACTTGGGGAGTAGAAGCAGGTGGATCTCTGAGTTTGAGACCAACTTGGTCTATATAGTGAGTTCTAGGACAGTCAGGGCTACACAGAGAAACCCTGTCAAACTGTCTGCCCTACACACATACAGAGAGAGAGAGAGAGAGAGAGAGAGAGAGAGAGAGAGAGAGACATACACACACACAGAGAGAGAGAGAGAGAGAGAGAATAAGAGGCACATGGGCCTACTTAACAGTTCCTTGGTAGTTTAGTGGTCAGTAACCCCACCTGTTAAATGGAAGACCGTGGTTCAATTCTCTAATGGGAGTTTGAGGTATTTTTATTGGCCCAGTATCAACCATTTGACATTCCTGTCAAATGTGCTGAAAAGTCATTGCAAAGCATGTTCAAAAAAAAAAAAAAAATCTCCCAAAGTTGCAGAGTCAGGTGTTTTTATCCTGTTTGTATCAGATTTCTACCCTTGGGAGTATTAAGTCCTGACAAGGGTCCTTTGGCTCACACTCCATCCATATGAATCCCTGAGGGTGAATGAGCTGAGGAGGATCAAGGGGGTTTAGATGACTGGCCAGTGTCGGTCTCCAGGTCAATGTAGATCTTGGTCTTCCTTGCATGTTGTCCCCGTCCTAGCTGTTCATCTCTGGGTACAGGGCAAGGATGCATCAGACCAAGGATGTGCCCATGGGATGCATTGCAGCATCCCCGCATCTCAGGGATGCCCCAGAGATGCGACCTTTCCCTACGCAGTGTTTCTTCTAAGACATGCTCTATTAGAAAGGCCCAAAGAGGCCGTCCAGCCTGCACCCTAGGGCCAAGTCTACTCCTCGCGCCTCCCTTGAATAATTTGTCTTCCTTCTTTGGCAAAGAACCATCTCTAGCCATTCTTGCATAATTAAATTCAAGAAGAGATTATTTTCACTTCTTTGAAGATTAATTGGTTCTGATCTCTGTCTAAATATGATAAAAGACACACAGTTCGCTTTCACTATTGCGATTGACTTTTATCCTGGTTTTAAACTTATACTCCTAGGAACAGGGCATCTTGGAAATAATTTGAAAGCAGGATGTAAATAAGTCTAGAATCCATGCATTTCAACTGGCTAAAATTTGGCCTGTTGGGTGTCCTAGAAGTTTTTGAGTTTGACCCCAGCATAATTATTCAATGGGCTACTAACTTCTGAAGCTTACATGCAGGCTGAGGTTTTGAGGTGAAGCACTTATTCTGAGAAAGCTTCGCTTACTCCCTCTCTCGGTCTGTGAAGATCCAACTATCTTCAAGTACAGACTGCTTCTAAAAACCAATTTAATAACTGTTATAATGTTATACTATAGTATAATATACTGATCAGTACTGTAGTATTAATAACACGGTAGAGCAGTGATTATAATTATCATAATCATTCTCATTATAGCAATCATGGCTTTTATAGTGATAATTATCATTAGGGTAAGAATAAGATAGAAAAAGCGACCATTCATTTAATTCTTAAAATAATCAATAGTATTGTATTTTTACCATCCACATACTATTGATTAGGAAAAAGAGGCCCCAGGGAACTGACACCATTACAGTAAGATACTGGTGCCTCTCACCTTCTTGCCTCTAGCAGAGAGGCTTCAAACATATGTATCTCCAGAAGGCTCTTGAGCACTTCCCCTGCTTCCAACACCATCCATCTCTTGAAATGGGGAATTCTCACATATGCATATGAGCTTTCCCCTCATTCACTCCGCAAATCCACTTCTCAGACCCTATTCAAGGGTCCCCGCCTCCCTGAGACCTTCCACAATGCTCACTGAAGAATGGGTGACCCTCTCCAGTGCTCCTATTGTTCTGGTGTGGCACTCTATCACTGACTTATCCCACCGTCCCAGGAGTGAGACTGGCCTGTGTCTGGGTCTACTTCCCACCAAGGATCTTGTCCCGATCCAACTGGTGTCACATGTGTAGATCCCGTGCTAGGGCAGAGAACTCGCTGTGCAAACTGACTATGGCTTTTTTACTTCTCTGTCATCCCTTTATCCTAGACCGACCGTGCCACTGGGACCCTTGGTGGACAAGTCAGTGGCAAAACTAGGTTTTCTCAGAAGCAGAAAAAGAAAATCCCAGGGCTGTGCCACCACACCGTATGTCTGGGTCATCTATGAACAACAGGACCAAAGGTCGAGTTTGGATTAAGGTAGCAAAATCAATTGCCGAGCTCTTCACATCGTGAACAGTGGTACTGGCTTGGGGTGAAAGGGCAAAAGTGGTCACTCTATGTGAGCGCGCGCGTGCGTGCACACACACACACACACACACACACACACACATACACAAGAATTGTGCTCGAGCAATTCACTTATCCTGTCAACTAGTATTTAGCCAATGTCTTCAATACTTCCAAAGTTAATCTAGGCATGTTTAGCTTTCAAATGTTAAGCAAAAATAGAGGTCACGTATCACTTCCTCTCGCCAAGAATGTGTAGCTGTCTGCTATAAAGACAGACACCGGACAAGATTCTGGTCTCTAAAGATGTCTTCAACTTGCAACACACGGTTCATTATGACTTAAAGACATTGTCATCAGTTTCCTGCCACCCTGGCGTCTGTTCTGAAAGAGGCACAGCCGCTACATGCACGAGTATGGGTTGCTACAGAGAAGGACAAAAGTGAATAGGAAAAGTCCACCTACAACTTATGGCGTAGTTATGGGGGGAGTATTGCAGCCTGTCTTTATATGTATTTAAGGATGACAGTGACCGGTGAGACGGGCACTTAATATCAACAGTTACTAATAATAAAGACGAGTAATTTGCGCAAGAATACATAGCTGTCTTTTTTCCAAGACAGAGTTTCTCTGTAGCTTTTGAAGCCTGTCCTGGAACTCTCTATGTAGACCAGGATGGCCTCAAGTTTACAGAGAACCACCTGTTTCTGCCTCCCAAGCGCTAGGATTAAAGGCGTGCGTCTCCACCGCCTGACCTAAAGTTCATCTTCTTAACCATTTGTAAGTACCTCTTAAAACCAGGAAGAGATGAAGACTCAGGCAAGTTAGACATGCCAATAAAATCTGATGAAACAAAACACTTTTTATACTAGAAGGGCAATTATTAAAAATTACTCTAGAGCCAGGTGTGGTGGTGCATACCTTTAATGACTACACTTTGGAGGCAGAGGCAGGTGAATCTTTGAGTTTGGGGCCAGCCTGGTCTATAGAGTGGGATCCAGGACATCTAGGTCTACACAGAGAAAGCCTGTCTCAAAAAGAAAATAATAATAAATCAGTAAAAATCACTCTAGAAGAGAAGGTAAAAATTGGGACTTTGGGAGCAAATTGGGGAATGTAACCTCATATTTTATAGGTGGTCTTAGGATCAAAACTTCAGGAACATGTATACTTAAATCACAAAAAAAGTAAATGATTACCTAAGTTAAAAAATATAATGGATAACTCATGAAAGTTCGAAGCTAGCATTTTCTTAGTTCAGTATATTTGCAGAGTGATAGTGTGTAGGGAAAAAGAAGTCATAAAATACACAGAGAATACATATTTGACTTGGGGCCAGTGCTGAGTGCAGATGTTTCCCAGGTGATTGAATGTGTCATAGGAACTGTGGAGAAACTTCTAGGACCACTTCCCTTCACATTCTTACTCTCTGAAAGACAGTTATATCCATCTATGCATCTATCCATCATCCATTCATCCATGCATCCACTCATCCGTCCATCCATCCATCCATCCATCCACCCATATATTCATCCATCCACCCATCTGTCCATCTGTCCATCCATCCACCCATATATTCATCCATCCATCCATCCATCCATCCATCCACCCATATATTCATCCATCCACCCACCTGTCCATCTGTCCATCCATCCACCCATATATTCATCCATCCATCCATCCATCCATCCATCCATATATTCATCCATCCACCCATCCATCCACCCATCTGTCCATCCATCCACCCATATATTCATCCATCCATTCATTCATCCATCCGTTCGTCCATCCATCCATCCGTCCATCCGTCCATCTGTCCGTTCGTCCATTCATCCATCCACCAATCCATCCATTCACCCATCCATCACTCAGAACATGTACTAACTGCCGCCTTTTATGTGTCAAACAAGAGGAAGAGGGAAATGAGTCTTGCTGTTTGTTGTCTAGGTTTTCACAATCGAAAGAGGAGGAAGGCCCATGTCCATTTATTGTATTAATAAGGTTAGCAAAACATTTGTGTCCAGGAATGAATTCCTTCAAAGCTCTGGAGCTAAGAAAATAGTCTTTTTAGTCATTATAAATTGATCCCCCAAAACTACAAATTTAGGGACACCAAAGGATTTAACATTTCACTGTCCTCTGACTGACAATTCAGAAACAACACAGATGTAGGTATTTCCAGACTCATTTGACACACAAGGACAGTGAACTTATGGTGTCCGAGATCACAATACTAATCAGCTAGGGCGTGAAGATTTGAAAGACCAAGGTTTTAATTGACAAATCAGAGCTATATCCAGGCTGCCTTTGTAAAACATAGCTGATGGAAGCAAAGACTAAATCCATAATTGTGTTTATAAATAAATTCCTATAAGGTTAAATGAAACCCTTTAGGTCAACCCAGCTTCTGTTTGGTCTTAGAATGTAAGAAAGCAAGCATACAGGTCTATTCTTTAGACCAAAGAAACATGTTTAATCAATTCCTAGCATTGACTAGAAATTGTTTATTTGCTGAAAGGAGAGATTATTACACCCCCAGCAATTCTACCCTCTTCCTTCATATTCAGATTCTTTTCTCTTTTTTGGTTTTGGTTTTTTGAGACAGGGTTTTTCTGTGTAACCCTGGCTGTCCTGGAACTCACTCTGTAGACCAGGCTGGCCTTGAACTCACAGCGATCTACCTGCCTCTGCCTCCCAAGTGCTGGGTGGGATTAAAGATGCGCACCACCACCTGGCAATATTCATATTCTTGTCATAACTTTCAAATTACATTATTTATCCACATAAGCCACCCTGATGGATGCCATGCATGCCTATAAAATTGAGGAACTAGGCTTGACTCCCACCTTTTCCATTTCCTTAGTGCTACAATGTGTTTCCTCGCTTACAGAGGCAATATATGGGAGCACAACAGCTGTATCGGATTGATACAAATATAAGGTTGACTTTGTTATATGTATTTCTTCCTTTGATTAAGGTATTATGTTTGTACAGTTCATTTTAAAATGTAATGTATAATTAAGAAATATAGGTCAATAGATAATCATCTATAATAGTCAAGCTTGTCTTGTTAGTTAAGTTTTCTAAATATAGATAGATATTTTAGTTAGATAGGTATTCTTCAAACCTTTCAACAACTAACATAATATGGCATTTAACATGTTTAAGAACTAGCCAGTTTGGATGTTCACCTTCCTAGAAATGGATGGAGGGGGGAGGACCTAGGACTTACCACAGGGCAGGGAACCCCGACTGCTCTTTGGGCTGGAGAGGGAGGGGAGAGGAGTGGGGGGAGGGGGAGAAGGGTGGGAGGAGGGGGAGAAGGGTGGGAGGAGGGGGAGGGAAATGGGAGGCTGGGAGGAGGAGGAAATTTGTTTTTTTTTCTCCTTTTCTCAATAAAAAAAAAAGTTAAAAAAAAAAAAGAACTTAGGTCTTCTCATGACAATGAGACATATCTGCTCCTGGCAGCACCAATTACTTTAAGAATAACTGAAAAGGTATTGAAAAGGCTCCTTATGGAGTTTTGTTAGCCATTTGGGCAAGGAGCTGCTCTTGCCTGGACTGCTTGATGTAATGCTGTATTAACTGGACATGCAGGACCCACAGAAAAATGACTGCTGAACTTGCCTAAAGCTGAGACAGTCCTTCAGGGTTCCTACTTCATAAAAGAGTCTGTCAGACATTCTGCAGGACCCAGAAGAAAGTGACTGACAAACTGTCAATATAGTTGACACTGTCTTTGAAATTTCCTGCTTCATGTAAAAGTCGGCTGGATACTATGGGCCTGTAGGCTGAAGATGTGGGTGCCCCAATGTTACAGAAGAACTTTGGGTGACTGTCTAAGGCAACAAGATATCTCTGTCAATTCTAGAGTTTTAGAAGTTGCTCACAAAGCACTTCCTGTTAATTTAGGTAATATTATATCCTTCTAGGTCTTTGATAGAGTTGACTAATAGATAGTTAAGTTCTCCTTAGTTATGATAAAGGATAAAGTAGATATAAATATTGTAACTATAATTCTTGCTTGATACCTATTTTGTTTTATGTAATTTTGGTATGTTAAAGTTAAAACCTTCCTTTTTATTTAGGCAGAAAAGGGGAGTTGATGTGGAATTCCCCTCTGTATGCTGTGAATGTTTTATTGCCATTGGTTAATAAAGAAGCTGCTTCCAGAAGACTGAAAGAGACATATAGAGAGAGAGTAGGTGGAGTCAGGATAAGTTATGTAGCCACCACAGGAAACAGATGAGGGACATGAGACAGAACCTTGCTGACAGGCAACCATATGTCCATACATAGATTAATAGAAATGGGTTAATTTAAGATGTAAGAGATAACTAGAAATATGCTTAAGCTATTGGCAGGACAGTATTGCAAATAATAAAGTTTCTAAGTAATTATTTTGGGTCTGGGCAGCCAGGAAAACCAACGCGCAGCCTCCACCAACACACTTGTCCATGATTGCAGTCGTTCTTTAAAGGCCAAGAGAAAGTTTAACAAAAATTAAATGCAGAGTTATTTTGGATCTACAACCTGTACCACCCAGTGAAGATTTAAGAGCTCACAAGTCTCTGATAAGAAGGACCAAGCTGAGTTGGGGACAGCATGGTATTGTGAACATGATATCTGGTTAAGCTTCAGGCAAGCTTGGCTTTGAAGCCAGACTCATGCCAGCAGTATAATCTTAAATGACTCACGTTAGCTTTCTCAACTATTATTCCCAACCATGGAATATGGATCAAAATGTCTTTCCTTATAATAAGTGAAGACCAGAACATAGCGATGACAACCCTACAAGATGGGGCATCTCAGCAGTGGCAGGTGCTAAGTCACCTGTGTTGCTGAGTCTACGTGTGTGGTTTGTACCTGCACAAAGCATATGCTATTCATTCAGCTGAGGGGAGTACCTTGTGGGCAAAGGCCACATCCTGGTTGCATCATCCTGGTTGATTTTTGTTGCTAGCCCTTCTGGCATTAGAGATTTGGATACTAAGGGAGAGAGAGGCACACCTCCATGCCTATAAACAGCTAAACTTTTCTAGGAAATCCCTATGAGATCTTGGCAAATGCAAAAACATTTTGGGAAGGTGAAGGACACCCTTGTCCCTATTTGGGCAATCAAAATTTGTTCCGTTTGTCTGTCCTTATCAGTAGGCAATGATATGCCCACAGGCTGATCGAATGTTCCACAGAAGGTCTTTTATAATCCAAATACCAAATTCAGAGCCTCCTGTGATTGAAATCATCTAATGTTGCTCCTAGACCAAAATATCCACAGAGTCGGGAGAAGCTTGTCCCCATGGTTTCTAGAAGTAAATCCAGTTGTACCAGGAAACTCTGAATCCAATGAGCAGAACTGGAAGGGTGTTCTCGTCAGTTTATAAAGGCAGGCTGTACATTTTAACTGTTCTTGGATACTGATGGTTGCTTTTTTAAATTTTATTTTATTGATTTTTATTGAGCTCTACATTTTTTCTCTGCTCCCCCACCCTGCCTCTCCCCTCCCCTTCAACCCTCCCCCAAAGTTCCCATGCTCCCAATTTACTCAAGAGATCTTGTCTTTTCCTACTTCCCATGTAGATTAGATGTATGTACGTCTCTCTTAGTGTCCTCATTGTTGTCTAGGTTCTCTGGGATTGTGATTTGTGGGCGATGGTCACTTTTTAAAAGGAGTGCTTAAGATGTCGACCACTGCATTAATTCTCCAATGCATTCCAAATATCTTATTATTTAATTTATTCTCAAAGCAATGCTCAAAGGTGGGAAAACAGAGTATTTTCACAGGTGGGTTCTGAGGTCAGAATCTTTCGTGGAAAAGTCACTGACTTTTCTATCTGTTCTAACTAGAGGCCACATTTCGGGAGATTTTATTTCCTTCCGTGTCACACAGCCTCCTAAGATGGCCTTTTAGGATCACGTGTCAGAGGAGTGAAAATAGCTCAGAACCCTTAACTTCTATACAGAGGCTTTGCTCATCTGTATTTGGGGTGGGGGAGGCAAATACTTTCATAAGATCCTCTTGGAATTTCAGGTTCGAGGTTACATAGATCCTTAAGATCGCTTAATAATGACTCAAGGCTCAACTGCACTTCAATAACTCGGAGTATTCTGAGAGCATCTGTCTCCGGCAGATCAGCAACGGAGACAAAAGCTTGGGAAATCGATTTAGAAATTAGTACTTTATGGGTTATTTTTTTCTTTTCCCTTTTCCAGGGTACCGGGCATTTGGCTAGGAAGAAATGCCATCTCCACGGTATGTTTGGGGACTTTAATCAGTGAAACTGAAGTTCAGTGTACAATCCTTATCAACACAGCCCCAGCACACTGAGAGGCAATTATGCCAGGATCCAAACATTCATTCGGTGTTTGGGGGTGCCTTTTCTGCAAGGCTTGCAGGTTTTCTTGCTTACCTTAGTAAACACCGAGTCATTTCCACGAACCCTGGTTTTGATAAGCAGACTCAACCACATGCCCTAAGCTCTGCTTTTGGATGAGTAGCAGAATTTAAAAACCAACTGACAGGGAAGTCCAAGCCTTTGGTCTTCCGCTGTACTGGATCTGTTTTTGCCGTGGATTCATAATATTCTATTATGGTTTCAATTTGAAAGGTGTTTGCGTTCAAACCCCTTGCTTTTTTCATTCAAAACGGTAAAAAAAAAAAAAAACCCAAGGGGCTAAGAAGGTGAGTGACTTGCTCTGTTGGGGAGCAGAAGTAGTGAATTTTGATCTGTGGTTCTCACACTTGTGAAACACTTAGGGGAGGGAGTGAGGGTTGGTTGGGCTGCAGCTCCAGAATACGAAAGGAATAGAGCTCATAGATGCTAAGGAAAAATGTCTGTGGTTCCAGAGAACACATTCTGAAGGCCATCAGATTAAGAAAAAAGCCTATTCCAGAATTCTTCTCTCTGGAACACCTGCCACCTTTCCATGATGCATTGCAACTGCTCCAGCTAGCTCCTGCCTGCCCCCACCAGCAGTGAAAAAAAATGCCCTATCTTTAAAATGTGAACCATAAATCTTTACTTGAAAATATTAAACCCTTTGTAATTTAATGCCTTCCACTTTGTTAAGACAAGTTTAACAACAACAGAAAACGTATTTTCCCACAAAGGGGAAAAGAACAACTAACCGTGTTGTTGCAAACTAGAGAAAAACTGCAACTTGAGAAAATGTAAACCATTGAGTCCATTATAACATTATTACAAATGGCCTTACTTACTGAAAAACAATCTATAATAGATTAAATATATAAACAGTTTGATTAGGATTGGGATTTTCCTTCCCAAAGTCAATGTAATTGTTTACAAAATGAGGGCTTGTGAGATACATATTTGAAGAATCCCATAGTATATAAAAAATTTTATCTAAAAATTAAGCATATTCTAAATGCCTAATATTAAACTTCACTTTTATTCAACCAGAGGCTCTCAATCTTAACATTCCTAACATTTGGGGTGCAGGGTGAAGTTGTGGTCTTTCTATCCATTGTAGGATATTGAACGATACAATGTCCTTTATCTACCTTAGTTATGGCGGTGAAAAACGTCTCCAAACAGGACCACATTCTGAGAGCCACATCTATAGGAGAAGAAAGCTCAAATTATGTGAGCCTCCTCGACTCCCCAGACTGGATGGGACATTTCTGTACACTAGATAATGGGGTTGTTTAATCTGATGTGAATGAAGAGATGAAGAAAGGCTTGAACCCCAAACTCCTTTCTTGGTTACCTTCCTTGAAATAACACTAAGAAATGTTTTCCTTGGGGCTAAACATTGCTTAGATGTTTCCATGAAATTCTTTAAAGATGCAGGGACTCTGGATGCAGCGACACTGTCATCCACACCTCAGTATGACTTTGCTTTCGGGATACTAAGGGCTAAGAGGCCACAACAAGACAAAATACATTGTACCAATTTCACCTGCTCTACATTTTTTTTTCCAGCCCGTTTGTCAACAAAAATGACAAGTTAGGCCAAATTCCCCGAAACGCAGTTATCTTAGGACGCAAGATGGCTGCAAGTCCGCCACCTCCTAGCCTGAGGACTCCAAAGGTTTGTTAGCCTCTTGCTTCTTATGGTTTTATCCAGACAGTCAGCAGCACGAGCAGCCTAGGAAACACAAAGCCATCGGGAATAAGTGAGCATATAGAGTTCTGCATGCTGATTGCTGTAGAGAGGCTTGCAGTGGGGCTCAGGGCATCGGAGACAAGAAGGACCAAGCTTACTGGGCAGATCTGAGAAGGTGTATGGGCACCATGATGGGTTGGGCATTGAAGAGCAGGTGGCATTTCCTCGAGGATGCTGCAAGCTGGTATACCTGGCTATCAGGAATATATGAAGTTGGGGTTTCAGTAACCAGATCGTGAGATCCGTGGCATGCATGCCAAGGTCTTGGTCTGTATTTCATCCAGTCTTAGGTACTCAAGGAAATAGACTAATCAAGAAATAGCCCGAGTAGCTATCAATGTGGCAAAGGGCAAGGTGAGAAGGAGCAGAGGCACTAAGCTCAGTTCCTCTTAACTGCCAATCATTTTGTATATTAGGAGTGTATTTTCCCAGACCACCTTGACCTAGCCCCATTCCTGCCAGCTCATCTACCTAGCTCTTATTTGCAGCCTAGAAACCATGCCTGACTTGTTTCTCACTATGGCCCTGTGGATCCCACCGGTGACTTGTTAATGAGAACTTAAGTAGGATTTCATTTCAACAGGGGCAGGGGCATGCTTGGCCTGATGAGTTTGACAGACGTGGGAACTCCTTGCTTGCCAATCAACAGAAGCTGGAACTGCAACCACATTGAAGTTGTCAAAGTTTTCCATATGGTGTCAAAGCCAGTGCTGAGTGTCCTGGTAGCCAAAGTAAATACGGTGGTGATAATAACCAGGAATTACCTGGGCTGTCTGGCCCTTTCCCCATTGTTGGAAGGAAGACATGTAGCAATGGCCAAGTAGGGCTTATTGGTGTCACTCCCTGTTTGAAGAATTGCTACTGATGCTTCCAGAACGCCAGCACCCTTTATAAACAAAATCCCTGCCAATCTCTCTTCCCAAATGCACAAACCAAGCTTAAAATATAAATTATTCATTTCCTAGAGCCAAAAATATTTTAAATAGATAACAAAGCAATCACTAACCACTTTATTGTGTTGAGGAGATTTTAGGACTTTCTCCCTTTATTTGCATCAGTTAGAAATGTTGATGACCTTTCCCAAACTTAATTTAATTAAGAAATATTTCAAATGTTCAAAAGCTTCTTGTTGTTGTTGTTGTTGTTGTTTTTCAAGACAGGATTTCTCCGTAGCTTTGGAACCTGTACTGGAACTCACTCTGTAGACCAGGCTGGCCTCCAACTCACAGAGATCCACCTGTCTCTGCCTCCTGGGTGCTGGGATTAAAGATGTGCACCACTATTTCCTGGCACAAATGTTAAAAAGCTTTTAAAATAGTTTATTGAACTTTACCTCTTATGTAGAGTTAACAGAACACTTTGTCCAATTACTTCAATACTTCATTTTAAATAAGGTGCATTAAAAAATAATTTTCCACACCCAACTTTCCTTTCTCACTCTCAGAAATAACCTTGCAAACCCCGAGGCTTCTAGGAAGCCATATCCAACATACAATTGCATCACCAAGCATAGGATCAAGCATAGGAGGTTTTGAGAATTTAAATAAGTGATCCATTCTCAGAGATGCCCAGGGTCACTAAGAGAATTTATCAGATAAATGTGATCCTAAGCAAGCCTGAAAACCTGTGTTTGAGTCTCAGAATCCACAGTGGAAAAGGAGAACACACTCCTGTAAGTTCTATCTTCTCATCTTCACATGTACACTTGGATATACTCATGCCTGCACATACATGCACACACACACACAGAGGTTTGATCCTACGTTCTCTGTTTTGTGGGTCATAGTTTTTATACATCTATCAGTATCATCTGACCTTCATCAATCTAGCTTTATTTTTGATTGCCTTATATATTATGTATCAAATGATAATTGTGAGGTCACGTCTGTGTTTATGGTTATGACCAAATTAGCATGCTAGAGTTGGGGAAAGAATGGAAGTCCATTAGATGTGTTCCTGAAAGTTTATGGAGATGACCTTGTAGAAGACCAGCAGGTGAGCTTTAGTGCTGAAAGTTGCTGGCGAGAATACAAGCCCTGCAGTTTTCCAATGATGAAGAATTTAACTCTTCCCGGAATTGTGTGCCCTGGTGAGAGTCTAAGGTCCAGAAAGGAAAAATAGCTCTCTTGATTTCTGCCCTGTGAAACTCCAAACAAAGAATTAAATCTAGACTTAGACTTCTCCTTGGCAGTTGGGTGAGACAAGCTTTTACTAAGTATCTTATGCAGGTTGAGTTCACTGGGTAGCTCTGATCTTGAACTTACAGAAATCCTCCTGCCTTAGCCTCCCAAATTTTGTAATTATGGGCATGTGCCACCATGCCTAGCCTATATGTGAACTTCTGATGTACATAAACTGTGAATTAATAAATGAGTATTTTGAAAAGATGCTGCTAGCCAGTGGTGGCGCATGCCTTTAATTCCAGCACTTGGGAGGGAGAGGCAGGAGGATTTCTGTGAGTCCGAGGACAGCCCTGGTCTACGATAAATCCGGACTAGCTGAACATAGCGGACAATGAGGAATACTAAGAATTCAAGAACAATTGCAGTGGGTTTTTGATCCTACTGCACGTACTGGCTTTGTGGGAGCCTAGGCAGTTTGAATGCTCACCTTACGAGACCTGGATAGAGGTGGGCAGTCCTTGGGCTTCCCACAGGTCAGGGAACCCTGATTGCTCTTCGAGCAGATGAGGGGGGGGACTTGATCGGGGGAGGGGGAGGGAAATGGGAAGCGGTTGTGGGGACGAGGCAGAAATCCTTAATAAATAAATAAATTTAAAAAAAAAAAGAGCTAGTTCCTGGATAGGCTCCAAAGCTACAGAGAAACCTTGTCTCGGAAAACCACAAAAAAGATGCTGCTAAATTTCACAGAATAGAAATAAGAGAAAAAGAAAATGATTTTCTTATTGAGTTCATCTGAAATTGTATGAAGATTTAATCATTCTTTTTAGAATGAAATGTTTGGGGAAAATACCTACATACTCTCTTTGATTAGACTATTTTCATATTTATATTTCCATAGGGTAGTAGCCTATCCTACCCAATGTTGGTATTATTTCTATGCACCAGATGAGTCTTTGGAAAACGATAAATCTATCTCTGTCATTTCATATGAATTACAAGGTCTTTCCTTAGATCTTTGGGATAACCCTACTGTGGTGTCAATTGATTATCAATTTGGCAAAAAAAAAAATCTATAATCGCTGAAGAGATAAGCCTTGGGGCACATCTGTGGGATGTTATCTCGTCTAGATTACTCGAGGCAGAGAGAGCCACCGTCTATGTGTATGGTGCTAATCTATGGGCTGAGATCCTGAACTAAGTAAACAGGAGAAAGTTAGATGACCATATGCATGCATCGCTCTCTGCTTCTTGGCTGTGGACATACCATGACCGACAGTCTTAAACTCCGGTCACCATTGCGTCGGCACCTCTAACTCAGAAGCAAAGCAAACCCTTCCTTTCTTAATTTGCTTTTGGTGGGTACTTTGTCACACCAATAAGGCAAGTAACTAATGCAGCTCTGAAGCTGGCCCTGGGATTATTGTCATTTTCTCTGCGGAGAAATGGAGACTCCCAGTCCAGCAAGATGTTCAAGCTCATCCAACCAGCGGTGCAACCTTGGGCGTGCAACACAAAGTGTTTTGAAGTATTCCTCGTGCACCCCTCCCAGAAGACTTTGTCTCTAGGTAACTGGTGTACTTGCCAGTCAATCCTCTGAGACCTCCTAAAAAAGATTCTGTCTTCCCCAACATACTGTGTAGGCATTATTTGACGCTGTCTAAAATCCTTTGGCTATGATTCCACATGGCCCTAGAAATAGGGCAGAGCCGGCCTAAACGATGCTTCAAAATGAGTCACGCTAGCCTATCTTGTCATCAGAAATAGCTCCGGGTCTTCATCTGCCCGCATACACTAATTAATGATCATCTAACTGTACTGTCAACTCTGCTTAATTTTGAGTGATACCAGTTGTTTCTTCCTTCAGCCAGCCAATAGCGACAGAGGAAGGCACTCATGCGTGCCATCGTCCCGGTGGCTCTGGGCCTATGGCGGCCCAGTTTAATGGGCATTCAGTGGTCATTAGTGAGCAAACCCATGAGGAGTGACCACTTCGGTGCCACACGTTGCAACTAATAGCTCGGCCAAACAGAGTCGTTTCTGTGTCTGTTCACTTGTTGTGAAATTCTTTCAGCCTCAACAAGTGGTCCCGTCGGCTGGAGCCCTCCGTCTTGCACAGCAGTTTTTGCCGTTGCTCTCCTGAGCCAGACTTCTGTCCTCTTCCATTGTCCAGCCCTACAAAGGAGCCTGAGCAATCACAAAGCCTTCACAGCCATTCATCGTCAGCTCACTGGATCTATAGGCAAGTCTGCCCACCAAAGTCTGGGGTTGGCCTATGGGTATGACCTAGGGATGTGTGGCTGCGAGGCGCCGGCCCCACGGCCCCTGCTTTGGGGATCTAAATGACGAAAGTTGAGACTTGAGGTCCTCATGCAAGACAAACCAAAATTACAGGAAATATATAAAATCACCTATGCATGTACTTTTGGGGGTTAGCTTTATTTTCAGTCTTGCCGTTCCCGTTGCGTGCTGGAGAGAAGGGGATGCGTAGTTACTACTGAGAGCAGTTTTGCGCCCCATCGGCACACATAGAGAACGGAGGGCTGTTTGGCACATTTCTTTGGGGGACTTTAAAACACATAATTGAATTGTTCAAATCAGATTTAGGGGCCCCTGTCACAAATCATTACCTGTCTTTCCTCTATCTTCCTTCCCCGTGCTCTTCCACTGAATGCCACATACACTGACCTCCATTAGCTTAATTTGGTTGAGACAGTTTCCAGCCCATATTATGAAAATGAGAGAAAATAATGTTGGCCGGGGGACCATCTGTAGAGTTCTGTTGTTTAAATGGTGTATACGTTGATTTGTATTTCCATGCCTTTTTAGTTGAAACTATTTTCTATATAATTTTAGATACTTATAGAAACTAACTCAATACATTTCTCAGATTACTGCCTTTGATTTGGTAATTGAGACTGTTGTTTCTATTCTAGGGTGAAATTGAAAGTATTCTTTTGGTCTGATCTAGGGTTTCTTTGTGTAGCTCCTGCTGTCCTGGATCTCACTTTGTAGACCGGACTAGCCTTGAACTCAGAGATCGACCTGCTGCTGCCTCCCTAGTGCTGGGAACAAAGGGGTGTGCCACCACACTCTGCTAAAATTAAAAGTATTCTTAACTCCAAATCCCAACACAAAATCTACATAACAATAAAAAGAGTTCTTATTTGTTGACCAATGTTTCCCTTATGAAGTGATATGTTCTCTTTCTCCGCTCTGTAGGGAGTGCTGTGAAAACAAACCATCTCCCAGCGCACCACATCAACCATCATTTATTTTAATTTGTTGGTTGCATTGATTGCTTCCTTCTTTAAAGTAAGTCATTTTCCAACTTCCCGGTGGGTTAATCAATTTATACTGAAGACTAAAATAAATAAATAAATAAATAAATACAACCAATGGTTTAAATGGTCATATGTAATTCAATTTAGAATAGCTTTTAAAAATACATTTCAGTAACTGTACTAGTGTTGGGAGCAGTAAGACCCCAGATCCTGAATTTCTTGTTTTCCCCTGATTTGAGTGCCTACAGCTGCTCTGAGCACGAGACCTTCAGGAGTTCCTGATGGCAGGAGAGTGGTTTCTGGTGGGTTTGGCTGGGGCGTGGCTCTCTCTATATAATCTGCCCCTGAACACAATAAAGGGGGCATTCTTGGGGAATTCAAGGATGACCCATGTCGCTGTCTCTCTGTCTGTGTATTTTAACCTCCAGCCCCTTGCCCGAAGCTCGTGAACTGGGTGCCAGCGCACAGAGCGCAGACATGGGGGTGCGGTGCGCAGCATACTATTCCTTAGGAAAGTGTACTTTGGGAAGGAACTGGCATGGTGGTGATTTGTCCACCAAATTCTTACAGTAGAGCTGAGGGAGAGCTTAGCTGGGCAACAATGAGGACCTGATTTCAAATACCCAGACCCCACATAAAAAAAAGATGTGTGTTTGTAGCCCTAGAGCCGGGAGGGGCAAAATAAATCCCTAAGCAGTTCTGTGTAGTAAGCATTTAGGGTGATGAAACTTAATCGTTTATGTCCTGACCGCTCAGTACCCACTTAGAAAAATACACCCAAGGTGAAATTTTTGTAATTTAATCCTGTGAAACCATAATTATGAACAGGGTGTGTATGCCTCTTGGGCTTTATGAATCTTGTAGTCTAATTATTTTCTGTTCTGTATTTACTTTTGCAAGGCACTTGCCTGTCTTTTCTTGTCGTAGTTTTCATAACTTGGTTTCACAAAGGCACGATGTTATCAAAACAAATTGACTAAAGCTCATGTTGAAGCCACACGCTGCCTTGAACTACAAACCGGTCTCGTATCTGACACATAATATCTTTTGTATTTTCATAATTTAGAATTATTATACCTTGTTCCTGGAGTTCACGTTGGCATTTACTACCCAGCTTTAGAGTCCCATGGCTCACAGTTTGGGTGACATAAGGACAGGCAATGTCATCAAGGTCAAAAGTTTGATTTTTACTTCAGTTTTGGAAAATTATTAACTAGAGATGTCATCGTGATTTCCAGAGATCTCATGCTGGAAACCACTTGGCCAAAGGGTCTGAATCCTCTCTTAAGTACTCTAACTTTATTTCATTCATTCATTCATTATTTATTTGTTTATTTGGCAACACTAAATGGCAGGAATTGACTTAAGCTCCTGAAATACAGCACCGAAGAAAAGAGGCAATCTTTGCCTTGCATAGAATTGACATTGGCGGGGGAGTGTTTAAAATAGTATAACAAGTCTCTGGGTTGTCGGGTGTGTGTAGACTTTTTGGAGAAAGTAAGCTACAAGCAAAGACTTGAAGGAAGAGAGTACCTAGGTAGAGGGTGGAGCGCAGGAGCTCAGAGGAAGGACATTGCTCCATTGTCAAAGGATCAACAAGGAGATCAGCGTGACTGGGTTAGAGTCATCAAGCGGTAGAATGGCAGGAAAAGAGGCCGCAGTTGAAGCTGAGCTGGAGGCCTGGAGACTAGAACTGGGGCTTCACCTTTTGTTAGGAATGGTACTGGGAGCCACTGCAGACATCGAATGGAGGGTGATGTCATCTGGGGCCAGGCGATGTCCTCAGTTGGTGACATGAGGACAGTCGTGTCAAGACTCCAATGCCTTGCACCTACAGAAACAGTAAAACCTTCCTTTGGTGAGGCTCGGAGGAATGGCAAAGCCTTTTCCTGGTCTGAGGATGAGCGTGTACCCATGGCTGACTGTGTGGAGAAGCTACGGACTTCAGCTTCCTCCTCCCCTACCCACCGGAGTGCAATGTCTGACCACAAAGAACTCCTAGTGGGTCTACCTAGCCTCTCCTTCTTCTGTACATAACACTGAGTTCCTGAGTTTTGTGGTAGGAGTCATCAGAGCTAGCTTGACCTATCCGATCTCAGCTTTTCTGTTTGTTCACTTGCCACTTTTTCATTCCTGTAAGATTCCCCTATCACTCCAGCTATGGCTGGTGATGGTGTTCTCTCCGGATGTAATCCGTCTTGATCTGTTCATCCTGGTACCCATCAACCTGATTATGTTCTTTTGATCCTCTCCCTTATCTCTCCACTCCAAGGTATTCTTACTTAGTA